>NW_026892936.1:0-302895 GCF_033815535.1 Pezoporus flaviventris
TCCCTTTTTTTGCCCATCTCTAAGTCGTTTGAAGCCTTTTTTTCATTTCCTTTTCTAAACCATTTTTGTCCCATTTCTCAATGCTTTCAAGCCGTGTTTGGCTATTTCTAAGCAATTTTTGCCTTTTCAATCCCCCTTTGTGCCCATTTGAAACTCATTTTCAAGCCATTTTTGGCCATTTCTATCGCATCTTTGGCAAGTTTCAAAAGGTTCTAAGCCATTTTTCTCTTTTTCTTACTGGGTTTTTGCCCCATTTTTTCCTGTTTTCAGTCATTTTTGGCCATTTCTAACCCATTTTTGTGCATTTCTAACCCGGTTTAAGCCATTTTCCCCTTTTCTAACCCTTTTTTGTCAAATTCCAGCCCTTTGGAAGACATTTTTTTTCCTTTTTCTAACCCATTTTTGTCCTTTTTCTAAGTCGTTTGAATGCTTGCTTTGTTTAACTTTTCTAACCCATTTTCTCAATTTCTATCTTTTTTAAGCAGTTTTTTTCCTTTTCTAACCCATTTTTCTCAATTTCTAACCCTTTTAAAGCCATTCTTTCCTTTTCTAGGCCGTTTTTGTCAAATTCCAACCCTTTGAAATGCTGCTTTTTTTTTTTGTGACCCTTTTTTGTGAATTTCTAACAATTTCTAACGCATTTTAAGCCATTTTCCCCTTTTCTAACCCTTTTTTGTCAAATTCCAGCCCTTTGCAAGACATTTTTTTCCTTTTCTAACCTATTTTTGTCCTTTTCTAACTATTTTTTAGCAGTTTTTTCCCTTTTCCAACCCATTTTTGCCCATTTCTAAGTCGTTTGAATGCTTGCTTTATTTAACTTTTCTAACCCATTTTCTCAATTTCTATCTTTTTTAAGCAGTTTTTTTTTCCTTTTCTAACCCATTTTTCTCAATTTCTAACCCTTTAAAAGCCATACTTTCCTTTTCTAAGCTGTTTTTGTCAAATTCCAACCCTTGGTAATGCTTTTTTTCTTTTGTGACCCTTTTTTGTCAATTTCTAACAACTTTTTAAGAAGTTTTGTCCTTTTCTAACCCTTTTTTGCCCATCTCTAAGTCGTTTGAAGCCTTTTTTTCATTTCCTTTTCTAAACCATTTTTGTCCATTTCTCAATGCTTTCAAGCCGTGTTTGGCTATTTCTAAGCAATTTTTGCCTTTTCAGTCCCCTTTGTGCCCATTTGAAAATCATTTAAAGCCATTTTTGGCCATTTCTATCGCATCTTTGGCAAGTTTCAAAAGGTTCTAAGCCATTTTTTCTCTTTTTCTTACTGGGTTTTGCCCAATTTTTTCCTGTTTTCAGTCATTTTTGGCCATTTCTAACCCATTTTTGTGCATTTCTAACCCGGTTTAAGCCATTTTCCCCTTTTCTAACCCTTTTTTGTCAAATTCCAGCCCTTTGGAAGACATTTTTTTCCTTTTCTAACCCATTTTTGTCCTTTTCTAAGTGGTTTGAATGCTTGCTTTGTTTAACTTTTCTAACCCATTTTCTCAATTTCTATCTTTTTTAAGCAATTTTTTCCTTTTCTAACCCATTTTTCTCAATTTCTAACCCTTTTAAAGCCATTCTTTCCTTTTCTAAGCCATTTTTGTCAAATTCCAACACTTTGAAATGCTTTTTTTTCTTTTGTGACCCTTTTTTGTGAATTTCTAACAATTTCTAACGCATTTTAAGCCATTTTCCCCTTTTCTAACCCTTTTTTGTCAAATTCCAGCCCTTTGCAAGACATTTTTTTCCTTTTCTAACCCATTTTTGTCCTTTTCTAACTATTTTTTAGGAGTTTTATTCCCTTTTCCAACCCATTTTGCCCCATTTCTAAGTCGTTTGAATGCTTGCTTTATTTAACTTTTCTAACACATTTCCTCAATTTCTATCTTTTTAAGCAGTTTTTTTTTTCCTTTTCTAACCCATTTTCTCAATTTCTAACCCTTTTAAAGCCATTCATTCCTTTTCTAAGCCGTTTTGTGAAATCCCAACCCTTTGTAAGGCTTTTTTTTCTTTTGTGACCCTTTTTTGTCAATTTCTAACCATTTTTTAGAAGTTTTTTTCCTTTCTAAGCCTTTTTTGCTCATCTCTAAGTCGTTTGAAGCCTTTTTTTTCATTTCCTTTTCTAAACCGTTTTTGTCCATTTCTCAATGCTTTCAAGCCGTGTTTGGCTATTTCTAAGCAATTTTGCCTTTTCAATCCCCTTTGTGCCCATTTGAAACTCATTTAAAGCCATTTTTGGCCATTTCTATCGCATCTTTGGCAAGTTTCAAAAGGTTCTAAGCCATTTTTCTCTTTTTCTTACTGGGTTTTTGCCCAATTTTTTCCTGTTTTCAGTCATTTTTGGCCATTCTAACCCATTTTTGTGCATTTCTAACCCGGTTTAAGCCATTTTCCCCTTTTCTAACCCTTTTTTGTCAAATTCCAGCCCTTTGGAAGACATTTTTTTCCTTTTCTAACCCATTTTTGTCCTTTTCTAAGTCGTTTGAATGCTTGCTTTGTTTAACTTTTCTAACCCATTTTCTCAATTTCTATCTTTTTTAAGCAGTTTTTTTCCTTTTCTAACCCATTTTTCTCAATTTCTAACCCTTTTAAAGCCATTCTTTCCTTTTCTAGGCCGTTTTTGTCAAATTCCAACCCTTTGAAATGCTTTTTTTTTTTTGTGACCCTTTTTTGTGAATTTCTAACAATTTCTAACGCATTTTAAGCCATTTTCCCTATTCTAACCCTTTTTTTGTCAAATTCCAGCCCTTTGCAAGACATTTTTTTCCTTTTCTAACCCATTTTTGTCCTTTTCTAACTATTTTTTAGGAGTTTTATTCCCTTTTCCAACCCATTTTGCCCCATTTCTAAGTCGTTTGAATGCTTGCTTTATTTAACTTTTCTAACCCATTTTCTCAATTTCTATCTTTTTTAAGCAGTTTTTTTTTTTCCTTTTCTAACCCATTTTTCTCAATTTCTAACCCTTTAAAAGCCATACTTTCCTTTTCTAAGCTGTTTTTGTCAAATTCCAACCCTTGGTAATGCTTTTTTTCTTTTGTGACCCTTTTTTGTCAATTTCTAACAACTTTTTAAGAAGTTTTGTCCTTTTCTAACCCTTTTTTGCCCATCTCTAAGTCGTTTGAAGCCTTTTTTTCATTTCCTTTTCTAAACCATTTTTGTCCATTTCTCAATGCTTTCAAGCCGTGTTTGGCTATTTCTAAGCAATTTTTGCCTTTTCAATCCCCTTTGTGCCCATTTGAAACTCATTTAAAGCCATTTTTGGCCATTTCTATCGCATCTTTGGCAAGTTTCAAAAGGTTCTAAGCCATTTTTCTCTTTTTCTTACTGGGTTTTGCCCAATTTTTTCCTGTTTTCAGTCATTTTTGCCCATTTCTAACCCATTTTTGTGCATTTCTAACCCGGTTTAAGCCATTTTCCCCTTTTCTAACCCTTTTTTGTCAAATTCCAGCCCTTTGGAAGACATTTTTTTCCTTTTCTAACCCATTTTTGTCCTTTTCTAAGTCGTTTGAATGCTTGCTTTAACTTTTCTAACCCATTTTCTCAATTTCTATCTTTTTTAAGCAGTTTTTTTCCTTTTCTAACCCATTTTTCTCAATTTCTAACCCTTTTAAAGCCATTCTTTCCTTTTCTAGGCCGTTTTTGTCAAATTCCAACCCTTTGAAATGCTTTTTTTTTTTTGTGACCCTTTTTTTGTGAATTTCTAACAATTTCTAACGCATTTTAAGCCATTTTCCCCTTTTCTAACCCTTTTTTGTCAAATTCCAGCCCTTTGCAAGACATTTTTTTCCTTTTCTAACCCATTTTTGTCCTTTTCTAACTATTTTTTAGGAGTTTTATTCCCCTTTTCCAACCCATTTTGCCCCATTTCTAAGTCGTTTGAATGCTTGCTTTATTTAACTTTTCTAACCCATTTTCTCAATTTCTATCTTTTTTAAGCAGTTTTTTTTTCCTTTTCTAACCCATTTTTCTCAATTTCTAACCCTTTAAAAGCCATACTTTCCTTTTCTAAGCTGTTTTTGTCAAATTCCAACCCTTGGTAATGCTTTTTTTCTTTTGTGACCCTTTTTTGTCAATTTCTAACAACTTTTTAAGAAGTTTTGTCCTTTTCTAACCCTTTTTGCCCATCTCTAAGTCGTTTGAAGCCTTTTTTTCATTTCCTTTTCTAAACCATTTTTGTCCATTTCTCAATGCTTTCAAGCCGTGTTTGGCTATTTCTAAGCAATTTTTGCCTTTTCAATCCCCTTTGTGCCCATTTGAAACTCATTTCAAGCCATTTTTGGCCATTTCTATCGCATCTTTGGCAAGTTTCAAAAGGTTCTAAGCCATTTTTCTCTTTTTCTTACTGGGTTTTGCCCAATTTTTTCCTGTTTTCAGTCATTTTTGGCCATTTCTAACCCATTTTTGTGCATTTCTAACCCGGTTTAAGCCATTTTCCCCTTTTCTAACCCTTTTTTGTCAAATTCCAGCCCTTTGGAAGACATTTTTTTCCTTTTCTAACCCATTTTTGTCCTTTTCTAAGTCGTTTGAATGCTTGCTTTGTTTAACTTTTCTAACCCATTTTCTCAATTTCTATCTTTTTTAAGCAGTTTTTTTCCTTTTCTAACCCATTTTTCTCAATTTCTAACACTTTTAAAGCCATTCTTTCCTTTTCTAGGCCGTTTTTGTCAAATTCCAACCCTTTGAAATGCTTTTTTTTTTTTGTGACCCTTTTTTGTGAATTTCTAACAATTTCTAACGCATTTTAAGCCATTTTCCCCCTTTTCTAACCCTTTTTTGTCAAATTCCAGCCCTTTGCAAGACATTTTTTTCATTTTCTAACCCATTTTTGTCCTTTTATAACTATTTTTTAGGAGTTTTATTCCCTTTTCCAACCCATTTTGCCCCATTTCTAAGTCGTTTGAATGCTTGCTTTATTTAACTTTTCTAACCCATTTTCTCAATTTCTATCTTTTTTAAGCAGTTTTTTTTTCCTTTTCTAACCCATTTTTCTCAATTTCTAACCCTTTAAAAGCCATACTTTCCTTTTCTAAGCCGTTTTTTTCAAATTCCAACCCTTGGTAATGCTTTTTTTCTTTTGTGACCCTTTTTTGTCAATTTCTAACAACTTTTTAAGAAGTTTTGTCCTTTTCTAACCCTTTTTGCCCATCTCTAAGTCGTTTGAAGCCTTTTTTTCATTTCCTTTTCTAAACCATTTTTGTCCATTTCTCAATGCTTTCAAGCCGTGTTTGGCTATTTCTAAGCAATTTACCTTTTCAATCCCCTTTGTGCCCATTTGAAACTCATTTAAAGCCATTTTTGGCCATTTCTATCGCATCTTTGGCAAGTTTCAAAAGGTTCTAAGCCATTTTTCTCTTTTTCTTACTGGGTTTTGCCCCATTTTTTCCTGTTTTCAGTCATTTTTGGCCATTTCTAACCCATTTTTGTGCATTTCTAACCCGGTTTAAGCCATTTTCCCCTTTTCTAACCCTTTTTTGTCAAATTCCAGCCCTTTGGAAGACATTTTTTTCCTTTTCTAACCCATTTTTGTCCTTTTCTAAGTCGTTTGAATGCTTGCTTTGTTTAACTTTTCTAACCCATTTTCTCAATTTCTATCTTTTTTAAGCAGTTTTTTTCCTTTTCTAACCCATTTTTCTCAATTTCTAACCCTTTTAAACCCATTCTTTCCTTTTCTAGGCCGTTTTTGTCAAATTCCCAACCCTTTGAAATGCTGCTTTTTTTTTGTGACCCTTTTTTGTGAATTTCTAACAATTTCTAACGCATTTTAAGCCATTTTCCCCTTTTCTAACCCTTTTTTGTCAAATTCCAGCCCTTTGCAAGACATTTTTTTCCTTTTCTAACCCATTTTTGTCCTTTTCTAACTATTTTTTAGGAGTTTTATTCCCTTTTCCAACCCATTTTGCCCCATTTCTAAGTCGTTTGAATGCTTTCTTTATTTAACTTTTCTAACCCATTTTCTCAATTTCTATCTTTTTTAAGCAGTTTTTTTTTTCCTTTTCTAACCCATTTTTCTCAATTTCTAACCCTTTAAAAGCCATACTTTTCCTTTCTAAGCTGTTTTTGTCAAATTCCAACCCTTGGTAATGCTTTTTTCTTTTGTGACCCTTTTTTGTCAATTTCTAACAACTTTTTAAGAAGTTTTGTCCTTTTCTAACCCTTTTTTGCCCATCTCTAAGTCGTTTGAAGCCTTTTTTTCATTTCCTTTTCTAAACCATTTTTGTCCATTTCTCAATGCTTTCAAGCCGTGTTTGGCTATTTCTAAGCAATTTTTGCCTTTTCAATCCCCTTTGTGCCCATTTGAAACTCATTTAAAGCCATTTTTGGCCATTTCTATCGCATCTTTGGCAAGTTTCAAAAGGTTCTAAGCCATTTTCTCTTTTTCTTACTGGGTTTTGCCCAATTTTTTCCTGTTTTCAGTCATTTTTGGCCATTTCTAACCCATTTTTGTGCATTTCTAACCCGGTTTAAGCCATTTTCCCCTTTTCTAACCCTTTTTTGTCAAATTCCAGCCCTTTGGAAGACATTTTTTTCCTTTTCTAACCCATTTTTGTCCTTTTCTAAGTCGTTTGAATGCTTGCTTTGTTTAACTTTTCTAACCCATTTTCTCAATTTCTATCTTTTTTAAGCAGTTTTTTTCCTTTTCTAACCCATTTTTCTCAATTTCTAACCCTTTTAAAGCCATTCTTTCCTTTTCTAGGCCGTTTTTGTCAAATTCCAACCCTTTGAAATGCTTTTTTTTTTTTGTGACCCTTTTTTGTGAATTTCTAACAATTTCTAACGCATTTTAAGCCATTTTCCCCTATTCTAACCCTTTTTTGTCAAATTCCAGCCCTTTGCAAGACATTTTTTTCCTTTTCTAACCCATTTTTGTCCTTTTCTAACTATTTTTTAGGAGTTTTATTCCCTTTTCCAACCCATTTTGCCCCATTTCTAAGTCGTTTGAATGCTTGCTTTATTTAACTTTTCTAACCCATTTTCTCAATTTCTATCTTTTTTAAGCAGTTTTTTTTTCCTTTTCTAACCCATTTTTCTCAATTTCTAACCCTTTAAAAGCCATACTTTCCTTTTCTAAGCTGTTTTTGTCAAATTCCAACCCTTGGTAATGCTTTTTTTCTTTTGTGACCCTTTTTTGTCAATTTCTAACAACTTTTTAAGAAGTTTTGTCCTTTTCTAACCCTTTTTTGCCCATCTCTAAGTCGTTTGAAGCCTTTTTTTCATTTCCTTTTCTAAACCATTTTTGTCCATTTCTCAATGCTTTCAAGCCGTGTTTGGCTATTTCTAAGCAATTTTGCCTTTTCAATCCCCTTTGTGCCCATTTGAAACTCATTTAAAGCCATTTTTGGCCATTTCTATCGCATCTTTGGCAAGTTTCAAAAGGTTCTAAGCCATTTTTCTCTTTTTCTTACTGGGTTTTGCCCAATTTTTTCCTGTTTTCAGTCATTTTTGGCCATTTCTAACCCATTTTTGTGCATTTCTAACCCGGTTTAAGCCATTTTCCCCTTTTCTAACCCTTTTTTGTCAAATTCCAGCCCTGTGCAAGACATTTTTTTCCTTTTCTAACCCATTTTTTTCCTTTTCAAAGTCGTTTGAATGCTTGCTTTGTTTAACTTTTCTAACCCATTTTCTCAATTTCTATCTTTTTTAAGCAGTTTTTTTCCTTTTCTAACCCATTTTTCTCAATTTCTAACCCTTTTAAAGCCATTCTTTCCTTTTCTAGGCCGTTTTTGTCAAATTCCAACCCTTTGAAATGCTGCTTTTTTTTTTGTGACCCTTTTTTGTGAATTTCTAACAATTTCTAACGCATTTTAAGCCATTTTCCCCTTTTCTAACCCTTTTTTGTCAAATTCCAGCCCTTTGGAAGACATTTTTTTCCTTTTCTAACCTATTTTTGTCCTTTTCTAACTATTTTTAGCAGTTTTTTCCCTTTTCCAAACCCATTTTTGCCCATTTCTAAGTCGTTTGAATGCTTGCTTTATTTAACTTTTCTAACCCATTTTCTCAATTTCTATCTTTTTTAAGCAGTTTTTTTTTTCCTTTTCTAACCCATTTTTCTCAATTTCTAACCCTTTAAAAGCCATACTTTCCTTTTCTAAGCTGTTTTTGTCAAATTCCAACCCTTGGTAATGCTTTTTTTCTTTTGTGACCCTTTTTTGTCAATTTCTAACAACTTTTTAAGAAGTTTTGTCCTTTTCTAACCCTTTTTTGCCCATCTCTAAGTCGTTTGAAGCCTTTTTTTCATTTCCTTTTCTAAACCATTTTTGTCCATTTCTCAATGCTTTCAAGCCGTGTTTGGCTATTTCTAAGCAATTTTTGCCTTTTCAATCCCCTTTGTGCCCATTTGAAACTCATTTAAAGCCATTTTTGGCCATTTCTATCGCATCTTTGGCAAGTTTCAAAAGGTTCTAAGTAGCCATTTTTCTCTTTTTCTTACTGGGTTTTGCCCAATTTTTCCTGTTTTCAGTCATTTTTGGCCATTTCTAACCCATTTTTGTGCATTTCTAACCCGGTTTAAGCCATTTTCCCCTTTTCTAACCCTTTTTTGTCAAATTCCAGCCCTTTGGAAGACATTTTTTTCCTTTTCTAACCCATTTTTGTCCTTTTCTAAGTCGTTTTGAATGCTTGCTTTGTTTAACTTTTCTAACCCATTTTCTCAATTTCTATCTTTTTTAAGCAGTTTTTTCCTTTTCTAACCCATTTTTCTCAATTTCTAACCCTTTTAAAGCCATTCTTTCCTTTTCTAGGCCGTTTTTGTCAAATTCCAACCCTTTGAAATGCTTTTTTTTTTTTTGTGACCCTTTTTTGTGAATTTCTAACAATTTCTAACGCATTTTAAGCCATTTTCCCCTATTCTAACCCTTTTTTGTCAAATTCCAGCCCTTTGCAAGACATTTTTTTCCTTTTCTAACCCATTTTTGTCCTTTTCTAACTATTTTTTAGGAGTTTTATTCCCTTTTCCAACCCATTTTGCCCCATTTCTAAGTCGTTTGAATGCTTGCTTTATTTAACTTTTCTAACCCATTTTCTCAATTTCTATCTTTTTTAAGCAGTTTTTTTTCCTTTTCTACCCCATTTTTCTCAATTTCTAACCCTTTAAAAGCCATACTTTCCTTTTCTAAGCTGTTTTTGTCAAATTCCAACCCTTGGTAATGCTTTTTTTCTTTTGTGACCCTTTTTTGTCAATTTCTAACAACTTTTTAAGAAGTTTTGTCCTTTTCTAACCCTTTTTGCCCATCTCTAAGTCGTTTGAAGCCTTTTTTTCATTTCCTTTTCTAAACCATTTTTTGTCCATTTCTCAATGCTTTCAAGCCGTGTTTGGCTATTTCTAAGCAATTTTTGCCTTTTCAATCCCCTTTGTGCCCATTTGAAACTCATTTAAAGCCATTTTTGGCCATTTCTATCGCATCTTTGGCAAGTTTCAAAAGGTTCTAAGCCATTTTTCTCTTTTTCTTACTGGGTTTTGCCCCATTTTTTCCTGTTTTCAGTCATTTTTGGCCATTTCTAACCCATTTTTGTGCATTTCTAACCCGGTTTAAGCCATTTTCCCCTTTTCTAACCCTTTTTTGTCAAATTCCAGCCCTTTGGAAGACATTTTTTTCCTTTTCTAACCCATTTTTGTCCTTTTCTAAGTCGTTTGAATGCTTGCTTTGTTTAACTTTTCTAACCCATTTTCTCAATTTCTATCTTTTTTAAGCAGTTTTTTTCCTTTTCTAACCCATTTTTCTCAATTTCTAACCCTTTTAAAGCCATTCTTTCCTTTTCTAGGCCGTTTTTGTCAATTTCCAACCCTTTGAAATGCTGCTTTTTTTTTTGTGACCCTTTTTGTGAATTTCTAACAATTTCTAACGCATTTTAAGCCATTTTCCCCTTTTCTAACCCTTTTTTGTCAAATTCCAGCCCTTTGCAAGACATTTTTTTCCTTTTCTAACCTATTTTTGTCCTTTTCTAACTATTTTTTAGCAGTTTTTTCCCTTTTCCAACCCATTTTTGCCCATTTCTAAGTCGTTTGAATGCTTGCTTTATTTAATTTTCTAACCCATTTTCTCAATTTCTATCTTTTTTAAGCAGTTTTTTTTTCCTTTTCTAACCCATTTTTCTCAATTTCTAACCCTTTAAAAGCCATACTTTCCTTTTCTAAGCTGTTTTTGTCAAATTCCAACCCTTGGTAATGCTTTTTTTCTTTTGTGACCCTTTTTTGTCAATTTCTAACAACTTTTTAAGAAGTTTTGTCCTTTTCTAACCCTTTTTTGCCCATCTCTAAGTCGTTTGAAGCCTTTTTTTCATTTCCTTTTCTAAACCATTTTTGTCCATTTCTCAATGCTTTCAAGCCGTGTTTGGCTATTTCTAAGCAATTTTTGCCTTTTCAGTCCCCTTTGTGCCCATTTGAAAATCATTTAAAGCCATTTTTGGCCATTTCTATCGCATCTTTGGCAAGTTTCAAAAGGTTCTAAGCCATTTTTCTCTTTTTCTTACTGGGTTTTGCCCAATTTTTTCCTGTTTTCAGTCATTTTTGGCCATTTCTAACCCATTTTTGTGCATTTCTAACCCGGTTTAAGCCATTTTCCCCTTTTCTAACCCTTTTTTGTCAAATTCCAGCCCTTTGGAAGACATTTTTTTCCTTTTCTAACCCATTTTTGTCCTTTTCTAAGTGGTTTGAATGCTTGCTTTGTTTAACTTTTCTAACCCATTTTCTCAATTTCTATCTTTTTTAAGCTTTTTTTCCTTTTCTAACCCATTTTTCTCAATTTCTAACCCTTTTAAAGCCATTCTTTCCTTTTCTAAGCCATTTTTGTCAAATTCCAACACTTTGAAATGCTTTTTTTTTCTTTTGTGACCCTTTTTTGTGAATTTCTAACAATTTCTAACGCATTTTAAGCCATTTTCCCCTTTTCTAACCCTTTTTTGTCAAATTCCAGCCCTTTGCAAGACATTTTTTTCCTTTTCTAACCCATTTTTGTCCTTTTCTAACTATTTTTTAGGAGTTTTATTCCCTTTTCCAACCCATTTTGCCCCATTTCTAAGTCGTTTGAATGCTTGCTTTATTTAACTTTTCTAACACATTTCCTCAATTTCTATCTTTTTTAAGCAGTTTTTTTTTCCTTTTCTAACCCATTTTTCTCAATTTCTAACCCTTTTAAAGCCATTCATTCCTTTTCTAAGCCGTTTTTGTGAAATCCCAACCCTTTGTAAGGCTTTTTTTTCTTTTGTGACCCTTTTTTGTCAATTTCTAACCATTTTTTAGAAGTTTTTTTCCTTTCTAAGCCTTTTTTGCTCATCTCTAAGTCGTTTGAAGCCTTTTTTTCATTTCCTTTTCTAAACCGTTTTTGTCCATTTCTCAATGCTTTCAAGCTGTGTTTGGCTATTTCTAAGCAATTTTTGCCTTTTCAATCCCCTTTGTGCCCATTTGAAACTCATTTAAAGCCATTTTTGGCCATTTCTATCGCATCTTTGGCAAGTTTCAAAAGGTTCTAAGCCATTTTTCTCTTTTTCTTACTGGGTTTTGCCCAATTTTTTCCTGTTTTCAGTCATTTTTGGCCATTTCTAACCCATTTTTGTGCATTTCTAACCCGGTTTAAGCCATTTTCCCCTTTTCTAACCCTTTTTTGTCAAATTCCAGCCCTTTGGAAGACATTTTTTTCCTTTTCTAACCCATTTTTGTCCTTTTCTAAGTCGTTTGAATGCTTGCTTTGTTTAACTTTTCTAACCCATTTTCTCAATTTCTATCTTTTTTAAGCAGTTTTTTTCCTTTTCTAACCCATTTTTCTCAATTTCTAACCCTTTTAAAGCCATTCTTTCCTTTTCTAGGCCGTTTTTGTCAAATTCCAACCCTTTGAAATGCTTTTTTTTTTTTGTGACCCTTTTTTGTGAATTTCTAACAATTTCTAACGCATTTTAAGCCATTTTCCCCTATTCTAACCCTTTTTTGTCAAATTCCAGCCCTTTGCAAGACATTTTTTTCCTTTTCTAACCCATTTTTGTCCTTTTCTAACTATTTTTTAGGAGTTTTATTCCCTTTTCCAACCCATTTTGCCCCATTTCTAAGTCGTTTGAATGCTTGCTTTATTTAACTTTTCTAACCCATTTTCTCAATTTCTATCTTTTTTAAGCAGTTTTTTTTTTCCTTTTCTAACCCATTTTTCTCAATTTCTAACCCTTTAAAAGCCATACTTTCCTTTTCTAAGCTGTTTTTGTCAAATTCCAACCCTTGGTAATGCTTTTTTTCTTTTGTGACCCTTTTTTGTCAATTTCTAACAACTTTTTAAGAAGTTTTGTCCTTTTCTAACCCTTTTTTGCCCATCTCTAAGTCGTTTGAAGCCTTTTTTTCATTTCCTTTTCTAAACCATTTTTGTCCATTTCTCAATGCTTTCAAGCCGTGTTTGGCTATTTCTAAGCAATTTTTGCCTTTTCAATCCCCTTTGTGCCCATTTGAAACTCATTTAAAGCCATTTTTGGCCATTTCTATCGCATCTTTGGCAAGTTTCAAAAGGTTCTAAGCCATTTTTCTCTTTTTCTTACTGGGTTTTGCCCAATTTTTTCCTGTTTTCAGTCATTTTTGCCCATTTCTAACCCATTTTTGTGCATTTCTAACCCGGTTTAAGCCATTTTCCCCTTTTCTAACCCTTTTTTGTCAAATTCCAGCCCTTTGGAAGACATTTTTTTCCTTTTCTAACCCATTTTTGTCCTTTTCTAAGTCGTTTGAATGCTTGCTTTAACTTTTCTAACCCATTTTCTCAATTTCTATCTTTTTTAAGCAGTTTTTTTCCTTTTCTAACCCATTTTTCTCAATTTCTAACCCTTTTAAAGCCATTCTTTCCTTTTCTAGGCCGTTTTTGTCAAATTCCAACCCTTTGAAATGCTTTTTTTTTTTTGTGACCCTTTTTTTGTGAATTTCTAACAATTTCTAACGCATTTTAAGCCATTTTCCCCTTTTCTAACCCTTTTTTGTCAAATTCCAGCCCTTTGCAAGACATTTTTTTCCTTTTCTAACCCATTTTTGTCCTTTTCTAACTATTTTTTAGGAGTTTTATTCCCTTTTCCAACCCATTTTGCCCCATTTCTAAGTCGTTTGAATGCTTGCTTTATTTAACTTTTCTAACCCATTTTCTCAATTTCTATCTTTTTTAAGCAGTTTTTTTTTCCTTTTCTAACCCATTTTTCTCAATTTCTAACCCTTTAAAAGCCATACTTTCCTTTTCTAAGCTGTTTTTGTCAAATTCCAACCCTTGGTAATGCTTTTTTTCTTTTGTGACCCTTTTTTGTCAATTTCTAACAACTTTTTAAGAAGTTTTGTCCTTTTCTAACCCTTTTTTGCCCATCTCTAAGTCGTTTGAAGCCTTTTTTTCATTTCCTTTTCTAAACCATTTTTGTCCATTTCTCAATGCTTTCAAGCCGTGTTTGGCTATTTCTAAGCAATTTTTGCCTTTTCAATCCCCTTTGTGCCCATTTGAAACTCATTTCAAGCCATTTTTGGCCATTTCTATCGCATCTTTGGCAAGTTTCAAAAGGTTCTAAGCCATTTTTCTCTTTTTCTTACTGGGTTTTGCCCAATTTTTTCCTGTTTTCAGTCATTTTTGGCCATTTCTAACCCATTTTTGTGCATTTCTAACCCGGTTTAAGCCATTTTCCCCTTTTCTAACCCTTTTTTGTCAAATTCCAGCCCTTTGGAAGACATTTTTTTCCTTTTCTAACCCATTTTTGTCCTTTTCTAAGTCGTTTGAATGCTTGCTTTGTTTAACTTTTCTAACCCATTTTCTCAATTTCTATCTTTTTTAAGCAGTTTTTTTCCTTTTCTAACCCATTTTTCTCAATTTCTAACACTTTTAAAGCCATTCTTTCCTTTTCTAGGCCGTTTTTGTCAAATTCCAACCCTTTGAAATGCTTTTTTTTTTTTTGTGACCCTTTTTTGTGAATTTCTAACAATTTCTAACGCATTTTAAGCCATTTTCCCCTTTTCTAACCCTTTTTTGTCAAATTCCAGCCCTTTGCAAGACATTTTTTTCATTTTCTAACCCATTTTTGTCCTTTTATAACTATTTTTTAGGAGTTTTATTCCCTTTTCCAACCCATTTTGCCCCATTTCTAAGTCGTTTGAATGCTTGCTTTATTTAACTTTTCTAACCCATTTTCTCAATTTCTATCTTTTTTAAGCAGTTTTTTTTTCCTTTTCTAACCCATTTTTCTCAATTTCTAACCCTTTAAAAGCCATACTTTCCTTTTCTAAGCCGTTTTTTTCAAATTCCAACCCTTGGTAATGCTTTTTTTCTTTTGTGACCCTTTTTTGTCAATTTCTAACAACTTTTTAAGAAGTTTTGTCCTTTTCTAACCCTTTTTTGCCCATCTCTAAGTCGTTTGAAGCCTTTTTTTCATTTCCTTTTCTAAACCATTTTTGTCCATTTCTCAATGCTTTCAAGCCGTGTTTGGCTATTTCTAAGCAATTTACCTTTTCAATCCCCTTTGTGCCCATTTGAAACTCATTTAAAGCCATTTTTGGCCATTTCTATCGCATCTTTGGCAAGTTTCAAAAGGTTCTAAGCCATTTTTCTCTTTTTCTTACTGGGTTTTGCCCCATTTTTTCCTGTTTTCAGTCATTTTTGGCCATTTCTAACCCATTTTTGTGCATTTCTAACCCGGTTTAAGCCATTTTCCCCTTTTCTAACCCTTTTTTGTCAAATTCCAGCCCTTTGGAAGACATTTTTTTCCTTTTCTAACCCATTTTTGTCCTTTTCTAAGTCGTTTGAATGCTTGCTTTGTTTAACTTTTCTAACCCATTTTCTCAATTTCTATCTTTTTTAAGCAGTTTTTTTCCTTTTCTAACCCATTTTTCTCAATTTCTAACCCTTTTAAACCCATTCTTTCCTTTTCTAGGCCGTTTTTGTCAAATTCCAACCCTTTGAAATGCTGCTTTTTTTTTGTGACCCTTTTTTGTGAATTTCTAACAATTTCTAACGCATTTTAAGCCATTTTCCCCTTTTCTAACCCTTTTTTGTCAAATTCCAGCCCTTTGCAAGACATTTTTTTCCTTTTCTAACCCATTTTTGTCCTTTTCTAACTATTTTTTAGGAGTTTTATTCCCTTTTCCAACCCATTTTGCCCCATTTCTAAGTCGTTTGAATGCTTTCTTTATTTAACTTTTCTAACCCATTTTCTCAATTTCTATCTTTTTTAAGCAGTTTTTTTTTTCCTTTTCTAACCCATTTTTCTCAATTTCTAACCCTTTAAAAGCCATACTTTTCCTTTCTAAGCTGTTTTTGTCAAATTCCAACCCTTGGTAATGCTTTTTTTCTTTTGTGACCCTTTTTTGTCAATTTCTAACAACTTTTTAAGAAGTTTTGTCCTTTTCTAACCCTTTTTTGCCCATCTCTAAGTCGTTTGAAGCCTTTTTTTCATTTCCTTTTCTAAACCATTTTTGTCCATTTCTCAATGCTTTCAAGCCGTGTTTGGCTATTTCTAAGCAATTTTTGCCTTTTCAATCCCCTTTGTGCCCATTTGAAACTCATTTAAAGCCATTTTTGGCCATTTCTATCGCATCTTTGGCAAGTTTCAAAAGGTTCTAAGCCATTTTTCTCTTTTTCTTACTGGGTTTTGCCCAATTTTTTCCTGTTTTCAGTCATTTTTGGCCATTTCTAACCCATTTTTGTGCATTTCTAACCCGGTTTAAGCCATTTTCCCCTTTTCTAACCCTTTTTTGTCAAATTCCAGCCCTTTGGAAGACATTTTTTTCCTTTTCTAACCCATTTTTGTCCTTTTCTAAGTCGTTTGAATGCTTGCTTTGTTTAACTTTTCTAACCCATTTTCTCAATTTCTATCTTTTTTAAGCAGTTTTTTTCCTTTTCTAACCCATTTTTCTCAATTTCTAACCCTTTTAAAGCCATTCTTTCCTTTTCTAGGCCGTTTTTGTCAAATTCCAACCCTTTGAAATGCTTTTTTTTTTTTTGTGACCCTTTTTTGTGAATTTCTAACAATTTCTAACGCATTTTAAGCCATTTTCCCCTATTCTAACCCTTTTTTGTCAAATTCCAGCCCTTTGCAAGACATTTTTTTCCTTTTCTAACCCATTTTTGTCCTTTTCTAACTATTTTTTAGGAGTTTTATTCCCTTTTCCAACCCATTTTGCCCCATTTCTAAGTCGTTTGAATGCTTGCTTTATTTAACTTTTCTAACCCATTTTCTCAATTTCTATCTTTTTTAAGCAGTTTTTTTTTCCTTTTCTAACCCATTTTTCTCAATTTCTAACCCTTTAAAAGCCATACTTTCCTTTTCTAAGCTGTTTTTGTCAAATTCCAACCCTTGGTAATGCTTTTTTTCTTTTGTGACCCTTTTTTGTCAATTTCTAACAACTTTTTAAGAAGTTTTGTCCTTTTCTAACCCTTTTTTGCCCATCTCTAAGTCGTTTGAAGCCTTTTTTTCATTTCCTTTTCTAAACCATTTTTGTCCATTTCTCAATGCTTTCAAGCCGTGTTTGGCTATTTCTAAGCAATTTTTGCCTTTTCAATCCCCTTTGTGCCCATTTGAAACTCATTTAAAGCCATTTTTGGCCATTTCTATCGCATCTTTGGCAAGTTTCAAAAGGTTCTAAGCCATTTTTCTCTTTTTCTTACTGGGTTTTGCCCAATTTTTTCCTGTTTTCAGTCATTTTTGGCCATTTCTAACCCATTTTTGTGCATTTCTAACCCGGTTTAAGCCATTTTCCCCTTTTCTAACCCTTTTTT
The DNA here is from genome assembly GCF_033815535.1 of Pezoporus flaviventris. Taxonomy (NCBI): domain Eukaryota; kingdom Metazoa; phylum Chordata; class Aves; order Psittaciformes; family Psittacidae; genus Pezoporus; species Pezoporus flaviventris. The sequence continues at coordinate 16,686 of NW_026892936.1, forward strand.
GTCAAATTCCAGCCCTTTGGAAGACATTTTTTTCCTTTTCTAACCCATTTTTGTCCTTTTCTAAGTCGTTTGAATGCTTGCTTTGTTTAACTTTTCTAACCCATTTTCTCAATTTCTATCTTTTTTAAGCAGTTTTTTTCCTTTTCTAACCCATTTTTCTCAATTTCTAACCCTTTTAAAGCCATTCTTTCCTTTTCTAGGCCGTTTTTGTCAAATTCCAACCCTTTGAAATGCTTTTTTTTTTTTGTGACCCTTTTTTTGTGAATTTCTAACAATTTCTAACGCATTTTAAGCCATTTTCCCCTTTTCTAACCCTTTTTTGTCAAATTCCAGCCCTTTGCAAGACATTTTTTTCCTTTTCTAACCCATTTTTGTCCTTTTCTAACTATTTTTTAGGAGTTTTATTCCCTTTTCCAACCCATTTTGCCCCATTTCTAAGTCGTTTGAATGCTTGCTTTATTTAACTTTTCTAACCCATTTTCTCAATTTCTATCTTTTTTAAGCAGTTTTTTTTTCCTTTTCTAACCCATTTTTCTCAATTTCTAACCCTTTAAAAGCCATACTTTCCTTTTCTAAGCTGTTTTTGTCAAATTCCAACCCTTGGTAATGCTTTTTTTCTTTTGTGACCCTTTTTTGTCAATTTCTAACAACTTTTTAAGAAGTTTTGTCCTTTTCTAACCCTTTTTTGCCCATCTCTAAGTCGTTTGAAGCCTTTTTTTCATTTCCTTTTCTAAACCATTTTTGTCCATTTCTCAATGCTTTCAAGCCGTGTTTGGCTATTTCTAAGCAATTTTTGCCTTTTCAATCCCCTTTGTGCCCATTTGAAACTCATTTCAAGCCATTTTTGGCCATTTCTATCGCATCTTTGGCAAGTTTCAAAAGGTTCTAAGCCATTTTTCTCTTTTTCTTACTGGGTTTTGCCCAATTTTTTCCTGTTTTCAGTCATTTTTGGCCATTTCTAACCCATTTTTGTGCATTTCTAACCCGGTTTAAGCCATTTTCCCCTTTTCTAACCCTTTTTTGTCAAATTCCAGCCCTTTGGAAGACATTTTTTTCCTTTTCTAACCCATTTTTGTCCTTTTCTAAGTCGTTTGAATGCTTGCTTTGTTTAACTTTTCTAACCCATTTTCTCAATTTCTATCTTTTTTAAGCAGTTTTTTTCCTTTTCTAACCCATTTTTCTCAATTTCTAACACTTTTAAAGCCATTCTTTCCTTTTCTAGGCCGTTTTTGTCAAATTCCAACCCTTTGAAATGCTTTTTTTTTTTTTGTGACCCTTTTTTGTGAATTTCTAACAATTTCTAACGCATTTTAAGCCATTTTCCCCTTTTCTAACCCTTTTTTGTCAAATTCCAGCCCTTTGCAAGACATTTTTTTCATTTTCTAACCCATTTTTGTCCTTTTATAACTATTTTTTAGGAGTTTTATTCCCTTTTCCAACCCATTTTGCCCCATTTCTAAGTCGTTTGAATGCTTGCTTTATTTAACTTTTCTAACCCATTTTCTCAATTTCTATCTTTTTTAAGCAGTTTTTTTTTCCTTTTCTAACCCATTTTTCTCAATTTCTAACCCTTTAAAAGCCATACTTTCCTTTTCTAAGCCGTTTTTTTCAAATTCCAACCCTTGGTAATGCTTTTTTTCTTTTGTGACCCTTTTTTGTCAATTTCTAACAACTTTTTAAGAAGTTTTGTCCTTTTCTAACCCTTTTTTGCCCATCTCTAAGTCGTTTGAAGCCTTTTTTTCATTTCCTTTTCTAAACCATTTTTGTCCATTTCTCAATGCTTTCAAGCCGTGTTTGGCTATTTCTAAGCAATTTACCTTTTCAATCCCCTTTGTGCCCATTTGAAACTCATTTAAAGCCATTTTTGGCCATTTCTATCGCATCTTTGGCAAGTTTCAAAAGGTTCTAAGCCATTTTTCTCTTTTTCTTACTGGGTTTTGCCCCATTTTTTCCTGTTTTCAGTCATTTTTGGCCATTTCTAACCCATTTTTGTGCATTTCTAACCCGGTTTAAGCCATTTTCCCCTTTTCTAACCCTTTTTTGTCAAATTCCAGCCCTTTGGAAGACATTTTTTTCCTTTTCTAACCCATTTTTGTCCTTTTCTAAGTCGTTTGAATGCTTGCTTTGTTTAACTTTTCTAACCCATTTTCTCAATTTCTATCTTTTTTAAGCAGTTTTTTTCCTTTTCTAACCCATTTTTCTCAATTTCTAACCCTTTTAAACCCATTCTTTCCTTTTCTAGGCCGTTTTTGTCAAATTCCAACCCTTTGAAATGCTGCTTTTTTTTTTGTGACCCTTTTTTGTGAATTTCTAACAATTTCTAACGCATTTTAAGCCATTTTCCCCTTTTCTAACCCTTTTTTGTCAAATTCCAGCCCTTTGCAAGACATTTTTTTCCTTTTCTAACCCATTTTTGTCCTTTTCTAACTATTTTTTAGGAGTTTTATTCCCTTTTCCAACCCATTTTGCCCCATTTCTAAGTCGTTTGAATGCTTTCTTTATTTAACTTTTCTAACCCATTTTCTCAATTTCTATCTTTTTTAAGCAGTTTTTTTTTTCCTTTTCTAACCCATTTTTCTCAATTTCTAACCCTTTAAAAGCCATACTTTTCCTTTCTAAGCTGTTTTTGTCAAATTCCAACCCTTGGTAATGCTTTTTTTCTTTTGTGACTCTTTTTTGTCAATTTCTAACAACTTTTTAAGAAGTTTTGTCCTTTTCTAACCCTTTTTTGCCCATCTCTAAGTCGTTTGAAGCCTTTTTTTCATTTCCTTTTCTAAACCATTTTTGTCCATTTCTCAATGCTTTCAAGCCGTGTTTGGCTATTTCTAAGCAATTTACCTTTTCAATCCCCTTTGTGCCCATTTGAAACTCATTTAAAGCCATTTTTGGCCATTTCTATCGCATCTTTGGCAAGTTTCAAAAGGTTCTAAGCCATTTTTCTCTTTTTCTTACTGGGTTTTGCCCAATTTTTTCCTGTTTTCAGTCATTTTTGGCCATTTCTAACCCATTTTTGTGCATTTCTAACCCGGTTTAAGCCATTTTCCCCTTTTCTAACCCTTTTTTGTCAAATTCCAGCCCTTTGGAAGACATTTTTTTCCTTTTCTAACCCATTTTTGTCCTTTTCTAAGTCGTTTGAATGCTTGCTTTGTTTAACTTTTCTAACCCATTTTCTCAATTTCTATCTTTTTTAAGCAGTTTTTTTCCTTTTCTAACCCATTTTTCTCAATTTCTAACCCTTTTAAAGCCATTCTTTCCTTTTCTAGGCCGTTTTTGTCAAATTCCAACCCTTTGAAATGCTGCTTTTTTTTTTGTGACCCTTTTTTGTGAATTTCTAACAATTTCTAACGCATTTTAAGCCATTTTCCCCTTTTCTAACCCTTTTTTGTCAAATTCCAGCCCTTTGGAAGACATTTTTTTCCTTTTCTAACCTATTTTTGTCCTTTTCTAACTATTTTTTAGCAGTTTTTTCCCTTTTCCAACCCATTTTTGCCCATTTCTAAGTCGTTTGAATGCTTGCTTTATTTAACTTTTCTAACCCATTTTCTCAATTTCTATCTTTTTTAAGCAGTTTTTTTTTCCTTTTCTAACCCATTTTTCTCAATTTCTAACCCTTTAAAAGCCATACTTTCCTTTTCTAAGCTGTTTTTGTCAAATTCCAACCCTTGGTAATGCTTTTTTTCTTTTGTGACCCTTTTTTGTCAATTTCTAACAACTTTTTAAGAAGTTTTGTCCTTTTCTAACCCTTTTTTGCCCATCTCTAAGTCGTTTGAAGCCTTTTTTTCATTTCCTTTTCTAAACCATTTTTGTCCATTTCTCAATGCTTTCAAGCCGTGTTTGGCTATTTCTAAGCAATTTTTGCCTTTTCAATCCCCTTTGTGCCCATTTGAAACTCATTTAAAGCCATTTTTGGCCATTTCTATCGCATCTTTGGCAAGTTTCAAAAGGTTCTAAGCCATTTTTCTCTTTTTCTTACTGGGTTTTGCCCAATTTTTTCCTGTTTTCAGTCATTTTTGGCCATTTCTAACCCATTTTTGTGCATTTCTAACCCGGTTTAAGCCATTTTCCCCTTTTCTAACCCTTTTTTGTCAAATTCCAGCCCTTTGGAAGACATTTTTTTCCTTTTCTAACCCATTTTTGTCCTTTTCTAAGTCGTTTGAATGCTTGCTTTGTTTAACTTTTCTAACCCATTTTCTCAATTTCTATCTTTTTTAAGCAGTTTTTTTCCTTTTCTAACCCATTTTTCTCAATTTCTAACCCTTTTAAAGCCATTCTTTCCTTTTCTAGGCCGTTTTTGTCAAATTCCAACCCTTTGAAATGCTTTTTTTTTTTTTTGTGACCCTTTTTTGTGAATTTCTAACAATTTCTAACGCATTTTAAGCCATTTTCCCCTATTCTAACCCTTTTTTGTCAAATTCCAGCCCTTTGCAAGACATTTTTTTCCTTTTCTAACCCATTTTTGTCCTTTTCTAACTATTTTTTAGGAGTTTTATTCCCTTTTCCAACCCATTTTGCCCCATTTCTAAGTCGTTTGAATGCTTGCTTTATTTAACTTTTCTAACCCATTTTCTCAATTTCTATCTTTTTTAAGCAGTTTTTTTTTCCTTTTCTACCCCATTTTTCTCAATTTCTAACCCTTTAAAAGCCATACTTTCCTTTTCTAAGCTGTTTTTGTCAAATTCCAACCCTTGGTAATGCTTTTTTTCTTTTGTGACCCTTTTTTGTCAATTTCTAACAACTTTTTAAGAAGTTTTGTCCTTTTCTAACCCTTTTTTGCCCATCTCTAAGTCGTTTGAAGCCTTTTTTTCATTTCCTTTTCTAAACCATTTTTGTCCATTTCTCAATGCTTTCAAGCCGTGTTTGGCTATTTCTAAGCAATTTTTGCCTTTTCAATCCCCTTTGTGCCCATTTGAAACTCATTTCAAGCCATTTTTGGCCATTTCTATCGCATCTTTGGCAAGTTTCAAAAGGTTCTAAGCCATTTTTCTCTTTTTCTTACTGGGTTTTGCCCCATTTTTTCCTGTTTTCAGTCATTTTTGGCCATTTCTAACCCATTTTTGTGCATTTCTAACCCGGTTTAAGCCATTTTCCCCTTTTCTAACCCTTTTTTGTCAAATTCCAGCCCTTTGGAAGACATTTTTTTCCTTTTCTAACCCATTTTTGTCCTTTTCTAAGTCGTTTGAATGCTTGCTTTGTTTAACTTTTCTAACCCATTTTCTCAATTTCTATCTTTTTTAAGCAGTTTTTTTCCTTTTCTAACCCATTTTTCTCAATTTCTAACCCTTTTAAAGCCATTCTTTCCTTTTCTAGGCCGTTTTTGTCAAATTCCAACCCTTTGAAATGCTTTTTTTTTTTTTTTGTGACCCTTTTTTGTGAATTTCTAACAATTTCTAACGCATTTTAAGCCATTTTCCCCTTTTCTAACCCTTTTTTGTCAAATTCCAGCCCTTTGCAAGACATTTTTTTCCTTTTCTAACCCATTTTTGTCCTTTTCTAACTATTTTTTAGGAGTTTTATTCCCTTTTCCAACCCATTTTGCCCCATTTCTAAGTCGTTTGAATGCTTTCTTTATTTAACTTTTCTAACCCATTTTCTCAATTTCTATCTTTTTTAAGCAGTTTTTTTTTTCCTTTTCTAACCCATTTTTCTCAATTTCTAACCCTTTAAAAGCCATACTTTTCCTTTCTAAGCTGTTTTTGTCAAATTCCAACCCTTGGTAATGCTTTTTTTCTTTTGTGACTCTTTTTTGTCAATTTCTAACAACTTTTTAAGAAGTTTTGTCCTTTTCTAACCCTTTTTTGCCCATCTCTAAGTCGTTTGAAGCCTTTTTTTCATTTCCTTTTCTAAACCATTTTTGTCCATTTCTCAATGCTTTCAAGCCGTGTTTGGCTATTTCTAAGCAATTTACCTTTTCAATCCCCTTTGTGCCCATTTGAAACTCATTTAAAGCCATTTTTGGCCATTTCTATCGCATCTTTGGCAAGTTTCAAAAGGTTCTAAGCCATTTTTCTCTTTTTCTTACTGGGTTTTGCCCAATTTTTTCCTGTTTTCAGTCATTTTTGGCCATTTCTAACCCATTTTTGTGCATTTCTAACCCGGTTTAAGCCATTTTCCCCTTTTCTAACCCTTTTTTGTCAAATTCCAGCCCTTTGGAAGACATTTTTTTCCTTTTCTAACCCATTTTTGTCCTTTTCTAAGTCGTTTGAATGCTTGCTTTGTTTAACTTTTCTAACCCATTTTCTCAATTTCTATCTTTTTTAAGCAGTTTTTTTCCTTTTCTAACCCATTTTTCTCAATTTCTAACCCTTTTAAACCCATTCTTTCCTTTTCTAGGCCGTTTTTGTCAAATTCCAACCCTTTGAAATGCTGCTTTTTTTTTTGTGACCCTTTTTTGTGAATTTCTAACAATTTCTAACGCATTTTAAGCCATTTTCCCCTTTTCTAACCCTTTTTTGTCAAATTCCAGCCCTTTGCAAGACATTTTTTTCCTTTTCTAACCCATTTTTGTCCTTTTCTAACTATTTTTTAGGAGTTTTATTCCCTTTTCCAACCCATTTTGCCCCATTTCTAAGTCGTTTGAATGCTTTCTTTATTTAACTTTTCTAACCCATTTTCTCAATTTCTATCTTTTTTAAGCAGTTTTTTTTTTCCTTTTCTAACCCATTTTTCTCAATTTCTAACCCTTTAAAAGCCATACTTTTCCTTTCTAAGCTGTTTTTGTCAAATTCCAACCCTTGGTAATGCTTTTTTTCTTTTGTGACTCTTTTTTGTCAATTTCTAACAACTTTTTAAGAAGTTTTGTCCTTTTCTAACCCTTTTTTGCCCATCTCTAAGTCGTTTGAAGCCTTTTTTTCATTTCCTTTTCTAAACCATTTTTGTCCATTTCTCAATGCTTTCAAGCCGTGTTTGGCTATTTCTAAGCAATTTACCTTTTCAATCCCCTTTGTGCCCATTTGAAACTCATTTAAAGCCATTTTTGGCCATTTCTATCGCATCTTTGGCAAGTTTCAAAAGGTTCTAAGCCATTTTTCTCTTTTTCTTACTGGGTTTTGCCCAATTTTTTCCTGTTTTCAGTCATTTTTGGCCATTTCTAACCCATTTTTGTGCATTTCTAACCCGGTTTAAGCCATTTTCCCCTTTTCTAACCCTTTTTTGTCAAATTCCAGCCCTTTGGAAGACATTTTTTTCCTTTTCTAACCCATTTTTGTCCTTTTCTAAGTCGTTTGAATGCTTGCTTTGTTTAACTTTTCTAACCCATTTTCTCAATTTCTATCTTTTTTAAGCAGTTTTTTTCCTTTTCTAACCCATTTTTCTCAATTTCTAACCCTTTTAAAGCCATTCTTTCCTTTTCTAGGCCGTTTTTGTCAAATTCCAACCCTTTGAAATGCTGCTTTTTTTTTTGTGACCCTTTTTTGTGAATTTCTAACAATTTCTAACGCATTTTAAGCCATTTTCCCCTTTTCTAACCCTTTTTTGTCAAATTCCAGCCCTTTGGAAGACATTTTTTTCCTTTTCTAACCTATTTTTGTCCTTTTCTAACTATTTTTTAGCAGTTTTTTCCCTTTTCCAACCCATTTTTGCCCATTTCTAAGTCGTTTGAATGCTTGCTTTATTTAACTTTTCTAACCCATTTTCTCAATTTCTATCTTTTTTAAGCAGTTTTTTTTTCCTTTTCTAACCCATTTTTCTCAATTTCTAACCCTTTAAAAGCCATACTTTCCTTTTCTAAGCTGTTTTTGTCAAATTCCAACCCTTGGTAATGCTTTTTTTCTTTTGTGACCCTTTTTTGTCAATTTCTAACAACTTTTTAAGAAGTTTTGTCCTTTTCTAACCCTTTTTTGCCCATCTCTAAGTCGTTTGAAGCCTTTTTTTCATTTCCTTTTCTAAACCATTTTTGTCCATTTCTCAATGCTTTCAAGCCGTGTTTGGCTATTTCTAAGCAATTTTTGCCTTTTCAATCCCCTTTGTGCCCATTTGAAACTCATTTCAAGCCATTTTTGGCCATTTCTATCGCATCTTTGGCAAGTTTCAAAAGGTTCTAAGCCATTTTTCTCTTTTTCTTACTGGGTTTTGCCCCATTTTTTCCTGTTTTCAGTCATTTTTGGCCATTTCTAACCCATTTTTGTGCATTTCTAACCCGGTTTAAGCCATTTTCCCCTTTTCTAACCCTTTTTTGTCAAATTCCAGCCCTTTGGAAGACATTTTTTTCCTTTTCTAACCCATTTTTGTCCTTTTCTAAGTCGTTTGAATGCTTGCTTTGTTTAACTTTTCTAACCCATTTTCTCAATTTCTATCTTTTTTAAGCAGTTTTTTTCCTTTTCTAACCCATTTTTCTCAATTTCTAACCCTTTTAAAGCCATTCTTTCCTTTTCTAGGCCGTTTTTGTCAAATTCCAACCCTTTGAAATGCTTTTTTTTTTTTTGTGACCCTTTTTTGTGAATTTCTAACAATTTCTAACGCATTTTAAGCCATTTTCCCCTTTTCTAACCCTTTTTTGTCAAATTCCAGCCCTTTGCAAGACATTTTTTTCCTTTTCTAACCCATTTTTGTCCTTTTCTAACTATTTTTTAGGAGTTTTATTCCCTTTTCCAACCCATTTTGCCCCATTTCTAAGTCGTTTGAATGCTTGCTTTATTTAACTTTTCTAACCCATTTTCTCAATTTCTATCTTTTTTAAGCAGTTTTTTTTTCCTTTTCTACCCCATTTTTCTCAATTTCTAACCCTTTAAAAGCCATACTTTCCTTTTCTAAGCTGTTTTTGTCAAATTCCAACCCTTGGTAATGCTTTTTTTCTTTTGTGACCCTTTTTTGTCAATTTCTAACAACTTTTTAAGAAGTTTTGTCCTTTTCTAACCCTTTTTTGCCCATCTCTAAGTCGTTTGAAGCCTTTTTTTCATTTCCTTTTCTAAACCATTTTTGTCCATTTCTCAATGCTTTCAAGCCGTGTTTGGCTATTTCTAAGCAATTTTTGCCTTTTCAATCCCCTTTGTGCCCATTTGAAACTCATTTCAAGCCATTTTTGGCCATTTCTATCGCATCTTTGGCAAGTTTCAAAAGGTTCTAAGCCATTTTTCTCTTTTTCTTACTGGGTTTTGCCCAATTTTTTCCTGTTTTCAGTCATTTTTGGCCATTTCTAACCCATTTTTGTGCATTTCTAACCCGGTTTAAGCCATTTTCCCCTTTTCTAACCCTTTTTTGTCAAATTCCAGCCCTTTGGAAGACATTTTTTTCCTTTTCTAACCCATTTTTGTCCTTTTCTAAGTCGTTTGAATGCTTGCTTTGTTTAACTTTTCTAACCCATTTTCTCAATTTCTATCTTTTTTAAGCAGTTTTTTTCCTTTTCTAACCCATTTTTCTCAATTTCTAACCCTTTTAAAGCCATTCTTTCCTTTTCTAGGCCGTTTTTGTCAAATTCCAACCCTTTGAAATGCTTTTTTTTTTTTTTTGTGACCCTTTTTTGTGAATTTCTAACAATTTCTAACGCATTTTAAGCCATTTTCCCCTTTTCTAACCCTTTTTTGTCAAATTCCAGCCCTTTGCAAGACATTTTTTTCCTTTTCTAACCCATTTTTGTCCTTTTCTAACTATTTTTTAGGAGTTTTATTCCCTTTTCCAACCCATTTTGCCCCATTTCTAAGTCGTTTGAATGCTTTCTTTATTTAACTTTTCTAACCCATTTTCTCAATTTCTATCTTTTTTAAGCAGTTTTTTTTTTCCTTTTCTAACCCATTTTTCTCAATTTCTAACCCTTTAAAAGCCATACTTTTCCTTTCTAAGCTGTTTTTGTCAAATTCCAACCCTTGGTAATGCTTTTTTTCTTTTGTGACTCTTTTTTGTCAATTTCTAACAACTTTTTAAGAAGTTTTGTCCTTTTCTAACCCTTTTTTGCCCATCTCTAAGTCGTTTGAAGCCTTTTTTTCATTTCCTTTTCTAAACCATTTTTGTCCATTTCTCAATGCTTTCAAGCCGTGTTTGGCTATTTCTAAGCAATTTACCTTTTCAATCCCCTTTGTGCCCATTTGAAACTCATTTAAAGCCATTTTTGGCCATTTCTATCGCATCTTTGGCAAGTTTCAAAAGGTTCTAAGCCATTTTTCTCTTTTTCTTACTGGGTTTTGCCCAATTTTTTCCTGTTTTCAGTCATTTTTGGCCATTTCTAACCCATTTTTGTGCATTTCTAACCCGGTTTAAGCCATTTTCCCCTTTTCTAACCCTTTTTTGTCAAATTCCAGCCCTTTGGAAGACATTTTTTTCCTTTTCTAACCCATTTTTGTCCTTTTCTAAGTCGTTTGAATGCTTGCTTTGTTTAACTTTTCTAACCCATTTTCTCAATTTCTATCTTTTTTAAGCAGTTTTTTTCCTTTTCTAACCCATTTTTCTCAATTTCTAACCCTTTTAAAGCCATTCTTTCCTTTTCTAGGCCGTTTTTGTCAAATTCCAACCCTTTGAAATGCTGCTTTTTTTTTTGTGACCCTTTTTTGTGAATTTCTAACAATTTCTAACGCATTTTAAGCCATTTTCCCCTATTCTAACCCTTTTTTGTCAAATTCCAGCCCTTTGCAAGACATTTTTTTCCTTTTCTAACCCATTTTTGTCCTTTTCTAACTATTTTTTAGGAGTTTTATTCCCTTTTCCAACCCATTTTGCCCCATTTCTAAGTCGTTTGAATGCTTGCTTTATTTAACTTTTCTAACCCATTTTCTCAATTTCTATCTTTTTTAAGCAGTTTTTTTTTCCTTTTCTAACCCATTTTTCTCAATTTCTAACCCTTTAAAAGCCATACTTTCCTTTTCTAAGCTGTTTTTGTCAAATTCCAACCCTTGGTAATGCTTTTTTTCTTTTGTGACCCTTTTTTGTCAATTTCTAACAACTTTTTAAGAAGTTTTGTCCTTTTCTAACCCTTTTTGGCCCATCTCTAAGTCGTTTGAAGCCTTTTTTTCATTTCCTTTTCTAAACCATTTTTGTCCATTTCTCAATGCTTTCAAGCCGTGTTTGGCTATTTCTAAGCAATTTTTGCCTTTTCAATCCCCTTTGTGCCCATTTGAAACTCATTTAAAGCCATTTTTGGCCATTTCTATCGCATCTTTGGCAAGTTTCAAAAGGTTCTAAGCCATTTTTCTCTTTTTCTTACTGGGTTTTGCCCCATTTTTTCCTGTTTTCAGTCATTTTTGGCCATTTCTAACCCATTTTTGTGCATTTCTAACCCGGTTTAAGCCATTTTCCCCTTTTCTAACCCTTTTTTGTCAAATTCCAGCCCTTTGGAAGACATTTTTTTCCTTTTCTAACCCATTTTTGTCCTTTTCTAAGTCGTTTGAATGCTTGCTTTGTTTAACTTTTCTAACCCATTTTCTCAATTTCTATCTTTTTTAAGCAGTTTTTTTCCTTTTCTAACCCATTTTTCTCAATTTCTAACCCTTTTAAAGCCATTCTTTCCTTTTCTAGGCCGTTTTTGTCAAATTCCAACCCTTTGAAATGCTGCTTTTTTTTTTGTGACCCTTTTTTGTGAATTTCTAACAATTTCTAACGCATTTTAAGCCATTTTCCCCTTTTCTAACCCTTTTTTGTCAAATTCCAGCCCTTTGGAAGACATTTTTTTCCTTTTCTAACCTATTTTTGTCCTTTTCTAACTATTTTTTAGCAGTTTTTTCCCTTTTCCAACCCATTTTTGCCCATTTCTAAGTCGTTTGAATGCTTGCTTTATTTAACTTTTCTAACCCATTTTCTCAATTTCTATCTTTTTTAAGCAGTTTTTTTTTCCTTTTCTAACCCATTTTTCTCAATTTCTAACCCTTTAAAAGCCATACTTTCCTTTTCTAAGCTGTTTTTGTCAAATTCCAACCCTTGGTAATGCTTTTTTTCTTTTGTGACCCTTTTTTGTCAATTTCTAACAACTTTTTAAGAAGTTTTGTCCTTTTCTAAGCCTTTTTTGCCCATCTCTAAGTCGTTTGAAGCCTTTTTTTCATTTCCTTTTCTAAACCATTTTTGTCCATTTCTCAATGCTTTCAAGCCGTGTTTGGCTATTTCTAAGCAATTTTTGCCTTTTCAATCCCCTTTGTGCCCATTTGAAACTCATTTCAAGCCATTTTTGGCCATTTCTATCGCATCTTTGGCAAGTTTCAAAAGGTTCTAAGCCATTTTTCTCTTTTTCTTACTGGGTTTTGCCCAATTTTTTCCTGTTTTCAGTCATTTTTGGCCATTTCTAACCCATTTTTGTGCATTTCTAACCCGGTTTAAGCCATTTTCCCCTTTTCTAACCCTTTTTTGTCAAATTCCAGCCCTTTGGAAGACATTTTTTTCCTTTTCTAACCCATTTTTGTCCTTTTCTAAGTCGTTTGAATGCTTGCTTTGTTTAACTTTTCTAACCCATTTTCTCAATTTCTATCTTTTTTAAGCAGTTTTTTTCCTTTTCTAACCCATTTTTCTCAATTTCTAACCCTTTTAAAGCCATTCTTTCCTTTTCTAGGCCGTTTTTGTCAAATTCCAACCCTTTGAAATGCTTTTTTTTTTTTGTGACCCTTTTTTGTGAATTTCTAACAATTTCTAACGCATTTTAAGCCATTTTCCCCTATTCTAACCCTTTTTTGTCAAATTCCAGCCCTTTGCAAGACATTTTTTTCCTTTTCTAACCCATTTTTGTCCTTTTCTAACTATTTTTTAGGAGTTTTATTCCCTTTTCCAACCCATTTTGCCCCATTTCTAAGTCGTTTGAATGCTTGCTTTATTTAACTTTTCTAACCCATTTTCTCAATTTCTATCTTTTTTAAGCAGTTTTTTTTTCCTTTTCTAACCCATTTTTCTCAATTTCTAACCCTTTAAAAGCCATACTTTCCTTTTCTAAGCTGTTTTTGTCAAATTCCAACCCTTGGTAATGCTTTTTTTCTTTTGTGACCCTTTTTTGTCAATTTCTAACAACTTTTTAAGAAGTTTTGTCCTTTTCTAACCCTTTTTTGCCCATCTCTAAGTCGTTTGAAGCCTTTTTTTCATTTCCTTTTCTAAACCATTTTTGTCCATTTCTCAATGCTTTCAAGCCGTGTTTGGCTATTTCTAAGCAATTTTTGCCTTTTCAATCCCCTTTGTGCCCATTTGAAACTCATTTCAAGCCATTTTTGGCCATTTCTATCGCATCTTTGGCAAGTTTCAAAAGGTTCTAAGCCATTTTTCTCTTTTTCTTACTGGGTTTTGCCCAATTTTTTCCTGTTTTCAGTCATTTTTGGCCATTTCTAACCCATTTTTGTGCATTTCTAACCCGGTTTAAGCCATTTTCCCCTTTTCTAACCCTTTTTTGTCAAATTCCAGCCCTTTGGAAGACATTTTTTTCCTTTTCTAACCCATTTTTGTCCTTTTCTAAGTCGTTTGAATGCTTGCTTTGTTTAACTTTTCTAACCCATTTTCTCAATTTCTATCTTTTTTAAGCAGTTTTTTTTTCCTTTTCTAACCCATTTTTCTCAATTTCTAACCCTTTAAAAGCCATACTTTCCTTTTCTAAGCTGTTTTTGTCAAATTCCAACCCTTGGTAATGCTTTTTTTCTTTTGTGACCCTTTTTTGTCAATTTCTAACAACTTTTTAAGAAGTTTTGTCCTTTTCTAACCCTTTTTTGCCCATCTCTAAGTCGTTTGAAGCCTTTTTTTCATTTCCTTTTCTAAACCATTTTTGTCCATTTCTCAATGCTTTCAAGCCGTGTTTGGCTATTTCTAAGCAATTTTTGCCTTTTCAATCCCCTTTGTGCCCATTTGAAACTCATTTAAAGCCATTTTTGGCCATTTCTATCGCATCTTTGGCAAGTTTCAAAAGGTTCTAAGCCATTTTTCTCTTTTTCTTACTGGGTTTTGCCCAATTTTTTCCTGTTTTCAGTCATTTTTGGCCATTTCTAACCCATTTTTGTGCATTTCTAACCCGGTTTAAGCCATTTTCTTCTTTTCTAACCCTTTTTTGTCAAATTCCAGCCCTTTGGAAGACATTTTTTTCCTTTTCTAACCCATTTTTGTCCTTTTCTAAGTCGTTTGAATGCTTGCTTTGTTTAACTTTTCTAACCCATTTTCTCAATTTCTATCTTTTTTAAGCAGTTTTTTTCCTTTTCTAACCCATTTTTCTCAATTTCTAACCCTTTTAAAGCCATTCTTTCCTTTTCTAGGCCGTTTTTGTCAAATTCCAACCCTTTGAAATGCTTTTTTTTTTTTGTGACCCTTTTTTTGTGAATTTCTAACAATTTCTAACGCATTTTAAGCCATTTTCCCCTTTTCTAACCCTTTTTTGTCAAATTCCAGCCCTTTGCAAGACATTTTTTTCCTTTTCTAACCCATTTTTGTCCTTTTCTAACTATTTTTTAGGAGTTTTATTCCCTTTTCCAACCCATTTTGCCCCATTTCTAAGTCGTTTGAATGCTTGCTTTATTTAACTTTTCTAACCCATTTTCTCAATTTCTATCTTTTTTAAGCAGTTTTTTTTTCCTTTTCTAACCCATTTTTCTCAATTTCTAACCCTTTAAAAGCCATACTTTCCTTTTCTAAGCTGTTTTTGTCAAATTCCAACCCTTGGTAATGCTTTTTTTCTTTTGTGACCCTTTTTTGTCAATTTCTAACAACTTTTTAAGAAGTTTTGTCCTTTTCTAACCCTTTTTTGCCCATCTCTAAGTCGTTTGAAGCCTTTTTTTCATTTCCTTTTCTAAACCATTTTTGTCCATTTCTCAATGCTTTCAAGCCGTGTTTGGCTATTTCTAAGCAATTTTTGCCTTTTCAATCCCCTTTGTGCCCATTTGAAACTCATTTCAAGCCATTTTTGGCCATTTCTATCGCATCTTTGGCAAGTTTCAAAAGGTTCTAAGCCATTTTTCTCTTTTTCTTACTGGGTTTTGCCCAATTTTTTCCTGTTTTCAGTCATTTTTGGCCATTTCTAACCCATTTTTGTGCATTTCTAACCCGGTTTAAGCCATTTTCCCCTTTTCTAACCCTTTTTTGTCAAATTCCAGCCCTTTGGAAGACATTTTTTTCCTTTTCTAACCCATTTTTGTCCTTTTCTAAGTCGTTTGAATGCTTGCTTTGTTTAACTTTTCTAACCCATTTTCTCAATTTCTATCTTTTTTAAGCAGTTTTTTTTTCCTTTTCTAACCCATTTTTCTCAATTTCTAACCCTTTAAAAGCCATACTTTCCTTTTCTAAGCTGTTTTTGTCAAATTCCAACCCTTGGTAATGCTTTTTTTCTTTTGTGACCCTTTTTTGTCAATTTCTAACAACTTTTTAAGAAGTTTTGTCCTTTTCTAACCCTTTTTTGCCCATCTCTAAGTCGTTTGAAGCCTTTTTTTCATTTCCTTTTCTAAACCATTTTTGTCCATTTCTCAATGCTTTCAAGCCGTGTTTGGCTATTTCTAAGCAATTTTTGCCTTTTCAATCCCCTTTGTGCCCATTTGAAACTCATTTAAAGCCATTTTTGGCCATTTCTATCGCATCTTTGGCAAGTTTCAAAAGGTTCTAAGCCATTTTTCTCTTTTTCTTACTGGGTTTTGCCCAATTTTTTCCTGTTTTCAGTCATTTTTGGCCATTTCTAACCCATTTTTGTGCATTTCTAACCCGGTTTAAGCCATTTTCCCCTTTTCTAACCCTTTTTTGTCAAATTCCAGCCCTTTGGAAGACATTTTTTTCCTTTTCTAACCCATTTTTGTCCTTTTCTAAGTCGTTTGAATGCTTGCTTTGTTTAACTTTTCTAACCCATTTTCTCAATTTCTATCTTTTTTAAGCAGTTTTTTTCCTTTTCTAACCCATTTTTCTCAATTTCTAACCCTTTTAAACCCATTCTTTCCTTTTCTAGGCCGTTTTTGTCAAATTCCAACCCTTTGAAATGCTTTTTTTTTTTTGTGACCCTTTTTTTGTGAATTTCTAACAATTTCTAACGCATTTTAAGCCATTTTCCCCTTTTCTAACCCTTTTTTGTCAAATTCCAGCCCTTTGCAAGACATTTTTTTCCTTTTCTAACCCATTTTTGTCCTTTTCTAACTATTTTTTAGGAGTTTTATTCCCTTTTCCAACCCATTTTGCCCCATTTCTAAGTCGTTTGAATGCTTTCTTTATTTAACTTTTCTAACCCATTTTCTCAATTTCTATCTTTTTTAAGCAGTTTTTTTTTCCTTTTCTAACCCATTTTTCTCAATTTCTAACCCTTTAAAAGCCATACTTTCCTTTTCTAAGCTGTTTTTGTCAAATTCCAACCCTTGGTAATGCTTTTTTTCTTTTGTGACCCTTTTTTGTCAATTTCTAACAACTTTTTAAGAAGTTTTGTCCTTTTCTAACCCTTTTTTGCCCATCTCTAAGTCGTTTGAAGCCTTTTTTTCATTTCCTTTTCTAAACCATTTTTGTCCATTTCTCAATGCTTTCAAGCCGTGTTTGGCTATTTCTAAGCAATTTTTGCCTTTTCAATCCCCTTTGTGCCCATTTGAAACTCATTTCAAGCCATTTTTGGCCATTTCTATCGCATCTTTGGCAAGTTTCAAAAGGTTCTAAGCCATTTTTCTCTTTTTCTTACTGGGTTTTGCCCAATTTTTTCCTGTTTTCAGTCATTTTTGGCCATTTCTAACCCATTTTTGTGCATTTCTAACCCGGTTTAAGCCATTTTCCCCTTTTCTAACCCTTTTTTGTCAAATTCCAGCCCTTTGGAAGACATTTTTTTCCTTTTCTAACCCATTTTTGTCCTTTTCTAAGTCGTTTGAATGCTTGCTTTGTTTAACTTTTCTAACCCATTTTCTCAATTTCTATCTTTTTTAAGCAGTTTTTTTCCTTTTCTAACCCATTTTTCTCAATTTCTAACACTTTTAAAGCCATTCTTTCCTTTTCTAGGCCGTTTTTGTCAAATTCCAACCCTTTGAAATGCTTTTTTTTTTTTTGTGACCCTTTTTTGTGAATTTCTAACAATTTCTAACGCATTTTAAGCCATTTTCCCCTTTTCTAACCCTTTTTTGTCAAATTCCAGCCCTTTGCAAGACATTTTTTTCATTTTCTAACCCATTTTTGTCCTTTTATAACTATTTTTTAGGAGTTTTATTCCCTTTTCCAACCCATTTTGCCCCATTTCTAAGTCGTTTGAATGCTTGCTTTATTTAACTTTTCTAACCCATTTTCTCAATTTCTATCTTTTTTAAGCAGTTTTTTTTTCCTTTTCTAACCCATTTTTCTCAATTTCTAACCCTTTAAAAGCCATACTTTCCTTTTCTAAGCCGTTTTTTTCAAATTCCAACCCTTGGCAATGCTTTTTTTCTTTTGTGACCCTTTTTTGTCAATTTCTAACAACTTTTTAAGAAGTTTTGTCCTTTTCTAACCCTTTTTTGCCCATCTCTAAGTCGTTTGAAGCCTTTTTTTCATTTCCTTTTCTAAACCATTTTTGTCCATTTCTCAATGCTTTCAAGCCGTGTTTGGCTATTTCTAAGCAATTTACCTTTTCAATCCCCTTTGTGCCCATTTGAAACTCATTTAAAGCCATTTTTGGCCATTTCTATCGCATCTTTGGCAAGTTTCTAAAGGTTCTAAGCCATTTTTCTCTTTTTCTTACTGGGTTTTGCCCAATTTTTTCCTGTTTTCAGTCATTTTTGGCCATTTCTAACCCATTTTTGTGCATTTCTAACCCGGTTTAAGCCATTTTCCCCTTTTCTAACCCTATTTTGTCAAATTCCAGCCCTTTGGAAGACATTTTTTTCCTTTTCTAACCCATTTTTGTCCTTTTCTAAGTCGTTTGAATGCTTGCTTTGTTTAACTTTTCTAACCCATTTTCTCAATTTCTATCTTTTTTAAGCAGTTTTTTTCCTTTTCTAACCCATTTTTCTCAATTTCTAACCCTTTTAAACCCATTCTTTCCTTTTCTAGGCCGTTTTTGTCAAATTCCAACCCTTTGAAATGCTGCTTTTTTTTTTGTGACCCTTTTTTGTGAATTTCTAACAATTTCTAACGCATTTTAAGCCATTTTCCCCTTTTCTAACCCTTTTTTGTCAAATTCCAGCCCTTTGCAAGACATTTTTTTCCTTTTCTAACCCATTTTTGTCCTTTTCTAACTATTTTTTAGGAGTTTTATTCCCTTTTCCAACCCATTTTGCCCCATTTCTAAGTCGTTTGAATGCTTGCTTTATTTAACTTTTCTAACCCATTTTCTCAATTTCTATCTTTTTTAAGCAGTTTTTTTTTTCCTTTTCTAACCCATTTTTCTCAATTTCTAACCCTTTAAAAGCCATACTTTTCCTTTCTAAGCTGTTTTTGTCAAATTCCAACCCTTGGTAATGCTTTTTTTCTTTTGTGACCCTTTTTTGTCAATTTCTAACAACTTTTTAAGAAGTTTTGTCCTTTTCTAACCCTTTTTTGCCCATCTCTAAGTCGTTTGAAGCCTTTTTTTCATTTCCTTTTCTAAACCATTTTTGTCCATTTCTCAATGCTTTCAAGCCGTGTTTGGCTATTTCTAAGCAATTTACCTTTTCAATCCCCTTTGTGCCCATTTGAAACTCATTTAAAGCCATTTTTGGCCATTTCTATCGCATCTTTGGCAAGTTTCAAAAGGTTCTAAGCCATTTTTCTCTTTTTCTTACTGGGTTTTGCCCCATTTTTTCCTGTTTTCAGTCATTTTTGGCCATTTCTAACCCATTTTTGTGCATTTCTAACCCGGTTTAAGCCATTTTCCCCTTTTCTAACCCTTTTTTGTCAAATTCCAGCCCTTTGGAAGACATTTTTTTCCTTTTCTAACCCATTTTTGTCCTTTTCTAAGTCGTTTGAATGCTTGCTTTGTTTAACTTTTCTAACCCATTTTCTCAATTTCTATCTTTTTTAAGCAGTTTTTTTCCTTTTCTAACCCATTTTTCTCAATTTCTAACCCTTTTAAAGCCATTCTTTCCTTTTCTAGGCCGTTTTTGTCAAATTCCAACCCTTTGAAATGCTGCTTTTTTTTTTGTGACCCTTTTTTGTGAATTTCTAACAATTTCTAACGCATTTTAAGCCATTTTCCCCTTTTCTAACCCTTTTTTGTCAAATTCCAGCCCTTTGGAAGACATTTTTTTCCTTTTCTAACCTATTTTTGTCCTTTTCTAACTATTTTTTAGCAGTTTTTTCCCTTTTCCAACCCATTTTTGCCCATTTCTAAGTCGTTTGAATGCTTGCTTTATTTAACTTTTCTAACCCATTTTCTCAATTTCTATCTTTTTTAAGCAGTTTTTTTTTCCTTTTCTAACCCATTTTTCTCAATTTCTAACCCTTTAAAAGCCATACTTTCCTTTTCTAAGCTGTTTTTGTCAAATTCCAACCCTTGGTAATGCTTTTTTTCTTTTGTGACCCTTTTTTGTCAATTTCTAACAACTTTTTAAGAAGTTTTGTCCTTTTCTAAGCCTTTTTTGCCCATCTCTAAGTCGTTTGAAGCCTTTTTTTCATTTCCTTTTCTAAACCATTTTTGTCCATTTCTCAATGCTTTCAAGCCGTGTTTGGCTATTTCTAAGCAATTTTTGCCTTTTCAATCCCCTTTGTGCCCATTTGAAACTCATTTAAAGCCATTTTTGGCCATTTCTATCGCATCTTTGGCAAGTTTCAAAAGGTTCTAAGCCATTTTTCTCTTTTTCTTACTGGGTTTTGCCCAATTTTTTCCTGTTTTCAGTCATTTTTGGCCATTTCTAACCCATTTTTGTGCATTTCTAACCCGGTTTAAGCCATTTTCCCCTTTTCTAACCCTATTTTGTCAAATTCCAGCCCTTTGGAAGACATTTTTTTCCTTTTCTAACCCATTTTTGTCCTTTTCTAAGTCGTTTGAATGCTTGCTTTGTTTAACTTTTCTAACCCATTTTCTCAATTTCTATCTTTTTTAAGCAGTTTTTTTCCTTTTCTAACCCATTTTTCTCAATTTCTAACCCTTTTAAAGCCATTCTTTCCTTTTCTAGGCCGTTTTTGTCAAATTCCAACCCTTTGAAATGCTTTTTTTTTTTTTGTGACCCTTTTTTGTGAATTTCTAACAATTTCTAACGCATTTTAAGCCATTTTCCCCTATTCTAACCCTTTTTTGTCAAATTCCAGCCCTTTGCAAGACATTTTTTTCCTTTTCTAACCCATTTTTGTCCTTTTCTAACTATTTTTTAGGAGTTTTATTCCCTTTTCCAACCCATTTTGCCCCATTTCTAAGTCGTTTGAATGCTTGCTTTATTTAACTTTTCTAACCCATTTTCTCAATTTCTATCTTTTTTAAGCAGTTTTTTTTTCCTTTTCTACCCCATTTTTCTCAATTTCTAACCCTTTAAAAGCCATACTTTCCTTTTCTAAGCTGTTTTTGTCAAATTCCAACCCTTGGTAATGCTTTTTTTCTTTTGTGACCCTTTTTTGTCAATTTCTAACAACTTTTTAAGAAGTTTTGTCCTTTTCTAACCCTTTTTTGCCCATCTCTAAGTCGTTTGAAGCCTTTTTTTCATTTCCTTTTCTAAACCATTTTTGTCCATTTCTCAATGCTTTCAAGCCGTGTTTGGCTATTTCTAAGCAATTTACCTTTTCAATCCCCTTTGTGCCCATTTGAAACTCATTTAAAGCCATTTTTGGCCATTTCTATCGCATCTTTGGCAAGTTTCAAAAGGTTCTAAGCCATTTTTCTCTTTTTCTTACTGGGTTTTGCCCAATTTTTTCCTGTTTTCAGTCATTTTTGCCCATTTCTAACCCATTTTTGTGCATTTCTAACCCGGTTTAAGCCATTTTCCCCTTTTCTAACCCTTTTTTGTCAAATTCCAGCCCTTTGGAAGACATTTTTTTCCTTTTCTAACCCATTTTTGTCCTTTTCAAAGTCGTTTGAATGCTTGCTTTGTTTAACTTTTCTAACCCATTTTCTCAATTTCTATCTTTTTTAAGCAGTTTTTTTCCTTTTCTAACCCATTTTTCTCAATTTCTAACCCTTTTAAAGCCATTCTTTCCTTTTCTAGGCCGTTTTTGTCAAATTCCAACCCTTTGAAATGCTGCTTTTTTTTTTGTGACCCTTTTTTGTGAATTTCTAACAATTTCTAACGCATTTTAAGCCATTTTCCCCTTTTCTAACCCTTTTTTGTCAAATTCCAGCCCTTTGGAAGACATTTTTTTCCTTTTCTAACCTATTTTTGTCCTTTTCTAACTATTTTTTAGGAGTTTTTTCCCTTTTCCAACCCATTTTTGCCCATTTCTAAGTCGTTTGAATGCTTGCTTTATTTAACTTTTCTAACCCATTTTCTCAATTTCTATCTTTTTTAAGCAGTTTTTTTTTCCTTTTCTAACCCATTTTTCTCAATTTCTAACCCTTTAAAAGCCATACTTTCCTTTTCTAAGCTGTTTTTGTCAAATTCCAACCCTTGGTAATGCTTTTTTTCTTTTGTGACCCTTTTTTGTCAATTTCTAACAACTTTTTAAGAAGTTTTGTCCTTTTCTAACCCTTTTTTGCCCATCTCTAAGTCGTTTGAAGCCTTTTTTTCATTTCCTTTTCTAAACCATTTTTGTCCATTTCTCAATGCTTTCAAGCCGTGTTTGGCTATTTCTAAGCAATTTTTGCCTTTTCAATCCCCTTTGTGCCCATTTGAAAATCATTTAAAGCCATTTTTGGCCATTTCTATCGCATCTTTGGCAAGTTTCAAAAGGTTCTAAGCCATTTTTCTCTTTTTCTTACTGGGTTTTGCCCAATTTTTTCCTGTTTTCAGTCATTTTTGGCCATTTCTAACCCATTTTTGTGCATTTCTAACCCGGTTTAAGCCATTTTCCCCTTTTCTAACCCTTTTTTGTCAAATTCCAGCCCTTTGGAAGACATTTTTTTCCTTTTCTAACCCATTTTTGTCCTTTTCTAAGTCGTTTGAATGCTTGCTTTGTTTAACTTTTCTAACCCATTTTCTCAATTTCTATCTTTTTTAAGCAGTTTTTTTCCTTTTCTAACCCATTTTTCTCAATTTCTAACACTTTTAAAGCCATTCTTTCCTTTTCTAGGCCGTTTTTGTCAAATTCCAACCCTTTGAAATGCTTTTTTTTTTTTGTGACCCTTTTTTGTGAATTTCTAACAATTTCTAACGCATTTTAAGCCATTTTCCCCTTTTCTAACCCTTTTTTGTCAAATTCCAGCCCTTTGCAAGACATTTTTTTCATTTTCTAACCCATTTTTGTCCTTTTATAACTATTTTTTAGGAGTTTTATTCCCTTTTCCAACCCATTTTGCCCCATTTCTAAGTCGTTTGAATGCTTGCTTTGTTTAACTTTTCTAACCCATTTTCTCAATTTCTATCTTTTTTAAGCAGTTTTTTTTTCCTTTTCTAACCCATTTTTCTCAATTTCTAACCCTTTAAAAGCCATACTTTCCTTTTCTAAGCCGTTTTTTTCAAATTCCAACCCTTGGTAATGCTTTTTTTCTTTTGTGACCCTTTTTTGTCAATTTCTAACAACTTTTTAAGAAGTTTTGTCCTTTTCTAACCCTTTTTTGCCCATCTCTAAGTCGTTTGAAGCCTTTTTTTCATTTCCTTTTCTAAACCATTTTTGTCCATTTCTCAATGCTTTCAAGCCGTGTTTGGCTATTTCTAAGCAATTTACCTTTTCAATCCCCTTTGTGCCCATTTGAAACTCATTTAAAGCCATTTTTGGCCATTTCTATCGCATCTTTGGCAAGTTTCAAAAGGTTCTAAGCCATTTTTCTCTTTTTCTTACTGGGTTTTGCCCCATTTTTTCCTGTTTTCAGTCATTTTTGGCCATTTCTAACCCATTTTTGTGCATTTCTAACCCGGTTTAAGCCATTTTCCCCTTTTCTAACCCTTTTTTGTCAAATTCCAGCCCTTTGGAAGACATTTTTTTCCTTTTCTAACCCATTTTTGTCCTTTTCTAAGTCGTTTGAATGCTTGCTTTGTTTAACTTTTCTAACCCATTTTCTCAATTTCTATCTTTTTTAAGCAGTTTTTTTCCTTTTCTAACCCATTTTTCTCAATTTCTAACCCTTTTAAAGCCATTCTTTCCTTTTCTAGGCCGTTTTTGTCAAATTCCAACCCTTTGAAATGCTTTTTTTTTTTGTGACCCTTTTTTTGTGAATTTCTAACAATTTCTAACGCATTTTAAGCCATTTTCCCCTATTCTAACCCTTTTTTGTCAAATTCCAGCCCTTTGCAAGACATTTTTTTCCTTTTCTAACCCATTTTTGTCCTTTTCTAACTATTTTTTAGGAGTTTTATTCCCTTTTCCAACCCATTTTGCCCCATTTCTAAGTCGTTTGAATGCTTGCTTTATTTAACTTTTCTAACCCATTTTCTCAATTTCTATCTTTTTTAAGCAGTTTTTTTTTCCTTTTCTAACCCATTTTTCTCAATTTCTAACCCTTTAAAAGCCATACTTTCCTTTTCTAAGCTGTTTTTGTCAAATTCCAACCCTTGGTAATGCTTTTTTTCTTTTGTGACCCTTTTTTGTCAATTTCTAACAACTTTTTAAGAAGTTTTGTCCTTTTCTAACCCTTTTTTGCCCATCTCTAAGTCGTTTGAAGCCTTTTTTTCATTTCCTTTTCTAAACCATTTTTGTCCATTTCTCAATGCTTTCAAGCCGTGTTTGGCTATTTCTAAGCAATTTTTGCCTTTTCAATCCCCTTTGTGCCCATTTGAAAATCATTTAAAGCCATTTTTGGCCATTTCTATCGCATCTTTGGCAAGTTTCAAAAGGTTCTAAGCCATTTTTCTCTTTTTCTTACTGGGTTTTGCCCCATTTTTTCCTGTTTTCAGTCATTTTTGGCCATTTCTAACCCATTTTTGTGCATTTCTAACCCGGTTTAAGCCATTTTCCCCTTTTCTAACCCTTTTTTGTCAAATTCCAGCCCTTTGGAAGACATTTTTTTCCTTTTCTAACCCATTTTTGTCCTTTTCTAAGTCGTTTGAATGCTTGCTTTGTTTAACTTTTCTAACCCATTTTCTCAATTTCTATCTTTTTTAAGCAGTTTTTTTCCTTTTCTAACCCATTTTTCTCAATTTCTAACACTTTTAAAGCCATTCTTTCCTTTTCTAGGCCGTTTTTGTCAAATTCCAACCCTTTGAAATGCTTTTTTTTTTTTTGTGACCCTTTTTTGTGAATTTCTAACAATTTCTAACGCATTTTAAGCCATTTTCCCCTTTTCCAACCCTTTTTTGTCAAATTCCAGCCCTTTGCAAGACATTTTTTTCCTTTTCTAACCCATTTTTGTCCTTTTATAACTATTTTTTAGGAGTTTTATTCCCTTTTCCAACCCATTTTGCCCCATTTCTAAGTCGTTTGAATGCTTGCTTTATTTAACTTTTCTAACCCATTTTCTCAATTTCTATCTTTTTTAAGCAGTTTTTTTTTCCTTTTCTAACCCATTTTTCTCAATTTCTAACCCTTTAAAAGCCATACTTTCCTTTTCTAAGCCGTTTTTTTCAAATTCCAACCCTTGGTAATGCTTTTTTTCTTTTGTGACCCTTTTTTGTCAATTTCTAACAACTTTTTAAGAAGTTTTGTCCTTTTCTAACCCTTTTTTGCCCATCTCTAAGTCGTTTGAAGCCTTTTTTTCATTTCCTTTTCTAAACCATTTTTGTCCATTTCTCAATGCTTTCAAGCCGTGTTTGGCTATTTCTAAGCAATTTACCTTTTCAATCCCCTTTGTGCCCATTTGAAACTCATTTAAAGCCATTTTTGGCCATTTCTATCGCATCTTTGGCAAGTTTCAAAAGGTTCTAAGCCATTTTTCTCTTTTTCTTACTGGGTTTTGCCCCATTTTTTCCTGTTTTCAGTCATTTTTGGCCATTTCTAACCCATTTTTGTGCATTTCTAACCCGGTTTAAGCCATTTTCCCCTTTTCTAACCCTTTTTTGTCAAATTCCAGCCCTTTGGAAGACATTTTTTTCCTTTTCTAACCCATTTTTGTCCTTTTCTAAGTCGTTTGAATGCTTGCTTTGTTTAACTTTTCTAACCCATTTTCTCAATTTCTATCTTTTTTAAGCAGTTTTTTTCCTTTTCTAACCCATTTTTCTCAATTTCTAACCCTTTTAAAGCCATTCTTTCCTTTTCTAGGCCGTTTTTGTCAAATTCCAACCCTTTGAAATGCTGCTTTTTTTTTTGTGACCCTTTTTTGTGAATTTCTAACAATTTCTAACGCATTTTAAGCCATTTTCCCCTTTTCTAACCCTTTTTTGTCAAATTCCAGCCCTTTGGAAGACATTTTTTTCCTTTTCTAACCTATTTTTGTCCTTTTCTAACTATTTTTTAGCAGTTTTTTCCCTTTTCC
The DNA here is from genome assembly GCF_033815535.1 of Pezoporus flaviventris. Classification (NCBI taxonomy): domain Eukaryota; kingdom Metazoa; phylum Chordata; class Aves; order Psittaciformes; family Psittacidae; genus Pezoporus; species Pezoporus flaviventris. Next base: position 41,884 of record NW_026892936.1, read on the forward strand.
AACCCATTTTTGCCCATTTCTAAGTCGTTTGAATGCTTGCTTTATTTAACTTTTCTAACCCATTTTCTCAATTTCTATCTTTTTTAAGCAGTTTTTTTTTCCTTTTCTAACCCATTTTTCTCAATTTCTAACCCTTTAAAAGCCATACTTTCCTTTTCTAAGCTGTTTTTGTCAAATTCCAACCCTTGGTAATGCTTTTTTTCTTTTGTGACCCTTTTTTGTCAATTTCTAACAACTTTTTAAGAAGTTTTGTCCTTTTCTAACCCTTTTTTGCCCATCTCTAAGTCGTTTGAAGCCTTTTTTTCATTTCCTTTTCTAAACCATTTTTGTCCATTTCTCAATGCTTTCAAGCCGTGTTTGGCTATTTCTAAGCAATTTTTGCCTTTTCAATCCCCTTTGTGCCCATTTGAAACTCATTTCAAGCCATTTTTGGCCATTTCTATCGCATCTTTGGCAAGTTTCAAAAGGTTCTAAGCCATTTTTCTCTTTTTCTTACTGGGTTTTGCCCAATTTTTTCCTGTTTTCAGTCATTTTTGGCCATTTCTAACCCATTTTTGTGCATTTCTAACCCGGTTTAAGCCATTTTCCCCTTTTCTAACCCTTTTTTGTCAAATTCCAGCCCTTTGGAAGACATTTTTTTCCTTTTCTAACCCATTTTTGTCCTTTTCTAAGTCGTTTGAATGCTTGCTTTGTTTAACTTTTCTAACCCATTTTCTCAATTTCTATCTTTTTTAAGCAGTTTTTTTCCTTTTCTAACCCATTTTTCTCAATTTCTAACCCTTTTAAAGCCATTCTTTCCTTTTCTAGGCCGTTTTTGTCAAATTCCAACCCTTTGAAATGCTTTTTTTTTTTTGTGACCCTTTTTTGTGAATTTCTAACAATTTCTAACGCATTTTAAGCCATTTTCCCCTATTCTAACCCTTTTTTGTCAAATTCCAGCCCTTTGCAAGACATTTTTTTCCTTTTCTAACCCATTTTTGTCCTTTTCTAACTATTTTTTAGGAGTTTTATTCCCTTTTCCAACCCATTTTGCCCCATTTCTAAGTCGTTTGAATGCTTGCTTTATTTAACTTTTCTAACCCATTTTCTCAATTTCTATCTTTTTTAAGCAGTTTTTTTTTCCTTTTCTAACCCATTTTTCTCAATTTCTAACCCTTTAAAAGCCATACTTTCCTTTTCTAAGCTGTTTTTGTCAAATTCCAACCCTTGGTAATGCTTTTTTTCTTTTGTGACCCTTTTTTGTCAATTTCTAACAACTTTTTAAGAAGTTTTGTCCTTTTCTAACCCTTTTTGGCCCATCTCTAAGTCGTTTGAAGCCTTTTTTTCATTTCCTTTTCTAAACCATTTTTGTCCATTTCTCAATGCTTTCAAGCCGTGTTTGGCTATTTCTAAGCAATTTTTGCCTTTTCAATCCCCTTTGTGCCCATTTGAAACTCATTTAAAGCCATTTTTGGCCATTTCTATCGCATCTTTGGCAAGTTTCAAAAGGTTCTAAGCCATTTTTCTCTTTTTCTTACTGGGTTTTGCCCCATTTTTTCCTGTTTTCAGTCATTTTTGGCCATTTCTAACCCATTTTTGTGCATTTCTAACCCGGTTTAAGCCATTTTCCCCTTTTCTAACCCTTTTTTGTCAAATTCCAGCCCTTTGGAAGACATTTTTTTCCTTTTCTAACCCATTTTTGTCCTTTTCTAAGTCGTTTGAATGCTTGCTTTGTTTAACTTTTCTAACCCATTTTCTCAATTTCTATCTTTTTTAAGCAGTTTTTTTCCTTTTCTAACCCATTTTTCTCAATTTCTAACCCTTTTAAAGCCATTCTTTCCTTTTCTAGGCCGTTTTTGTCAAATTCCAACCCTTTGAAATGCTGCTTTTTTTTTTGTGACCCTTTTTTGTGAATTTCTAACAATTTCTAACGCATTTTAAGCCATTTTCCCCTTTTCTAACCCTTTTTTGTCAAATTCCAGCCCTTTGGAAGACATTTTTTTCCTTTTCTAACCTATTTTTGTCCTTTTCTAACTATTTTTTAGCAGTTTTTTCCCTTTTCCAACCCATTTTTGCCCATTTCTAAGTCGTTTGAATGCTTGCTTTATTTAACTTTTCTAACCCATTTTCTCAATTTCTATCTTTTTTAAGCAGTTTTTTTTTCCTTTTCTAACCCATTTTTCTCAATTTCTAACCCTTTAAAAGCCATACTTTCCTTTTCTAAGCTGTTTTTGTCAAATTCCAACCCTTGGTAATGCTTTTTTTCTTTTGTGACCCTTTTTTGTCAATTTCTAACAACTTTTTAAGAAGTTTTGTCCTTTTCTAAGCCTTTTTTGCCCATCTCTAAGTCGTTTGAAGCCTTTTTTTCATTTCCTTTTCTAAACCATTTTTGTCCATTTCTCAATGCTTTCAAGCCGTGTTTGGCTATTTCTAAGCAATTTTTGCCTTTTCAATCCCCTTTGTGCCCATTTGAAACTCATTTCAAGCCATTTTTGGCCATTTCTATCGCATCTTTGGCAAGTTTCAAAAGGTTCTAAGCCATTTTTCTCTTTTTCTTACTGGGTTTTGCCCAATTTTTTCCTGTTTTCAGTCATTTTTGGCCATTTCTAACCCATTTTTGTGCATTTCTAACCCGGTTTAAGCCATTTTCCCCTTTTCTAACCCTTTTTTGTCAAATTCCAGCCCTTTGGAAGACATTTTTTTCCTTTTCTAACCCATTTTTGTCCTTTTCTAAGTCGTTTGAATGCTTGCTTTGTTTAACTTTTCTAACCCATTTTCTCAATTTCTATCTTTTTTAAGCAGTTTTTTTCCTTTTCTAACCCATTTTTCTCAATTTCTAACCCTTTTAAAGCCATTCTTTCCTTTTCTAGGCCGTTTTTGTCAAATTCCAACCCTTTGAAATGCTTTTTTTTTTTTGTGACCCTTTTTTGTGAATTTCTAACAATTTCTAACGCATTTTAAGCCATTTTCCCCTATTCTAACCCTTTTTTGTCAAATTCCAGCCCTTTGCAAGACATTTTTTTCCTTTTCTAACCCATTTTTGTCCTTTTCTAACTATTTTTTAGGAGTTTTATTCCCTTTTCCAACCCATTTTGCCCCATTTCTAAGTCGTTTGAATGCTTGCTTTATTTAACTTTTCTAACCCATTTTCTCAATTTCTATCTTTTTTAAGCAGTTTTTTTTTCCTTTTCTAACCCATTTTTCTCAATTTCTAACCCTTTAAAAGCCATACTTTCCTTTTCTAAGCTGTTTTTGTCAAATTCCAACCCTTGGTAATGCTTTTTTTCTTTTGTGACCCTTTTTTGTCAATTTCTAACAACTTTTTAAGAAGTTTTGTCCTTTTCTAACCCTTTTTTGCCCATCTCTAAGTCGTTTGAAGCCTTTTTTTCATTTCCTTTTCTAAACCATTTTTGTCCATTTCTCAATGCTTTCAAGCCGTGTTTGGCTATTTCTAAGCAATTTTTGCCTTTTCAATCCCCTTTGTGCCCATTTGAAACTCATTTAAAGCCATTTTTGGCCATTTCTATCGCATCTTTGGCAAGTTTCAAAAGGTTCTAAGCCATTTTTCTCTTTTTCTTACTGGGTTTTGCCCAATTTTTTCCTGTTTTCAGTCATTTTTGGCCATTTCTAACCCATTTTTGTGCATTTCTAACCCGGTTTAAGCCATTTTCCCCTTTTCTAACCCTTTTTTGTCAAATTCCAGCCCTTTGGAAGACATTTTTTTCCTTTTCTAACCCATTTTTGTCCTTTTCTAAGTCGTTTGAATGCTTGCTTTGTTTAACTTTTCTAACCCATTTTCTCAATTTCTATCTTTTTTAAGCAGTTTTTTTCCTTTTCTAACCCATTTTTCTCAATTTCTAACCCTTTTAAAGCCATTCTTTCCTTTTCTAGGCCGTTTTTGTCAAATTCCAACCCTTTGAAATGCTTTTTTTTTTTTGTGACCCTTTTTTGTGAATTTCTAACAATTTCTAACGCATTTTAAGCCATTTTCCCCTATTCTAACCCTTTTTTGTCAAATTCCAGCCCTTTGCAAGACATTTTTTTCCTTTTCTAACCCATTTTTGTCCTTTTCTAACTATTTTTTAGGAGTTTTATTCCCTTTTCCAACCCATTTTGCCCCATTTCTAAGTCGTTTGAATGCTTGCTTTATTTAACTTTTCTAACCCATTTTCTCAATTTCTATCTTTTTTAAGCAGTTTTTTTTTCCTTTTCTAACCCATTTTTCTCAATTTCTAACCCTTTAAAAGCCATACTTTCCTTTTCTAAGCTGTTTTTGTCAAATTCCAACCCTTGGTAATGCTTTTTTTCTTTTGTGACCCTTTTTTGTCAATTTCTAACAACTTTTTAAGAAGTTTTGTCCTTTTCTAACCCTTTTTTGCCCATCTCTAAGTCGTTTGAAGCCTTTTTTTCATTTCCTTTTCTAAACCATTTTTGTCCATTTCTCAATGCTTTCAAGCCGTGTTTGGCTATTTCTAAGCAATTTTTGCCTTTTCAATCCCCTTTGTGCCCATTTGAAACTCATTTAAAGCCATTTTTGGCCATTTCTATCGCATCTTTGGCAAGTTTCAAAAGGTTCTAAGCCATTTTTCTCTTTTTCTTACTGGGTTTTGCCCAATTTTTTCCTGTTTTCAGTCATTTTTGGCCATTTCTAACCCATTTTTGTGCATTTCTAACCCGGTTTAAGCCATTTTCCCCTTTTCTAACCCTTTTTTGTCAAATTCCAGCCCTTTGGAAGACATTTTTTTCCTTTTCTAACCCATTTTTGTCCTTTTCTAAGTCGTTTGAATGCTTGCTTTGTTTAACTTTTCTAACCCATTTTCTCAATTTCTATCTTTTTTAAGCAGTTTTTTTCCTTTTCTAACCCATTTTTCTCAATTTCTAACCCTTTTAAAGCCATTCTTTCCTTTTCTAGGCCGTTTTTGTCAAATTCCAACCCTTTGAAATGCTTTTTTTTTTTTGTGACCCTTTTTTGTGAATTTCTAACAATTTCTAACGCATTTTAAGCCATTTTCCCCTATTCTAACCCTTTTTTGTCAAATTCCAGCCCTTTGCAAGACATTTTTTTCCTTTTCTAACCCATTTTTGTCCTTTTCTAACTATTTTTTAGGAGTTTTATTCCCTTTTCCAACCCATTTTGCCCCATTTCTAAGTCGTTTGAATGCTTGCTTTATTTAACTTTTCTAACCCATTTTCTCAATTTCTATCTTTTTTAAGCAGTTTTTTTTTCCTTTTCTAACCCATTTTTCTCAATTTCTAACCCTTTAAAAGCCATACTTTCCTTTTCTAAGCTGTTTTTGTCAAATTCCAACCCTTGGTAATGCTTTTTTTCTTTTGTGACCCTTTTTTGTCAATTTCTAACAACTTTTTAAGAAGTTTTGTCCTTTTCTAACCCTTTTTTGCCCATCTCTAAGTCGTTTGAAGCCTTTTTTTCATTTCCTTTTCTAAACCATTTTTGTCCATTTCTCAATGCTTTCAAGCCGTGTTTGGCTATTTCTAAGCAATTTTTGCCTTTTCAATCCCCTTTGTGCCCATTTGAAACTCATTTAAAGCCATTTTTGGCCATTTCTATCGCATCTTTGGCAAGTTTCAAAAGGTTCTAAGCCATTTTTCTCTTTTTCTTACTGGGTTTTGCCCAATTTTTTCCTGTTTTCAGTCATTTTTGGCCATTTCTAACCCATTTTTGTGCATTTCTAACCCGGTTTAAGCCATTTTCCCCTTTTCTAACCCTTTTTTGTCAAATTCCAGCCCTTTGGAAGACATTTTTTTCCTTTTCTAACCCATTTTTGTCCTTTTCTAAGTCGTTTGAATGCTTGCTTTGTTTAACTTTTCTAACCCATTTTCTCAATTTCTATCTTTTTTAAGCAGTTTTTTTCCTTTTCTAACCCATTTTTCTCAATTTCTAACCCTTTTAAAGCCATTCTTTCCTTTTCTAGGCCGTTTTTGTCAAATTCCAACCCTTTGAAATGCTTTTTTTTTTTTGTGACCCTTTTTTGTGAATTTCTAACAATTTCTAACGCATTTTAAGCCATTTTCCCCTATTCTAACCCTTTTTTGTCAAATTCCAGCCCTTTGCAAGACATTTTTTTCCTTTTCTAACCCATTTTTGTCCTTTTCTAACTATTTTTTAGGAGTTTTATTCCCTTTTCCAACCCATTTTGCCCCATTTCTAAGTCGTTTGAATGCTTGCTTTATTTAACTTTTCTAACCCATTTTCTCAATTTCTATCTTTTTTAAGCAGTTTTTTTTTCCTTTTCTAACCCATTTTTCTCAATTTCTAACCCTTTAAAAGCCATACTTTCCTTTTCTAAGCTGTTTTTGTCAAATTCCAACCCTTGGTAATGCTTTTTTTCTTTTGTGACCCTTTTTTGTCAATTTCTAACAACTTTTTAAGAAGTTTTGTCCTTTTCTAACCCTTTTTTGCCCATCTCTAAGTCGTTTGAAGCCTTTTTTTCATTTCCTTTTCTAAACCATTTTTGTCCATTTCTCAATGCTTTCAAGCCGTGTTTGGCTATTTCTAAGCAATTTTTGCCTTTTCAATCCCCTTTGTGCCCATTTGAAACTCATTTAAAGCCATTTTTGGCCATTTCTATCGCATCTTTGGCAAGTTTCAAAAGGTTCTAAGCCATTTTTCTCTTTTTCTTACTGGGTTTTGCCCAATTTTTTCCTGTTTTCAGTCATTTTTGGCCATTTCTAACCCATTTTTGTGCATTTCTAACCCGGTTTAAGCCATTTTCCCCTTTTCTAACCCTTTTTTGTCAAATTCCAGCCCTTTGGAAGACATTTTTTTCCTTTTCTAACCCATTTTTGTCCTTTTCTAAGTCGTTTGAATGCTTGCTTTGTTTAACTTTTCTAACCCATTTTCTCAATTTCTATCTTTTTTAAGCAGTTTTTTTCCTTTTCTAACCCATTTTTCTCAATTTCTAACCCTTTTAAAGCCATTCTTTCCTTTTCTAGGCCGTTTTTGTCAAATTCCAACCCTTTGAAATGCTTTTTTTTTTTTGTGACCCTTTTTTGTGAATTTCTAACAATTTCTAACGCATTTTAAGCCATTTTCCCCTATTCTAACCCTTTTTTGTCAAATTCCAGCCCTTTGCAAGACATTTTTTTCCTTTTCTAACCCATTTTTGTCCTTTTCTAACTATTTTTTAGGAGTTTTATTCCCTTTTCCAACCCATTTTGCCCCATTTCTAAGTCGTTTGAATGCTTGCTTTATTTAACTTTTCTAACCCATTTTCTCAATTTCTATCTTTTTTAAGCAGTTTTTTTTTCCTTTTCTAACCCATTTTTCTCAATTTCTAACCCTTTAAAAGCCATACTTTCCTTTTCTAAGCTGTTTTTGTCAAATTCCAACCCTTGGTAATGCTTTTTTTCTTTTGTGACCCTTTTTTGTCAATTTCTAACAACTTTTTAAGAAGTTTTGTCCTTTTCTAACCCTTTTTTGCCCATCTCTAAGTCGTTTGAAGCCTTTTTTTCATTTCCTTTTCTAAACCATTTTTGTCCATTTCTCAATGCTTTCAAGCCGTGTTTGGCTATTTCTAAGCAATTTTTGCCTTTTCAATCCCCTTTGTGCCCATTTGAAACTCATTTAAAGCCATTTTTGGCCATTTCTATCGCATCTTTGGCAAGTTTCAAAAGGTTCTAAGCCATTTTTCTCTTTTTCTTACTGGGTTTTGCCCAATTTTTTCCTGTTTTCAGTCATTTTTGGCCATTTCTAACCCATTTTTGTGCATTTCTAACCCGGTTTAAGCCATTTTCCCCTTTTCTAACCCTTTTTTGTCAAATTCCAGCCCTTTGGAAGACATTTTTTTCCTTTTCTAACCCATTTTTGTCCTTTTCTAAGTCGTTTGAATGCTTGCTTTGTTTAACTTTTCTAACCCATTTTCTCAATTTCTATCTTTTTTAAGCAGTTTTTTTCCTTTTCTAACCCATTTTTCTCAATTTCTAACCCTTTTAAAGCCATTCTTTCCTTTTCTAGGCCGTTTTTGTCAAATTCCAACCCTTTGAAATGCTTTTTTTTTTTTGTGACCCTTTTTTTGTGAATTTCTAACAATTTCTAACGCATTTTAAGCCATTTTCCCCTTTTCTAACCCTTTTTTGTCAAATTCCAGCCCTTTGCAAGACATTTTTTTCCTTTTCTAACCCATTTTTGTCCTTTTCTAACTATTTTTTAGGAGTTTTATTCCCTTTTCCAACCCATTTTGCCCCATTTCTAAGTCGTTTGAATGCTTGCTTTATTTAACTTTTCTAACCCATTTTCTCAATTTCTATCTTTTTTAAGCAGTTTTTTTTTCCTTTTCTAACCCATTTTTCTCAATTTCTAACCCTTTAAAAGCCATACTTTCCTTTTCTAAGCTGTTTTTGTCAAATTCCAACCCTTGGTAATGCTTTTTTTCTTTTGTGACCCTTTTTTGTCAATTTCTAACAACTTTTTAAGAAGTTTTGTCCTTTTCTAACCCTTTTTTGCCCATCTCTAAGTCGTTTGAAGCCTTTTTTTCATTTCCTTTTCTAAACCATTTTTGTCCATTTCTCAATGCTTTCAAGCCGTGTTTGGCTATTTCTAAGCAATTTTTGCCTTTTCAATCCCCTTTGTGCCCATTTGAAACTCATTTCAAGCCATTTTTGGCCATTTCTATCGCATCTTTGGCAAGTTTCAAAAGGTTCTAAGCCATTTTTCTCTTTTTCTTACTGGGTTTTGCCCAATTTTTTCCTGTTTTCAGTCATTTTTGGCCATTTCTAACCCATTTTTGTGCATTTCTAACCCGGTTTAAGCCATTTTCCCCTTTTCTAACCCTTTTTTGTCAAATTCCAGCCCTTTGGAAGACATTTTTTTCCTTTTCTAACCCATTTTTGTCCTTTTCTAAGTCGTTTGAATGCTTGCTTTGTTTAACTTTTCTAACCCATTTTCTCAATTTCTATCTTTTTTAAGCAGTTTTTTTCCTTTTCTAACCCATTTTTCTCAATTTCTAACCCTTTTAAAGCCATTCTTTCCTTTTCTAGGCCGTTTTTGTCAAATTCCAACCCTTTGAAATGCTTTTTTTTTTTTTGTGACCCTTTTTTGTGAATTTCTAACAATTTCTAACGCATTTTAAGCCATTTTCCCCTTTTCTAACCCTTTTTTGTCAAATTCCAGCCCTTTGCAAGACATTTTTTTCATTTTCTAACCCATTTTTGTCCTTTTATAACTATTTTTTAGGAGTTTTATTCCCTTTTCCAACCCATTTTGCCCCATTTCTAAGTCGTTTGAATGCTTGCTTTATTTAACTTTTCTAACCCATTTTCTCAATTTCTATCTTTTTTAAGCAGTTTTTTTTTCCTTTTCTAACCCATTTTTCTCAATTTCTAACCCTTTAAAAGCCATACTTTCCTTTTCTAAGCCGTTTTTTTCAAATTCCAACCCTTGGTAATGCTTTTTTTCTTTTGTGACCCTTTTTTGTCAATTTCTAACAACTTTTTAAGAAGTTTTGTCCTTTTCTAACCCTTTTTTGCCCATCTCTAAGTCGTTTGAAGCCTTTTTTTCATTTCCTTTTCTAAACCATTTTTGTCCATTTCTCAATGCTTTCAAGCCGTGTTTGGCTATTTCTAAGCAATTTTTGCCTTTTCAATCCCCTTTGTGCCCATTTGAAACTCATTTAAAGCCATTTTTGGCCATTTCTATCGCATCTTTGGCAAGTTTCAAAAGGTTCTAAGCCATTTTTCTCTTTTTCTTACTGGGTTTTGCCCCATTTTTTCCTGTTTTCAGTCATTTTTGGCCATTTCTAACCCATTTTTGTGCATTTCTAACCCGGTTTAAGCCATTTTCCCCTTTTCTAACCCTTTTTTGTCAAATTCCAGCCCTTTGGAAGACATTTTTTTCCTTTTCTAACCCATTTTTGTCCTTTTCTAAGTCGTTTGAATGCTTGCTTTGTTTAACTTTTCTAACCCATTTTCTCAATTTCTATCTTTTTTAAGCAGTTTTTTTCCTTTTCTAACCCATTTTTCTCAATTTCTAACACTTTTAAAGCCATTCTTTCCTTTTCTAGGCCGTTTTTGTCAAATTCCAACCCTTTGAAATGCTTTTTTTTTTTTTGTGACCCTTTTTTGTGAATTTCTAACAATTTCTAACGCATTTTAAGCCATTTTCCCCTTTTCTAACCCTTTTTTGTCAAATTCCAGCCCTTTGCAAGACATTTTTTTCATTTTCTAACCCATTTTTGTCCTTTTATAACTATTTTTTAGGAGTTTTATTCCCTTTTCCAACCCATTTTGCCCCATTTCTAAGTCGTTTGAATGCTTGCTTTATTTAACTTTTCTAACCCATTTTCTCAATTTCTATCTTTTTTAAGCAGTTTTTTTTTCCTTTTCTAACCCATTTTTCTCAATTTCTAACCCTTTAAAAGCCATACTTTCCTTTTCTTCTGTTTTTGTCAAATTCCAACCCTTGGTAATGCTTTTTTTCTTTTGTGACCCTTTTTTGTCAATTTCTAACAACTTTTTAAGAAGTTTTGTCCTTTTCTAACCCTTTTTTGCCCATCTCTAAGTTGTTTGAAGCCTTTTTTTCATTTCCTTTTCTAAACCATTTTTGTCCATTTCTCAATGCTTTCAAGCCGTGTTTGGCTATTTCTAAGCAATTTTTGCCTTTTCAAACCCGTTTGTGCCCATTTGAAACTCATTTAAAGCCATTTTTGGCCATTTCTATCGCATCTTTGGCAAGTTTCAAAAGGTTCTAAGCCATTTTTCTCTTTTTCTTACTGGGTTTTGCCCCATTTTTTCCTGTTTTCAGTCATTTTTGCCCATTTCTAACCATTTTTGTGCATTTCTAACGCATTTTAAGCCATTTTCCCCTTTTCTAACCCTTTTTTGTCAAATTCCAGCCCTTTGCAAGACATTTTTTTCATTTTCTAACCCATTTTTGTCCTTTTCTAACTATTTTTTAGGAGTTTTATTCCCTTTTCCAACCCATTTTGCCCCATTTCTAAGTCGTTTGAATGCTTGCTTTATTTAACTTTTCTAACCCATTTTCTCAATTTCTATCTTTTTTAAGCAGTTTTTTTTTTCCTTTTCTAACCCATTTTTCTCAATTTCTAACCCTTTAAAAGCCATACTTTTCCTTTCTAAGCTGTTTTTGTCAAATTCCAACCCTTGGTAATGCTTTTTTTCTTTTGTGACCCTTTTTTGTCAATTTCTAACAACTTTTTAAGAAGTTTTGTCCTTTTCTAACCCTTTTTTGCCCATCTCTAAGTCGTTTGAAGCCTTTTTTTCATTTCCTTTTCTAAACCATTTTTGTCCATTTCTCAATGCTTTCAAGCCGTGTTTGGCTATTTCTAAGCAATTTACCTTTTCAATCCCCTTTGTGCCCATTTGAAACTCATTTAAAGCCATTTTTGGCCATTTCTATCGCATCTTTGGCAAGTTTCAAAAGGTTCTAAGCCATTTTTCTCTTTTTCTTACTGGGTTTTGCCCCATTTTTTCCTGTTTTCAGTCATTTTTGGCCATTTCTAACCCATTTTTGTGCATTTCTAACCCGGTTTAAGCCATTTTCCCCTTTTCTAACCCTTTTTTGTCAAATTCCAGCCCTTTGGAAGACATTTTTTTCCTTTTCTAACCCATTTTTGTCCTTTTCTAAGTCGTTTGAATGCTTGCTTTGTTTAACTTTTCTAACCCATTTTCTCAATTTCTATCTTTTTTAAGCAGTTTTTTTCCTTTTCTAACCCATTTTTCTCAATTTCTAACCCTTTTAAAGCCATTCTTTCCTTTTCTAGGCCGTTTTTGTCAAATTCCAACCCTTTGAAATGCTGCTTTTTTTTTTGTGACCCTTTTTTGTGAATTTCTAAACAATTTCTAACGCATTTTAAGCCATTTTCCCCTTTTCTAACCCTTTTTTGTCAAATTCCAGCCCTTTGGAAGACATTTTTTTCCTTTTCTAACCTATTTTTGTCCTTTTCTAACTATTTTTTAGCAGTTTTTTCCCTTTTCCAACCCATTTTTGCCCATTTCTAAGTCGTTTGAATGCTTGCTTTATTTAACTTTTCTAACCCATTTTCTCAATTTCTATCTTTTTTAAGCAGTTTTTTTCCTTTTCTAACCCATTTTTCTCAATTTCTAACACTTTTAAAGCCATTCTTTCCTTTTCTAGGCCGTTTTTGTCAAATTCCAACCCTTTGAAATGCTTTTTTTTTTTTTGTGACCCTTTTTTGTGAATTTCTAACAATTTCTAACGCATTTTAAGCCATTTTCCCCTTTTCTAACCCTTTTTTGTCAAATTCCAGCCCTTTGCAAGACATTTTTTTCATTTTCTAACCCATTTTTGTCCTTTTATAACTATTTTTTAGGAGTTTTATTCCCTTTTCCAACCCATTTTGCCCCATTTCTAAGTCGTTTGAATGCTTGCTTTATTTAACTTTTCTAACCCATTTTCTCAATTTCTATCTTTTTTAAGCAGTTTTTTTTTCCTTTTCTAACCCATTTTTCTCAATTTCTAACCCTTTAAAAGCCATACTTTCCTTTTCTTCTGTTTTTGTCAAATTCCAACCCTTGGTAATGCTTTTTTTCTTTTGTGACCCTTTTTTGTCAATTTCTAACAACTTTTTAAGAAGTTTTGTCCTTTTCTAACCCTTTTTTGCCCATCTCTAAGTTGTTTGAAGCCTTTTTTTCATTTCCTTTTCTAAACCATTTTTGTCCATTTCTCAATGCTTTCAAGCCGTGTTTGGCTATTTCTAAGCAATTTTTGCCTTTTCAAACCCGTTTGTGCCCATTTGAAACTCATTTAAAGCCATTTTTGGCCATTTCTATCGCATCTTTGGCAAGTTTCAAAAGGTTCTAAGCCATTTTTCTCTTTTTCTTACTGGGTTTTGCCCCATTTTTTCCTGTTTTCAGTCATTTTTGCCCATTTCTAACCATTTTTGTGCATTTCTAACGCATTTTAAGCCATTTTCCCCTTTTCTAACCCTTTTTTGTCAAATTCCAGCCCTTTGCAAGACATTTTTTTCATTTTCTAACCCATTTTTGTCCTTTTCTAACTATTTTTTAGGAGTTTTATTCCCTTTTCCAACCCATTTTGCCCCATTTCTAAGTCGTTTGAATGCTTGCTTTATTTAACTTTTCTAACCCATTTTCTCAATTTCTATCTTTTTTAAGCAGTTTTTTTTTTCCTTTTCTAACCCATTTTTCTCAATTTCTAACCCTTTAAAAGCCATACTTTTCCTTTCTAAGCTGTTTTTGTCAAATTCCAACCCTTGGTAATGCTTTTTTTCTTTTGTGACCCTTTTTTGTCAATTTCTAACAACTTTTTAAGAAGTTTTGTCCTTTTCTAACCCTTTTTTGCCCATCTCTAAGTCGTTTGAAGCCTTTTTTTCATTTCCTTTTCTAAACCATTTTTGTCCATTTCTCAATGCTTTCAAGCCGTGTTTGGCTATTTCTAAGCAATTTACCTTTTCAATCCCCTTTGTGCCCATTTGAAACTCATTTAAAGCCATTTTTGGCCATTTCTATCGCATCTTTGGCAAGTTTCAAAAGGTTCTAAGCCATTTTTCTCTTTTTCTTACTGGGTTTTGCCCCATTTTTTCCTGTTTTCAGTCATTTTTGGCCATTTCTAACCCATTTTTGTGCATTTCTAACCCGGTTTAAGCCATTTTCCCCTTTTCTAACCCTTTTTTGTCAAATTCCAGCCCTTTGGAAGACATTTTTTTCCTTTTCTAACCCATTTTTGTCCTTTTCTAAGTCGTTTGAATGCTTGCTTTGTTTAACTTTTCTAACCCATTTTCTCAATTTCTATCTTTTTTAAGCAGTTTTTTTCCTTTTCTAACCCATTTTTCTCAATTTCTAACCCTTTTAAAGCCATTCTTTCCTTTTCTAGGCCGTTTTTGTCAAATTCCAACCCTTTGAAATGCTGCTTTTTTTTTTGTGACCCTTTTTTGTGAATTTCTAAACAATTTCTAACGCATTTTAAGCCATTTTCCCCTTTTCTAACCCTTTTTTGTCAAATTCCAGCCCTTTGGAAGACATTTTTTTCCTTTTCTAACCTATTTTTGTCCTTTTCTAACTATTTTTTAGCAGTTTTTTCCCTTTTCCAACCCATTTTTGCCCATTTCTAAGTCGTTTGAATGCTTGCTTTATTTAACTTTTCTAACCCATTTTCTCAATTTCTATCTTTTTTAAGCAGTTTTTTTTTCCTTTTCTAACCCATTTTTCTCAATTTCTAACCCTTTAAAAGCCATACTTTCCTTTTCTAAGCTGTTTTTGTCAAATTCCAACCCTTGGTAATGCTTTTTTTCTTTTGTGACCCTTTTTTGTCAATTTCTAACAACTTTTTAAGAAGTTTTGTCCTTTTCTAACCCTTTTTTGCCCATCTCTAAGTCGTTTGAAGCCTTTTTTTCATTTCCTTTTCTAAACCATTTTTGTCCATTTCTCAATGCTTTCAAGCCGTGTTTGGCTATTTCTAAGCAATTTTTGCCTTTTCAATCCCCTTTGTGCCCATTTGAAACTCATTTAAAGCCATTTTTGGCCATTTCTATCGCATCTTTGGCAAGTTTCAAAAGGTTCTAAGCCATTTTTCTCTTTTTCTTACTGGGTTTTGCCCCATTTTTTCCTGTTTTCAGTCATTTTTGGCCATTTCTAACCCATTTTTGTGCATTTCTAACCCGGTTTAAGCCATTTTCCCCTTTTCTAACCCTTTTTTGTCAAATTCCAGCCCTTTGGAAGACATTTTTTTCCTTTTCTAACCCATTTTTGTCCTTTTCTAAGTCGTTTGAATGCTTGCTTTGTTTAACTTTTCTAACCCATTTTCTCAATTTCTATCTTTTTTAAGCAGTTTTTTTCCTTTTCTAACCCATTTTTCTCAATTTCTAACCCTTTTAAAGCCATTCTTTCCTTTTCTAGGCCGTTTTTGTCAAATTCCAACCCTTTGAAATGCTTTTTTTTTTTTTTGTGACCCTTTTTTGTGAATTTCTAACAATTTCTAACGCATTTTAAGCCATTTTCCCCTTTTCTAACCCTTTTTTGTCAAATTCCAGCCCTTTGCAAGACATTTTTTTCATTTTCTAACCTATTTTTGTCCTTTTCTAACTATTTTTTAGCAGTTTTTTCCCTTTTCCAACCCATTTTTGCCCATTTCTAAGTCGTTTGAATGCTTGCTTTATTTAACTTTTCTAACCCATTTTCTCAATTTCTATCTTTTTTAAGCAGTTTTTTTTTCCTTTTCTAACCCATTTTTCTCAATTTCTAACCCTTTAAAAGCCATACTTTCCTTTTCTAAGCTGTTTTTGTCAAATTCCAACCCTTGGTAATGCTTTTTTTCTTTTGTGACCCTTTTTTGTCAATTTCTAACAACTTTTTAAGAAGTTTTGTCCTTTTCTAACCCTTTTTTGCCCATCTCTAAGTCGTTTGAAGCCTTTTTTTCATTTCCTTTTCTAAACCATTTTTGTCCATTTCTCAATGCTTTCAAGCCGTGTTTGGCTATTTCTAAGCAATTTTTGCCTTTTCAATCCCCTTTGTGCCCATTTGAAACTCATTTAAAGCCATTTTTGGCCATTTCTATCGCATCTTTGGCAAGTTTCAAAAGGTTCTAAGCCATTTTTCTCTTTTTCTTACTGGGTTTTGCCCCATTTTTTCCTGTTTTCAGTCATTTTTGGCCATTTCTAACCCATTTTTGTGCATTTCTAACCCGGTTTAAGCCATTTTCCCCTTTTCTAACCCTTTTTTGTCAAATTCCAGCCCTTTGGAAGACATTTTTTTCCTTTTCTAACCCATTTTTGTCCTTTTCTAAGTCGTTTGAATGCTTGCTTTGTTTAACTTTTCTAACCCATTTTCTCAATTTCTATCTTTTTTAAGCAGTTTTTTTCCTTTTCTAACCCATTTTTCTCAATTTCTAACCCTTTTAAAGCCATTCTTTCCTTTTCTAGGCCGTTTTTGTCAAATTCCAACCCTTTGAAATGCTTTTTTTTTTTTTTGTGACCCTTTTTTGTGAATTTCTAACAATTTCTAACGCATTTTAAGCCATTTTCCCCTTTTCTAACCCTTTTTTGTCAAATTCCAGCCCTTTGGAAGACATTTTTTTCATTTTCTAACCCATTTTTGTCCTTTTCTAACTATTTTTTAGGAGTTTTATTCCCTTTTCCAACCCATTTTGCCCCATTTCTAAGTCGTTTGAATGCTTGCTTTATTTAACTTTTCTAACCCATTTTCTCAATTTCTATCTTTTTTAAGCAGTTTTTTTTTCCTTTTCTAACCCATTTTTCTCAATTTCTAACCCTTTAAAAGCCATACTTTCCTTTTCTAAGCTGTTTTTGTCAAATTCCAACCCTTGGTAATGCTTTTTTTCTTTTGTGACCCTTTTTTGTCAATTTCTAACAACTTTTTAAGAAGTTTTGTCCTTTTCTAACCCTTTTTTGCCCATCTCTAAGTCGTTTGAAGCCTTTTTTTCATTTCCTTTTCTAAACCATTTTTGTCCATTTCTCAATGCTTTCAAGCCGTGTTTGGCTATTTCTAAGCAATTTACCTTTTCAATCCCCTTTGTGCCCATTTGAAACTCATTTAAAGCCATTTTTGGCCATTTCTATCGCATCTTTGGCAAGTTTCAAAAGGTTCTAAGCCATTTTTCTCTTTTTCTTACTGGGTTTTGCCCAATTTTTTCCTGTTTTCAGTCATTTTTGGCCATTTCTAACCCATTTTTGTGCATTTCTAACCCGGTTTAAGCCATTTTCCCCTTTTCTAACCCTTTTTTGTCAAATTCCAGCCCTTTGGAAGACATTTTTTTCCTTTTCTAACCCATTTTTGTCCTTTTCTAAGTCGTTTGAATGCTTGCTTTGTTTAACTTTTCTAACCCATTTTCTCAATTTCTATCTTTTTTAAGCAGTTTTTTTCCTTTTCTAACCCATTTTTCTCAATTTCTAACCCTTTTAAAGCCATTCTTTCCTTTTCTAGGCCGTTTTTGTCAAATTCCAACCCTTTGAAATGCTTTTTTTTTTTTGTGACCCTTTTTTGTGAATTTCTAACAATTTCTAACGCATTTTAAGCCATTTTCCCCTTTTCTAACCCTTTTTTGTCAAATTCCAGCCCTTTGCAAGACATTTTTTTCATTTTCTAACCCATTTTTGTCCTTTTCTAACTTTTTTTTAGGAGTTTTATTCCCTTTTCCAACCCATTTTGCCCCATTTCTAAGTCGTTTGAATGCTTGCTTTATTTAACTTTTCTAACCCATTTTCTCAATTTCTATCTTTTTTAAGCAGTTTTTTTTTCCTTTTCTAACCCATTTTTCTCAATTTCTAACCCTTTAAAAGCCATACTTTCCTTTTCTAAGCTGTTTTTGTCAAATTCCAACCCTTGGTAATGCTTTTTTTCTTTTGTGACCCTTTTTTGTCAATTTCTAACAACTTTTTAAGAAGTTTTGTCCTTTTCTAACCCTTTTTGGCCCATCTCTAAGTCGTTTGAAGCCTTTTTTCATTTCCTTTTCTAAACCATTTTTGTCCATTTCTCAATGCTTTCAAGCCGTGTTTGGGTATTTCTAAGCAATTTTTGCCTTTTCAATCCCCTTTGTGCCCATTTGAAACTCATTTCAAGCCATTTTTGGCCATTTCTATCGCATCTTTGGCAAGTTTCAAAAGGTTCTAAGCCATTTTTCTCTTTTTCTTACTGGGTTTTGCCCAATTTTTTCCTGTTTTCAGTCATTTTTGGCCATTTCTAACCCATTTTTGTGCATTTCTAACCCGGTTTAAGCCATTTTCCCCTTTTCTAACCCTTTTTTGTCAAATTCCAGCCCTTTGGAAGACATTTTTTTCTTTTTCTAACCCATTTTTGTCCTTTCCTAAGTCGTTTGAATGCTTGCTTTGTTTAAATTTCTAACCCATTTTCTCAATTTCTATCTTTTTTAAGCAGTTTTTTTCCTTTTCTAACACATTTTTCTCAATTTCTAACCCTTTTAAAGCCATTCTTTCCTTTTCTAGGCCGTTTTTGTCAAATTCCAACCCTTTGAAATGCTTTTATTTTTTTTGTGACCCTTTTTTGTGAATTTCTAACAATTTCTAACGCATTTTAAGCCATTTTCCCCTTTTCTAACCCTTTTTTGTCAAATTCCAGCCCTTTGCAAGACATTTTTTTCCTTTTCTAACCCATTTTTGTCCTTTTCTAACTATTTTTTAGCAGTTTTATTCCCTTTTCCAACCCATTTTGCCCCATTTCTAAGTCGTTTGAATGCTTGCTTTATTTAACTTTTCTAACCCATTTTCTCAATTTCTATCTTTTTAAGCAGTTTTTTTTTCCTTTTCTAACCCATTTTTCTCAATTTCTAACCCTTTTAAAGCCATTCATTCCTTTTCTAAGCCGTTTTTGTGAAATCCCAACCCTTTGTAAGGCTTTTTTTTCTTTTGTGACCCTTTTTTGTCAATTTCTAACCATTTTTTAGAAGTTTTTTTCCTTTCTAAGCCTTTTTTGCCCATCTCTAAGTCGTTTGAAGCCTTTTTTTCATTTCCTTTTCTAAACCATTTTTGTCCATTTCTCAATGCTTTCAAGCCGTGTTTGGCTATTTCTAAGCAATTTTTGCCTTTTCAAACCCGTTTGTGCCCATTTGAAACTCATTTAAAGCCATTTTTGGCCATTTCTATCGCATCTTTGGCAAGTTTCAAAAGGTTCTAAGCCATTTTTCTCTTTTTCTTACTGGGTTTTGCCCCATTTTTTCCTGTTTTCAGTCATTTTTGCCCATTTCTAACCATTTTTGTGCATTTCTAACGCATTTTAAGCCATTTTCCCCTTTTCTAACCCTTTTTTGTCAAATTCCAGCCCTTTGGAAGACATTTTTTTCATTTTCTAACCCATTTTTGTCCTTTTCTAACTATTTTTTAGGAGTTTTATTCCCTTTTCCAACCCATTTTGCCCCATTTCTAAGTCGTTTGAATGCTTGCTTTATTTAACTTTTCTAACCCATTTTCTCAATTTCTATCTTTTTTAAGCAGTTTTTTTTTCCTTTTCTAACCCATTTTTCTCAATTTCTAACCCTTTAAAAGCCATACTTTCCTTTTCTAAGCTGTTTTTGTCAAATTCCAACCCTTGGTAATGCTTTTTTTCTTTTGTGACCCTTTTTTGTCAATTTCTAACAACTTTTTAAGAAGTTTTGTCCTTTTCTAACCCTTTTTTGCCCATCTCTAAGTCGTTTGAAGCCTTTTTTTCATTTCCTTTTCTAAACCATTTTTGTCCATTTCTCAATGCTTTCAAGCCGTGTTTGGCTATTTCTAAGCAATTTACCTTTTCAATCCCCTTTGTGCCCATTTGAAACTCATTTAAAGCCATTTTTGGCCATTTCTATCGCATCTTTGGCAAGTTTCAAAAGGTTCTAAGCCATTTTTCTCTTTTTCTTACTGGGTTTTGCCCAATTTTTTCCTGTTTTCAGTCATTTTTGGCCATTTCTAACCCATTTTTGTGCATTTCTAACCCGGTTTAAGCCATTTTCCCCTTTTCTAACCCTTTTTTGTCAAATTCCAGCCCTTTGGAAGACATTTTTTTCCTTTTCTAACCCATTTTTGTCCTTTTCTAAGTCGTTTGAATGCTTGCTTTGTTTAACTTTTCTAACCCATTTTCTCAATTTCTATCTTTTTTAAGCAGTTTTTTTCCTTTTCTAACACATTTTTCTCAATTTCTAACCCTTTTAAAGCCATTCTTTCCTTTTCTAGGCCGTTTTTGTCAAATTCCAACCCTTTGAAATGCTTTTATTTTTTTTGTGACCCTTTTTTGTGAATTTCTAACAATTTCTAACGCATTTTAAGCCATTTTCCCCTTTTCTAACCCTTTTTTGTCAAATTCCAGCCCTTTGCAAGACATTTTTTTCCTTTTCTAACCCATTTTTGTCCTTTTCTAACTATTTTTTAGCAGTTTTATTCCCTTTTCCAACCCATTTTGCCCCATTTCTAAGTCGTTTGAATGCTTGCTTTATTTAACTTTTCTAACCCATTTTCTCAATTTCTATCTTTTTAAGCAGTTTTTTTTTCCTTTTCTAACCCATTTTTCTCAATTTCTAACCCTTTTAAAGCCATTCATTCCTTTTCTAAGCCGTTTTTGTGAAATCCCAACCCTTTGTAAGGCTTTTTTTTCTTTTGTGACCCTTTTTTGTCAATTTCTAACCATTTTTTAGAAGTTTTTTTCCTTTCTAAGCCTTTTTTGCCCATCTCTAAGTCGTTTGAAGCCTTTTTTTCATTTCCTTTTCTAAACCATTTTTGTCCATTTCTCAATGCTTTCAAGCCGTGTTTGGCTATTTCTAAGCAATTTTTGCCTTTTCAAACCCGTTTGTGCCCATTTGAAACTCATTTAAAGCCATTTTTGGCCATTTCTATCGCATCTTTGGCAAGTTTCAAAAGGTTCTAAGCCATTTTTCTCTTTTTCTTACTGGGTTTTGCCCCATTTTTTCCTGTTTTCAGTCATTTTTGCCCATTTCTAACCATTTTTGTGCATTTCTAACGCATTTTAAGCCATTTTCCCCTTTTCTAACCCTTTTTTGTCAAATTCCAGCCCTTTGGAAGACATTTTTTTCATTTTCTAACCCATTTTTGTCCTTTTCTAACTATTTTTTAGGAGTTTTATTCCCTTTTCCAACCCATTTTGCCCCATTTCTAAGTCGTTTGAATGCTTGCTTTATTTAACTTTTCTAACCCATTTTCTCAATTTCTATCTTTTTTAAGCAGTTTTTTTTTCCTTTTCTAACCCATTTTTCTCAATTTCTAACCCTTTAAAAGCCATACTTTCCTTTTCTAAGCTGTTTTTGTCAAATTCCAACCCTTGGTAATGCTTTTTTTCTTTTGTGACCCTTTTTTGTCAATTTCTAACAACTTTTTAAGAAGTTTTGTCCTTTTCTAACCCTTTTTTGCCCATCTCTAAGTCGTTTGAAGCCTTTTTTTCATTTCCTTTTCTAAACCATTTTTGTCCATTTCTCAATGCTTTCAAGCCGTGTTTGGCTATTTCTAAGCAATTTACCTTTTCAATCCCCTTTGTGCCCATTTGAAACTCATTTAAAGCCATTTTTGGCCATTTCTATCGCATCTTTGGCAAGTTTCAAAAGGTTCTAAGCCATTTTTCTCTTTTTCTTACTGGGTTTTGCCCAATTTTTTCCTGTTTTCAGTCATTTTTGGCCATTTCTAACCCATTTTTGTGCATTTCTAACCCGGTTTAAGCCATTTTCCCCTTTTCTAACCCTTTTTTGTCAAATTCCAGCCCTTTGGAAGACATTTTTTTCTTTTTCTAACCCATTTTTGTCCTTTCCTAAGTCGTTTGAATGCTTGCTTTGTTTAAATTTCTAACCCATTTTCTCAATTTCTATCTTTTTTAAGCAGTTTTTTTCCTTTTCTAACACATTTTTCTCAATTTCTAACCCTTTTAAAGCCATTCTTTCCTTTTCTAGGCCGTTTTTGTCAAATTCCAACCCTTTGAAATGCTTTTTTTTTTTTTGTGACCCTTTTTTGTGAATTTCTAACAATTTCTAACGCATTTTAAGCCATTTTCCCCTTTTCTAACCCTTTTTTGTCAAATTCCAGCCCTTTGCAAGACATTTTTTTCCTTTTCTAACCCATTTTTGTCCTTTTCTAACTATTTTTTAGCAGTTTTATTCCCTTTTCCAACCCATTTTGCCCCATTTCTAAGTCGTTTGAATGCTTGCTTTATTTAACTTTTCTAACCCATTTTCTCAATTTCTATCTTTTTAAGCAGTTTTTTTTTCCTTTTCTAACCCATTTTTCTCAATTTCTAACCCTTTTAAAGCCATTCATTCCTTTTCTAAGCCGTTTTTGTGAAATCCCAACCCTTTGTAAGGCTTTTTTTTCTTTTGTGACCCTTTTTTGTCAATTTCTAACCATTTTTTAGAAGTTTTTTTCCTTTCTAAGCCTTTTTTGCCCATCTCTAAGTCGTTTGAAGCCTTTTTTTCATTTCCTTTTCTAAACCATTTTTGTCCATTTCTCAATGCTTTCAAGCCGTGTTTGGCTATTTCTAAGCAATTTTTGCCTTTTCAAACCCGTTTGTGCCCATTTGAAACTCATTTAAAGCCATTTTTGGCCATTTCTATCGCATCTTTGGCAAGTTTCAAAAGGTTCTAAGCCATTT
The DNA here is from genome assembly GCF_033815535.1 of Pezoporus flaviventris. NCBI lineage: Eukaryota > Metazoa > Chordata > Aves > Psittaciformes > Psittacidae > Pezoporus > Pezoporus flaviventris. The sequence goes on from NW_026892936.1 coordinate 63,910, forward strand.
TTCTCTTTTTCTTACTGGGTTTTGCCCCATTTTTTCCTGTTTTCAGTCATTTTTGCCCATTTCTAACCATTTTTGTGCATTTCTAACGCATTTTAAGCCATTTTCCCCTTTTCTAACCCTTTTTTGTCAAATTCCAGCCCTTTGGAAGACATTTTTTTCCTTTTCTAACCTATTTTTGTCCTTTTCTAACTATTTTTTAGCAGTTTTTTTCCCTTTTCCAACCCATTTTTGCCCATTTCTAAGTCGTTTGAATGCTTGCTTTATTTAACTTTTCTAACCCATTTTCTCAATTTCTATCTTTTTTAAGCAGTTTTTTTTTCCTTTTCTAACCCATTTTTCTCAATTTCTAACCCCTTAAAAGCCATACTTTCCTTTTCTAAGCTGTTTTTGTCAAATTCCAACCCTTGGTAATGCTTTTTTTCTTTTGTGACCCTTTTTTGTCAATTTCTAACAACTTTTTAAGAAGTTTTGTCCTTTTCTAACCCTTTTTTGCCCATCTCTAAGTCGTTTGAAGCCTTTTTTTCATTTCCTTTTCTAAACCATTTTTGTCCATTTCTCAATGCTTTCAAGCCGTGTTTGGCTATTTCTAAGCAATTTTTGCCTTTTCAATCCCCTTTGTGCCCATTTGAAACTCATTTAAAGCCATTTTTGGCCATTTCTATCGCATCTTTGGCAAGTTTCAAAAGGTTCTAAGCCATTTTTCTCTTTTTCTTACTGGGTTTTGCCCAATTTTTTCCTGTTTTCAGTCATTTTTGGCCATTTCTAACCCATTTTTGTGCATTTCTAACCCGGTTTAAGCCATTTTCCCCTTTTCTAACCCTTTTTTGTCAAATTCCAGCCCTTTGGAAGACATTTTTTTCCTTTTCTAACCCATTTTTGTCCTTTTCTAACTATTTTTTAGGAGTTTTATTCCCTTTTCCAACCCATTTTGCCCCATTTCTAAGTCGTTTGAATGCTTGCTTTATTTAACTTTTCTAACCCATTTTTCTCAATTTCTAACCCTTTTAAAGACATTCTTTCCTTTTCTAGGCCGTTTTTGTCAAATTCCAACCCTTTGAAATGCTTTTTTTTTTTTTGTGACCCTTTTTTGTGAATTTCTAACAATTTCTAACGCATTTTAAGCCATTTTCCCCTTTTCTAACCATTTTTTGTCAAATTCCAGCCCTTTGCAAGACATTTTTTCCCTTTTCCAACCCATTTTGCCCCATTTCTAAGTCATTTGAATGCTTGCTTTATTTAACTTTTCTAACCCATTTTCTCAATTTCTATCTTTTTTAAGCAGTTTTTTTTTCCTTTTCTAACCCATTTTTCTCAATTTCTAACCCTTTAAAAGCCATACTTTCCTTTTCTAAGCTGTTTTTGTCAAATTCCAACCCTTGGTTATGCTTTTTTTCTTTTGTGACCCTTTTTTGTCAATTTCTAACAACTTTTTAAGAAGTTTTTTTCCTATTCTAACCCTTTTTTGCCCATCTCTAAGTCGTTTGAAGCCTTTTTTTCATTTCCTTTTCTGAATCATTTTTGTCTATTTCTCAATGCTTTCAAGCCGTGTTTGGCTATTTCTAAGCAATTTTTGCCTTTTCAATCCCCTTTGTGCCCATTTGAAACTCATTTAAAGCCATTTTTGGCCATTTCTATCGCATCTTTGGCAAGTTTCAAAAGGTTCTAAGCCATTTTTCTCTTTTTCTTACTGGGTTTTGCCCAATTTTTTCCTGTTTTCAGTCATTTTTGGCCATTTCTAACCCATTTTTGTGCATTTCTAACCCGGTTTAAGCCATTTTCCCCTTTTCTAACCCTTTTTTGTCAAATTCCAGCCCTTTGGAAGACATTTTTTTCCTTTTCTAACCCATTTTTGTCCTTTTCTAAGTCGTTTGAATGCTTGCTTTGTTTAACTTTTCTAACCCATTTTCTCAATTTCTATCTTTTTTAAGCAGTTTTTTTCCTTTTCTAACCCATTTTTCTCAATTTCTAACCCTTTTAAAGCCATTCTTTCCTTTTCTAGGCCGTTTTTGTCAAATTCCAACCCTTTGAAATGCTTTTTTTTTTTGTGACCCTTTTTTGTGAATTTCTAACAATTTCTAACGCATTTTAAGCCATTTTCCCCTTTTCTAACCCTTTTTTGTCAAATTCCAGCCCTTTGCAAGACATTTTTTTCATTTTCTAACCCATTTTTGTCCTTTTCTAACTATTTTTTAGGAGTTTTATTCCCTTTTCCAACCCATTTTGCCCCATTTCTAAGTCGTTTGAATGCTTGCTTTATTTAACTTTTCTAACCCATTTTCTCAATTTCTATCTTTTTTAAGCAGTTTTTTTTTCCTTTTCTAACCCATTTTTCTCAATTTCTAACCCTTTAAAAGCCATACTTTCCTTTTCTAAGCTGTTTTTGTCAAATTCCAACCCTTGGTAATGCTTTTTTTCTTTTGTGACCCTTTTTTGTCAATTTCTAACAACTTTTTAAGAAGTTTTGTCCTTTTCTAACCCTTTTTTGCCCATCTCTAAGTCGTTTGAAGCCTTTTTTTCATTTCCTTTTCTAAACCATTTTTGTCCATTTCTCAATGCTTTCAAGCCGTGTTTGGCTATTTCTAAGCAATTTTTGCCTTTTCAATCCCCTTTGTGCCCATTTGAAACTCATTTAAAGCCATTTTTGGCCATTTCTATCGCATCTTTGGCAAGTTTCAAAAGGTTCTAAGCCATTTTTCTCTTTTTCTTACTGGGTTTTGCCCAATTTTTTCCTGTTTTCAGTCATTTTTGGCCATTTCTAACCCATTTTTGTGCATTTCTAACCCGGTTTAAGCCATTTTCCCCTTTTCTAACCCTTTTTTGTCAAATTCCAGCCCTTTGGAAGACATTTTTTTCCTTTTCTAACCCATTTTTGTCCTTTTCTAAGTCGTTTGAATGCTTGCTTTGTTTAACTTTTCTAACCCATTTTCTCAATTTCTATCTTTTTTAAGCAGTTTTTTCCTTTTCTAACCCATTTTTCTCAATTTCTAACCCTTTTAAAGCCATTCTTTCCTTTTCTAGGCCGTTTTTGTCAAATTCCAACCCTTTGAAATGCTTTTTTTTCTTTTGTGACCCTTTTTTGTGAATTTCTAACAATTTCTAACGCATTTTAAGCCATTTTCCCCTTTTCTAACCCTTTTTTGTCAAATTCCAGCCCTTTGCAAGACATTTTTTTCCTTTTCTAACCCATTTTTGTCCTTTTCTAACTATTTTTTAGGAGTTTTATTCCCTTTTCCAACCCATTTTGCCCCATTTCTAAGTCGTTTGAATGCTTGCTTTATTTAACTTTTCTAACCCATTTTCTCAATTTCTATCTTTTTTAAGCAGTTTTTTTTTCCTTTTCTAACCCATTTTTCTCAATTTCTAACCCTTTTAAAGGCATTCATTCCTTTTCTAAGCCGTTTTTGTGAAATCCCAACCCTTTGTAAGGCATTTTTTTCTTTTGTGACCCTTTTTTGTCAATTTCTAACCATTTTTTAGAAGTTTTTTTCCTTTCTAAGCCTTTTTTGCCCATCTCTAAGTCGTTTGAAGCCTTTTTTTCATTTCCTTTTCTAAACCATTTTTGTCCATTTCTCAATGCTTTCAAGCCGTGTTTGGCTATTTCTAAGCAATTTTTGCCTTTTCAATCCCCTTTGTGCCCATTTGAAACTCATTTAAAGCCATTTTTGGCCATTTCTATCGCATCTTTGGCAAGTTTCAAAAGGTTCTAAGCCATTTTTCTCTTTTTCTTACTGGGTTTTGCCCCATTTTTTCCTGTTTTCAGTCATTTTTGCCCATTTCTAACCATTTTTGTGCATTTCTAACGCATTTTAAGCCATTTTCCCCTTTTCTAACCCTTTTTTGTCAAATTCCAGCCCTTTGGAAGACATTTTTTTCCTTTTCTAACCTATTTTTGTCCTTTTCTAACTATTTTTTAGCAGTTTTTTCCCTTTTCCAACCCATTTTTGCCCATTTCTAAGTCGTTTGAATGCTTGCTTTATTTAACTTTTCTAACCCATTTTCTCAATTTCTATCTTTTTTAAGCAGTTTTTTTTTCCTTTTCTAACCCATTTTTCTCAATTTCTAACCCTTTAAAAGCCATACTTTCCTTTTCTAAGCTGTTTTTGTCAAATTCCATCCCTTGGTAATGCTTTTTTTCTTTTGTGACCCTTTTTTGTCAATTTCTAACAACTTTTTAAGAAGTTTTGTCCTTTTCTAACCCTTTTTTGCCCATCTCTAAGTCGTTTGAAGCCTTTTTTTCATTTCCTTTTCTAAACCATTTTTGTCCATTTCTCAATGCTTTCAAGCCGTGTTTGGCTATTTCTAAGCAATTTTTGCCTTTTCAATCCCCTTTGTGCCCATTTGAAACTCATTTAAAGCCATTTTTGGCCATTTCTATCGCATCTTTGGCAAGTTTCTAAAGGTTCTAAGCCATTTTTCTCTTTTTCTTACTGGGTTTCGCCCCATTTTTTCCTGTTTTCAGTCATTTTTGGCCATTTCTAACCCATTTTTGTGCATTTCTAACCCGGTTTAAGCCATTTTCCCCTTTTCTAACCCTTTTTTGTCAAATTCCAGCCCTTTGGAAGACATTTTTTTCCTTTTCTAACCCATTTTTTTCCTTTTCTAAGTCGTTTGAATGCTTGCTTTGTTTAACTTTTCTAACCCATTTTCTCAATTTCTATCTTTTTAAAGCAGTTTTTTTCCTTTTCTAACCCATTTTTCTCAATTTCTAACCCTTTTAAAGACATTCTTTCCTTTTCTAGGCCGTTTTTGTCAAATTCCAACCCTTTGAAATGCTTTTTTTTTTTGTGACCCTTTTTTGTGAATTTCTAACAATTTCTAACGCATTTTAAGCCATTTTCCCTATTCTAACCCTTTTTTGTCAAATTCCAGCCCTTTGCAAGACATTTTTTTCCTTTTCTAACCCATTTTTGTCCTTTTCTAACTATTTTTTAGGAGTTTTATTCCCTTTTCCAACCCATTTTGCCCCATTTCTAAGTCGTTTGAATGCTTGCTTTATTTAACTTTTCTAACCCATTTTCTCAATTTCTATCTTTTTTAAGCAGTTTTTTTTTCCTTTTCTAACCCATTTTTCTCAATTTCTAACCCTTTAAAAGCCATACTTTCCTTTTCTAAGCTGTTTTTGTCAAATTCCATCCCTTGGTAATGCTTTTTTTCTTTTGTGACCCTTTTTTGTCAATTTCTAACAACTTTTTAAGAAGTTTTGTCCTTTTCTAACCCTTTTTTGCCCATCTCTAAGTCGTTTGAAGCCTTTTTTTCATTTCCTTTTCTAAACCATTTTTGTCCATTTCTCAATGCTTTCAAGCCGTGTTTGGCTATTTCTAAGCAATTTTTGCCTTTTCAATCCCCTTTGTGCCCATTTGAAACTCATTTAAAGCCATTTTTGGCCATTTCTATCGCATCTTTGGCAAGTTTCTAAAGGTTCTAAGCCATTTTTCTCTTTTTCTTACTGGGTTTTGCCCCATTTTTTCCTGTTTTCAGTCATTTTTGGCCATTTCTAACCCATTTTTGTGCATTTCTAACCCGGTTTAAGCCATTTTCCCCTTTTCTAACCCTTTTTTGTCAAATTCCAGCCCTTTGGAAGACATTTTTTTCCTTTTCTAACCCATTTTTGTCCTTTTCTAAGTCGTTTGAATGCTTGCTTTGTTTAACTTTTCTAACCCATTTTCTCAATTTCTATCTTTTTTAAGCAGTTTTTTTCCTTTTCTAACCCATTTTTCTCAATTTCTAACCCTTTTAAAGCCATTCTTTCCTTTTCTAGGCCGTTTTTGTCAAATTCCAACCCTTTGAAATGCTTTTTTTCTTTTGTGACCCTTTTTTGTGAATTTCTAACAATTTCTAACGCATTTTAAGCCATTTTCCCCTTTTCTAACCCTTTTTTGTCAAATTCCAGCCCTTTGCAAGACATTTTTTTCCTTTTCTAACCCATTTTTGTCCTTTTCTAACTATTTTTTAGGAGTTTTACTCCCTTTTCCAACCCATTTTTGCCCATTTCTAAGTCGTTTGAATGCTTGCTTTATTTAACTTTTCTAACCCATTTTCTCAATTTCTATCTTTTTAAGCAGTTTTTTTTTCCTTTTCTAACCCATTTTTCTCAATTTCTAACCCTTTTAAAGCCATTCATTCCTTTTCTAAGCCGTTTTTGTGAAATCCCAACCCTTTGTAAGGCTTTTTTTTCTTTTGTGACCCTTTTTTGTCAATTTCTAACCATTTTTTAGAAGTTTTTTTCCTTTCTAAGCCTTTTTTGCCCATCTCTAAGTCGTTTGAAGCCTTTTTTTCATTTCCTTTTCTAAACCGTTTTTGTCCATTTCTCAATGCTTTCAAGCCGTGTTTGGCTATTTCTAAGCAATTTTTGCCTTTTCAATCCCCTTTGTGCCCATTTGAAACTCATTTAAAGCCATTTTTGGCCATTTCTATCGCATCTTTGGCAAGTTTCAAAAGGTTCTAAGCCATTTTTCTCTTTTTCTTACTGGGTTTTGCCCCATTTTTTCCTGTTTTCAGTCATTTTTGCCCATTTCTAACCATTTTTGTGCATTTCTAACGCATTTTAAGCCATTTTCCCCTTTTCTAACCCTTTTTTGTCAAATTCCAGCCCTTTGGAAGACATTTTTTTCCTTTTCTAACCTATTTTTGTCCTTTTCTAACTATTTTTTAGCAGTTTTTTCCCTTTTCCAACCCATTTTTGCCCATTTCTAAGTCGTTTGAATGCTTGCTTTATTTAACTTTTCTAACCCATTTTCTCAATTTCTATCTTTTTTAAGCAGTTTTTTTTTCCTTTTCTAACCCATTTTTCTCAATTTCTAACCCCTTAAAAGCCATACTTTCCTTTTCTAAGCTGTTTTTGTCAAATTCCAACCCTTGGTAATGCTTTTTTTCTTTTGTGACCCTTTTTTGTCAATTTCTAACAACTTTTTAAGAAGTTTTGTCCTTTTCTAACCCTTTTTTGCCCATCTCTAAGTCGTTTGAAGCCTTTTTTTCATTTCCTTTTCTAAACCATTTTTGTCCATTTCTCAATGCTTTCAAGCCGTGTTTGGCTATTTCTAAGCAATTTTTGCCTTTTCAATCCCCTTTGTGCCCATTTGAAACTCATTTAAAGCCATTTTTGGCCATTTCTATCGCATCTTTGGCAAGTTTCAAAAGGTTCTAAGCCATTTTTCTCTTTTTCTTACTGGGTTTTGCCCCATTTTTTCCTGTTTTCAGTCATTTTTGGCCATTTCTAACCCATTTTTGTGCATTTCTAACCCGGTTTAAGCCATTTTCCCCTTTTCTAACCCTTTTTTGTCAAATTCCAGCCCTTTGGAAGACATTTTTTTCCTTTTCTAACCCATTTTTGTCCTTTTCTAACTATTTTTTAGGAGTTTTATTCCCTTTTCCAACCCATTTTGCCCCATTTCTAAGTCGTTTGAATGCTTGCTTTATTTAACTTTTCTAACCCATTTTTCTCAATTTCTAACCCTTTTAAAGACATTCTTTCCTTTTCTAGGCCGTTTTTGTCAAATTCCAACCCTTTGAAATGCTTTTTTTTTTTTTTGTGACCCTTTTTTGTGAATTTCTAACAATTTCTAACGCATTTTAAGCCATTTTCCCCTTTTCTAACCCTTTTTTGTCAAATTCCAGCCCTTTGCAAGACATTTTTTTCCTTTTCTAACCCATTTTTGTCCTTTTCTAACTATTTTTTAGGAGTTTTATTCCCTTTTCCAACCCATTTTGCCCCATTTCTAAGTCGTTTGAATGCTTGCTTTATTTAACTTTTCTAACCCATTTTCTCAATTTCTATCTTTTTTAAGCAGTTTTTTTTTTCCTTTTCTAACCCATTTTTCTCAATTTCTAACCCTTTAAAAGCCATACTTTCCTTTTCTAAGCTGTTTTTGTCAAATTCCAACCCTTGGTAATGCTTTTTTTCTTTTGTGACCCTTTTTTGTCAATTTCTAACAACTTTTTAAGAAGTTTTGTCCTTTTCTAACCCTTTTTTGCCCATCTCTAAGTCGTTTGAAGCCTTTTTTTCATTTCCTTTTCTAAACCATTTTTGTCCATTTCTCAATGCTTTCAAGCCGTGTTTGGCTATTTCTAAGCAATTTTTGCCTTTTCAATCCCCTTTGTGCCCATTTGAAACTCATTTAAAGCCATTTTTGGCCATTTCTATCGCATCTTTGGCAAGTTTCAAAAGGTTCTAAGCCATTTTTCTCTTTTTCTTACTGGGTTTTGCCCAATTTTTTCCTGTTTTCAGTCATTTTTGGCCATTTCTAACCCATTTTTGTGCATTTCTAACCCGGTTTAAGCCATTTTCCCCTTTTCTAACCCTTTTTTGTCAAATTCCAGCCCTTTGGAAGACATTTTTTTCCTTTTCTAACCCATTTTTGTCCTTTTCTAAGTCGTTTGAATGCTTGCTTTGTTTAACTTTTCTAACCCATTTTCTCAATTTCTATCTTTTTTAAGCAGTTTTTTTCCTTTTCTAACCCATTTTTCTCAATTTCTAACCCTTTTAAAGACATTCTTTCCTTTTCTAGGCCGTTTTTGTCAAATTCCAGCACTTTGAAATGCTTTTTTTTTGTGACCCTTTTTTGTGAATTTCTAACAATTTCTAACGCATTTTAAGCCATTTTCCCCTTTTCTAACCCTTTTTTGTCAAATTCCTGCCCTTTGCAAGACATTTTTTCCCTTTTCCAACCCATTTTTGCCCATTTCTAAGTCGTTTGAATGCTTGCTTTATTTAACTTTTCTAACCCATTTTCTCAATTTCTATCTTTTTTAAGCAGTTTTTTTTTCCTTTTCTAACCCATTTTTCTCAATTTCTAACCCTTTAAAAGCCATACTTTCCTTTTCTAAGCTGTTTTTGTCAAATTCCAACCCTTGGTAATGCTTTTTTTTTTTTGTGACCCTTTTTTGTCAATTTCTAACAACTTTTTAAGAAGTTTTGTCCTTTTCTAACCCTTTTTTGCCCATCTCTAAGTCGTTTGAAGCCTTTTTTTCATTTCCTTTTCTAAACCATTTTTGTCCATTTCTCAATGTTTTCAAGCCGTGTTTGGCTATTTCTAAGCAATTTTTGCCTTTTCAATCCCCTTTGTGCCCATTTGAAACTCATTTAAAGCCATTTTTGGCCATTTCTATCGCATCTGTGGCAAGTTTCTAAAGGTTCTAAGCCATTTTTCTCTTTTTCTTACTGGGTTTTGCCCCATTTTTTCCTGTTTTCAGTCATTTTTGGCCATTTCTAACCCATTTTTGTGCATTTCTAACGCCTTTTAAGCCATTTTCCCCTTTTCTAACCCTTTTTTGTCAAATTCCAGCCCTTTGCAAGACATTTTTTTCCTTTTCTAACCCATTTTTGTCCTTTTCTAAGTCGTTTGAATGCTTGCTTTGTTTAACTTTTCTAACCCATTTTCTCAATTTCTATCTTTTTTAAGCAATTTTTTTCCTTTTCTAACCCATTTTTCTCAATTTCTAACCCTTTTAAAGCCATTCTTTCCTTTTCTAGGCCGTTTTTGTCAAATTCCAACCCTTTGAAATGCTTTTTTTTTTTGTGACGCTTTTTTGTGAATTTCTAACAATTTCTAACGCATTTTAAGCCATTTTCCCCTTTTCTAACCCTTTTTTGTCAAATTCCAGCCCTTTGCAAGACATTTTTTTCCTTTTCTAACCCATTTTTGTCCTTTTCTAACTATTTTTTAGGAGTTTTATTCTTTTTTCCAACCCATTTTTGCCCATTTCTAAGTCGTTTGAATGCTTGCTTTATTTAACTTTTCTAACCCATTTTCTTAATTTCTATCTTTTTTAAGCAGTTTTTTTTTCCTTTTCTAACCCATTTTTCTCAATTTCTAACCCTTTTAAAGCCATTCATTCCTTTTCTAAGCCGTTTTTGTGAAATCCCAACCCTTTGTAAGGCTTTTTTTTCTTATGTGACCCTTTTTTGTCAATTTCTAACCATTTTTTAGAAGTTTTTTTCCTTTCTAAGCCTTTTTTGCCCATCTCTAAGTCGTTTGAAGCCTTTTTTTCATTTCCTTTTCTAAACCGTTTTTGTCCATTTCTCAATGCTTTCAAGCCGTGTTTGGCTATTTCTAAGCAATTTTTGCCTTTTCAATCCCCTTTGTGCCCATTTGAAACTCATTTAAAGCCATTTTTGGCCATTTCTATCGCATCTTTGGCAAGTTTCTAAAGGTTCTAAGCCATTTTTCTCTTTTTCTTACTGGGTTTTGCCCCATTTTTTCCTGTTTTCAGTCATTTTTGCCCATTTCTAACCATTTTTGTGCATTTCTAACGCATTTTAAGCCATTTTCCCCTTTTCTAACCCTTTTTTGTCAAATTCCAGCCCTTTGCAAGACATTTTTTTCCTTTTCTAACCTATTTTTGTCCTTTTCTAACTATTTTTTAGCAGTTTTTTCCCTTTTCCAACCCATTTTTGCCCATTTCTAAGTCGTTTGAATGCTTGCTTTATTTAACTTTTCTAACCCATTTTCTCAATTTCTATCTTTTTTAAGCAGTTTTTTTTTCCTTTTCTAACCCATTTTTCTCAATTTCTAACCCTTTAAAAGCCATACTTTCCTTTTCTAAGCTGTTTTTGTCAAATTCCAACCCTTGGTTATGCTTTTTTTCTTTTGTGACCCTTTTTTGTCAATTTCTAACAACTTTTTAAGAAGTTTTTTTCCTTTTCTAACCCTTTTTTGCCCATCTCTAAGTCGTTTGAAGCCTTTTTTTCATTTCCTTTTCTGAATCATTTTTGTCTATTTCTCAATGCTTTCAAGCCGTGTTTGGCTATTTCTAAGCAATTTTTGCCTTTTCAATCCCCTTTGTGCCCATTTGAAACTCATTTAAAGCCATTTTTGGCCATTTCTATCGCATCTTTGGCAAGTTTCTAAAGGTTCTAAGCCATTTTTCTCTTTTTCTTACTGGGTTTTGCCCAATTTTTTCCTGTTTTCAGTCATTTTTGCCCATTTCTAACCCATTTTTGTGCATTTCTAACCCGGTTTAAGCCATTTTCCCCTTTTCTAACCCTTTTTTGTCAAATTCCAGCCCTTTGGAAGACATTTTTTTCCTTTTCTAACCCATTTTTTTCCTTTTCTAAGTCGTTTGAATGCTTGCTTTGTTTAACTTTTCTAACCCATTTTCTCAATTTCTATCTTTTTTAAGCAGTTTTTTTCCTTTTCTAACCCATTTTTCTCAATTTCTAACCCTTTTAAAGACATTCTTTCCTTTTCTAGGCCGTTTTTGTCAAATTCCAACACTTTGAAATGCTTTTTTTATTTTGTGACCCTTTTTTGTGAATTTCTTACAATTTCTAACGCATTTTAAGCCATTTTCCCCTTTTCTAACCCTTTTTTGTCAAATTCCAGCCCTTTGGAAGACATTTTTTCCCTTTTCTAACCCATTTTTGTCCTTTTCTAACTATTTTTTAGGAGTTTTATTCTCTTTTCCAACCCATTTTGCCCCATTTCTAAGTCATTTGAATGCTTGCTTTATTTAACTTTTCTTACCCATTTTCTCAATTTCTATCTTTTTTAAGCAGTTTTTTTTCCTTTTCTAACCCATTTTTCTCAATTTCTAACCCTTTTAAAGCCATTCTTTCCTTTTCTAAGCTGTTTTTGTCAAATTCCAACCCTTTGAAATGCTTTTTTTTTTTGTGACCCTTTTTTGTGAATTTCTAACAATTTCTAACGCATTTTAAGCCATTTTCCCCTTTTCTAACCCTTTTTTGTCAAATTCCAGCCCTTTGCAAGACATTTTTTCCCTTTTCCAACCCATTTTTGCCCATTTCTAAGTCGTTTGAATGCTTGCTTTATTTAACTTTTCTAACCCATTTTCTCAATTTCTATCTTTTTTAAGCAGTTTTTTTTTCCTTTTCTAACCCATTTTTCTCAATTTCTAACCCTTTAAAAGCCATACTTTCCTTTTCTAAGCTGTTTTTGTCAAATTCCAACCCTTGGTAATGCTTTTTTTTTTTTTGTGACCCTTTTTTGTCAATTTCTAACAACTTTTTAAGAAGTTTTGTCCTTTTCTAACCCTTTTTTGCCCATCTCTAAGTCGTTTGAAGCCTTTTTTTCATTTCCTTTTCTAAACCATTTTTGTCCATTTCTCAATGTTTTCAAGCCGTGTTTGGCTATTTCTAAGCAATTTACCTTTTCAATCCCCTTTGTGCCCATTTGAAACTCATTTAAAGCCATTTTTGGCCATTTCTATCGCATCTTTGGCAAGTTTCTAAAGGTTCTAAGCCATTTTTCTCTTTTTCTTACTGGGTTTTGCCCCATTTTTTCCTGTTTTCAGTCATTTTTGGCCATTTCTAACCCATTTTTGTGCATTTCTAACGCCTTTTAAGCCATTTTCCCCTTTTCTAACCCTTTTTTGTCAAATTCCAGCCCTTTGCAAGACATTTTTTTCCTTTTCTAACCCATTTTTGTCCTTTTCTAAGTCGTTTGAATGCTTGCTTTGTTTAACTTTTCTAACCCATTTTCTCAATTTCTATCTTTTTTAAGCAATTTTTTTCCTTTTCTAACCCATTTTTCTCAATTTCTAACCCTTTTAAAGCCATTCTTTCCTTTTCTAGGCCGTTTTTGTCAAATTCCAACCCTTTGAAATGCTTTTTTTTTTTGTGACGCTTTTTTGTGAATTTCTAACAATTTCTAACGCATTTTAAGCCATTTTCCCCTTTTCTAACCCTTTTTTGTCAAATTCCAGCCCTTTGCAAGACATTTTTTTCCTTTTCTAACCCATTTTTGTCCTTTTCTAACTATTTTTTAGGAGTTTTATTCTTTTTTCCAACCCATTTTTGCCCATTTCTAAGTCGTTTGAATGCTTGCTTTATTTAACTTTTCTAACCCATTTTCTTAATTTCTATCTTTTTTAAGCAGTTTTTTTTTCCTTTTCTAACCCATTTTTCTCAATTTCTAACCCTTTTAAAGCCATTCATTCCTTTTCTAAGCCGTTTTTGTGAAATCCCAACCCTTTGTAAGGCTTTTTTTTCTTTTGTGACCCTTTTTTGTCAATTTCTAACCATTTTTTAGAAGTTTTTTTCCTTTTCTAACCCTTTTTTGCCCATCTCTAAGTCGTTTGAAGCCTTTTTTTCATTTCCTTTTCTGAATCATTTTTGTCTATTTCTCAATGCTTTCAAGCCGTGTTTGGCTATTTCTAAGCAATTTTTGCCTTTTCAATCCCCTTTGTGCCCATTTGAAACTCATTTAAAGCCATTTTTGGCCATTTCTATCGCATCTTTGGCAAGTTTCTAAAGGTTCTAAGCCATTTTTCTCTTTTTCTTACTGGGTTTTGCCCAATTTTTTCCTGTTTTCAGTCATTTTTGCCCATTTCTAACCCATTTTTGTGCATTTCTAACCCGGTTTAAGCCATTTTCCCCTTTTCTAACCCTTTTTTGTCAAATTCCAGCCCTTTGGAAGACATTTTTTTCCTTTTCTAACCCATTTTTTTCCTTTTCTAAGTCGTTTGAATGCTTGCTTTGTTTAACTTTTCTAACCCATTTTCTCAATTTCTATCTTTTTTAAGCAGTTTTTTTCCTTTTCTAACCCATTTTTCTCAATTTCTAACCCTTTTAAAGACATTCTTTCCTTTTCTAGGCCGTTTTTGTCAAATTCCAACACTTTGAAATGCTTTTTTTTTTTTGTGACCCTTTTTTGTGAATTTCTTACAATTTCTAACGCATTTTAAGCCATTTTCCCCTTTTCTAACCCTTTTTTGTCAAATTCCAGCCCTTTGGAAGACATTTTTTCCCTTTTCTAACCCATTTTTGTCCTTTTCTAACTATTTTTTAGGAGTTTTATTCTCTTTTCCAACCCATTTTGCCCCATTTCTAAGTCGTTTGAATGCTTGCTTTATTTAACTTTTCTTACCCATTTTCTCAATTTCTATCTTTTTTAAGCAGTTTTTTTTTCCTTTTCTAACCCATTTTTCTCAATTTCTAACCCTTTTAAAGCCATTCTTTCCTTTTCTAAGCTGTTTTTGTCAAATTCCAACCCTTTGAAATGCTTTTTTTTTTTGTGACCCTTTTTTGTGAATTTCTAACAATTTCTAACGCATTTTAAGCCATTTTCCCCTTTTCTAACCCTTTTTTGTCAAATTCCAGCCCTTTGCAAGACATTTTTTCCCTTTTCCAACCCATTTTTGCCCATTTCTAAGTCGTTTGAATGCTTGCTTTATTTAACTTTTCTAACCCATTTTCTCAATTTCTATCTTTTTTAAGCAGTTTTTTTTTCCTTTTCTAACCCATTTTTCTCAATTTCTAACCCTTTAAAAGCCATACTTTCCTTTTCTAAGCTGTTTTTGTCAAATTCCAACCCTTGGTAATGCTTTTTTTCTTTTGTGACCCTTTTTTGTCAATTTCTAACAACTTTTTAAGAAGTTTTGTCCTTTTCTAACCCTTTTTTGCCCATCTCTAAGTCGTTTGAAGCCTTTTTTTCATTTCCTTTTCTAAACCATTTTTGTCCATTTCTCAATGCTTTCAAGCCGTGTTTGGCTATTTCTAAGCAATTTTTGCCTTTTCAATCCCCTTTGTGCCCATTTGAAACTCATTTAAAGCCATTTTTGGCCATTTCTATCGCATCTTTGGCAAGTTTCTAAAGGTTCTAAGCCATTTTTCTCTTTTTCTTACTGGGTTTTGCCCCATTTTTTCCTGTTTTCAGTCATTTTTGGCCATTTCTAACCCATTTTTGTGCATTTCTAACCCGGTTTAAGCCATTTTCCCCTTTTCTAACCCTTTTTTGTCAAATTCCAGCCCTTTGGAAGACATTTTTTTCCTTTTCTAACCCATTTTTGTCCTTTTCTAAGTCGTTTGAATGCTTGCTTTGTTTAACTTTTCTAACCCTTTTTTGTCAAATTCCAGCCCTTTGCAAGACATTTTTTTCCTTTTCTAACCCATTTTTGTCCTTTTCTAACTATTTTTTAGGAGTTTTATTCCCTTTTCCAACCCATTTTGCCCCATTTCTAAGTCGTTTGAATGCTTGCTTTATTTAACTTTTCTAACCCATTTTCTCAATTTCTATCTTTTTTAAGCAGTTTTTTTTTCCTTTTCTAACCCATTTTTCTCAATTTCTAACCCTTTTAAAGGCATTCATTCCTTTTCTAAGCCGTTTTTGTGAAATCCCCACCCTTTGTAAGGCTTTTTTTCTTTTGTGACCCTTTTTTGTCAATTTCTAACCATTTTTTAGAAGTTTTTTTCCTTTCTAAGCCTTTTTTGCCCATCTCTAAGTCGTTTGAAGCCTTTTTTTCATTTCCTTTTCTAAACCATTTTTGTCCATTTCTCAATGCTTTCAAGCCGTGTTTGGCTATTTCTAAGCAATTTTTGCCTTTTCAATCCCCTTTGTGCCCATTTGAAACTCATTTAAAGCCATTTTTGGCCATTTCTATCGCATCTTCGGCAAGTTTCAAAAGGTTCTAAGCCATTTTTCTCTTTTTCTTACTGGGTTTTGCCCCATTTTTTCCTGTTTTCAGTCATTTTGGCCATTTCTAACCATTTTTGTGCATTTCTAACGCATTTTAAGCCATTTTCCCCTTTTCTAACCCTTTTTTGTCAAATTCCAGCCCTTTGCAAGACATTTTTTTCCTTTTCTAACCCATTTTTGTCCTTTTCTAACTATTTTTTAGGAGTTTTATTCCCTTTTCCAACCCATTTTTGCCCATTTCTAAGTCGTTTGAATGCTTGCTTTATTTAACTTTTCTAACCCATTTTCTTAATTTCTATCTTTTTTAAGCAGTTTTTTTTTCCTTTTCTAACCCATTTTTCTCAATTTCTAACCCTTTTAAAGCCATTCATTCCTTTTCTAAGCCGTTTTTGTGAAATCCCAACCCTTTGTAAGGCTTTTTTTTCTTTTGTGACCCTTTTTTGTCAATTTCTAACCATTTTTTAGAAGTTTTTTTCCTTTCTAAGCCTTTTTTGCCCATCTCTAAGTCGTTTGAAGCCTTTTTTTCATTTCCTTTTCTAAACCGTTTTTGTCCATTTCTCAATGCTTTCAAGCCGTGTTTGGCTATTTCTAAGCAATTTTTGCCTTTTCAATCCCCTTTGTGCCCATTTGAAACTCATTTAAAGCCATTTTTGGCCATTTCTATCGCATCTTTGGCAAGTTTCTAAAGGTTCTAAGCCATTTTTCTCTTTTTCTTACTGGGTTTTGCCCCATTTTTTCCTGTTTTCAGTCATTTTTGCCCATTTCTAACCATTTTTGTGCATTTCTAACGCATTTTAAGCCATTTTCCCCATTTCTAACCCTTTTTTGTCAAATTCCAGCCCTTTGGAAGACATTTTTTTCCTTTTCTAACCTATTTTTGTCCTTTTCTAACTATTTTTTAGCAGTTTTTTCCCTTTTCCAACCCATTTTTGCCCATTTCTAAGTCGTTTGAATGCTTGCTTTATTTAACTTTTCTAACCCATTTTCTCAATTTCTATCTTTTTTAAGCAGTTTTTTTTTTCCTTTTCTAACCCATTTTTCTCAATTTCTAACCCTTTAAAAGCCATACTTTCCTTTTCTAAGCTGTTTTTGTCAAATTCCAACCCTTGGTTATGCTTTTTTTCTTTTGTGACCCTTTTTTGTCAATTTCTAACAACTTTTTAAGAAGTTTTTTTCCTTTTCTAACCCTTTTTTGCCCATCTCTAAGTCGTTTGAAGCCTTTTTTTCATTTCCTTTTCTGAATCATTTTTGTCTATTTCTCAATGCTTTCAAGCCGTGTTTGGCTATTTCTAAGCAATTTTTGCCTTTTCAATCCCCTTTGTGCCCATTTGAAGCTCATTTAAAGCCATTTTTGGCCATTTCTATCGCATCTTTGGCAAGTTTCAAAAGGTTCTAAGCCATTTTTCTCTTTTTCTTACTGGGTTTTGCCCAATTTTTTCCTGTTTTCAGTCATTTTTGGCCATTTCTAACCCATTTTTGTGCATTTCTAACCCGGTTTAAGCCATTTTCCCCTTTTCTAACCCTTTTTTGTCAAATTCCAGCCCTTTGGAAGACATTTTTTTCCTTTTCTAACCCATTTTTTTCCTTTTCTAAGTCGTTTGAATGCTTGCTTTGTTTAACTTTTCTAACCCATTTTCTCAATTTCTATCTTTTTTAAGCAGTTTTTTTCCTTTTCTAACCCATTTTTCTCAATTTCTAACCCTTTTAAAGACATTCTTTCCTTTTCTAGGCCGTTTTTGTCAAATTCCAACCCTTTGAAATGCTTTTTTTTTTTTTGTGACCCTTTTTTGTGAATTTCTTACAATTTCTAATGCATTTTAAGCCATTTTCCCCTTTTCTAACCCTTTTTTGTCAAATTCCAGCCCTTTGGAAGACATTTTTTTCCTTTTCTAACCTATTTTTGTCCTTTTCTAACTATTTTTTAGCAGTTTTTTCCCTTTTCCAACCCATTTTTGCCCATTTCTAAGTCGTTTGAATGCTTGCTTTATTTAACTTTTCTAACCCATTTTCTCAATTTCTATCTTTTTTAAGCAGTTTTTTTTTCCTTTTCTAACCCATTTTTCTCAATTTCTAACCCTTTAAAAGCCATACTTTCCTTTTCTAAGCTGTTTTTGTCGAATTCCAACCCTTGGTTATGCTTTTTTTCTTTTGTGACCCTTTTTTGTCAATTTCTAACAACTTTTTAAGAAGTTTTTTTCCTTTTCTAACCCTTTTTTGCCCATCTCTAAGTCGTTTGAAGCCTTTTTTTCATTTCCTTTTCTGAATCATTTTTGTCTATTTCTCAATGCTTTCAAGCCGTGTTTGGCTATTTCTAAGCAATTTTTGCCTTTTCAATCCCCTTTGTGCCCATTTGAAACTCATTTAAAGCCATTTTTGGCCATTTCTATCGCATCTTTGGCAAGTTTCTAAAGGTTCTAAGCCATTTTTCTCTTTTTCTTACTGGGTTTTGCCCAATTTTTTCCTGTTTTCAGTCATTTTTGGCCATTTCTAACCCATTTTTGTGCATTTCTAACCCGGTTTAAGCCATTTTCCCCTTTTCTAACCCTTTTTTGTCAAATTCCAGCCCTTTGGAAGACATTTTTTTCCTTTTCTAACCCATTTTTGTCCTTTTCTAAGTCGTTTGAATGCTTGCTTTGTTTAACTTTTCTAACCCATTTTCTCAATTTCTATCTTTTTTAAGCAGTTTTTTTCCTTTTCTAACCCATTTTTCTCAATTTCTAACCCTTTTAAAGACATTCTTTCCTTTTCTAGGCCGTTTTTGTCAAATTCCAACCCTTTGAAATGCTTTTTTTTTTTTGTGACCCTTTTTTGTGAATTTCTTACAATTTCTAACGCATTTTAAGCCATTTTCCCCTTTTCTAACCCTTTTTTGTCAAATTCCAGCCCTTTGGAAGACATTTTTTTCCTTTTCTAACCCATTTTTGTCCTTTTCTAACTATTTTTTAGGAGTTTTATTCTCTTTTCCAACCCATTTTGCCCCATTTCTAAGTCGTTTGAATGCTTGCTTTATTTAACTTTTCTAACCCATTTTCTCAATTTCTATCTTTTTTAAGCAGTTTTTTTTTCCTTTTCTAACCCATTTTTCTCAATTTCTAACCCTTTTAAAGCCATTCTTTCCTTTTCTAGGCCGTTTTTGTCAAATTCCAACCCTTTGAAATGCTTTTTTTTTTTGTGACCCTTTTTTGTGAATTTCTAACAATTTCTAACGCATTTTAAGCCATTTTCCCCTTTTCTAACCCTTTTTTGTCAAATTCCAGCCCTTTGCAAGACATTTTTTCCCTTTTCCAACCCATTTTTGCCCATTTCTAAGTCGTTTGAATGCTTGCTTTATTTAACTTTTCTAACCCATTTTCTCAATTTCTATCTTTTTTAAGCAGTTATTTTTTCCTTTTCTAACCCATTTTTCTCAATTTCTAACCCTTTAAAAGCCATACTTTCCTTTTCTAAGCTGTTTTTGTCAAATTCCAACCCTTGGTAATGCTTTTTTTCTTTTGTGACCCTTTTTTGTCAATTTCTAACAACTTTTTAAGAAGTTTTGTCCTTTTCTAACCCTTTTTTGCCCATCTCTAAGTCGTTTGAAGCCTTTTTTTCATTTCCTTTTCTAAACCATTTTTGTCCATTTCTCAATGCTTTCAAGCCGTGTTTGGCTATTTCTAAGCAATTTTTGCCTTTTCAATCCCCTTTGTGCCCATTTGAAACTCATTTAAAGCCATTTTTGGCCATTTCTATCGCATCTTTGGCAAGTTTCAAAAGGTTCTAAGCCATTTTTCTCTTTTTCTTACTGGGTTTTGCCCAATTTTTTCCTGTTTTCAGTCATTTTTGGCCATTTCTAACCCATTTTTGTGCATTTCTAACCCGGTTTAAGCCATTTTCCCCTTTTCTAACCCTTTTTTGTCAAATTCCAGCCCTTTGGAAGACATTTTTTTCCTTTTCTAACCCATTTTTGTCCTTTTCTAAGTCGTTTGAATGCTTGCTTTGTTTAACTTTTCTAACCCATTTTCTCAATTTCTATCTTTTTTAAGCAGTTTTTTTCCTTTTCTAACCCATTTTTCTCAATTTCTAACCCTTTTAAAGCCATTCTTTCCTTTTCTAGGCCGTTTTTGTCAAATTCCAACCCTTTGAAATGCTTTTTTTTTTTGTGACCCTTTTTTGTGAATTTCTAACTATTTCTAACGCATTTTAAGCCATTTTCCCCTTTTCTAACCCTTTTTTGTCAAATTCCAGCCCTTTGCAAGACATTTTTTTCCTTTTCTAACCCATTTTTGTCCTTTTCTAACTATTTTTTAGGAGTTTTATTCTTTTTTCCAACCCATTTTTGCCCATTTCTAAGTCGTTTGAATGCTTGCTTTATTTAACTTTTCTAACCCATTTTCTCAATTTCTATCTTTTTTAAGCAGTTATTTTTTCCTTTTCTAACCCATTTTTCTCAATTTCTAACCCTTTTAAAGGCATTCATTCCTTTTCTAAGCCGTTTTTGTGAAATCCCCACCCTTTGTAAGGCTTTTTTTCTTTTGTGACCCTTTTTTGTCAATTTCTAACCATTTTTTAGAAGTTTTTTTCCTTTCTAAGCCTTTTTTGCCCATCTCTAAGTCGTTTGAAGCCTTTTTTTCATTTCCTTTTCTAAACCATTTTTGTCCATTTCTCAATGCTTTCAAGCCGTGTTTGGCTATTTCTAAGCAATTTTTGCCTTTTCAATCCCCTTTGTGCCCATTTGAAACTCATTTAAAGCCATTTTTGGCCATTTCTATCGCATCTTTGTCAAGTTTCAAAAGGTTCTAAGCCATTTTTCTCTTTTTCTTACTGGGTTTTGCCCCATTTTTTCCTGTTTTCAGTCATTTTGGCCATTTCTAACCATTTTTGTGCATTTCTAACGCATTTTAAGCCATTTTCCCCTTTTCTAACCCTTTTTTGTCAAATTCCAGCCCTTTGCAAGACATTTTTTTCCTTTTCTAACCCATTTTTGTCCTTTTCTAACTATTTTTTAGGAGTTTTATTCCCTTTTCCAACCCATTTTTGCCCATTTCTAAGTCGTTTGAATGCTTGCTTTATTTAACTTTTCCAACCCATTTTCTTAATTTCTATCTTTTTTAAGCAGTTTTTTTTTCCTTTTCTAACCCATTTTTCTCAATTTCTAACCCTTTTAAAGCCATTCATTCCTTTTCTAAGCCGTTTTTGTGAAATCCCAACCCTTTGTAAGGCTTTTTTTTCTTTTGTGACCCTTTTTTGTCAATTTCTAACCATTTTTTAGAAGTTTTTTTCCTTTCTAAGCCTTTTTTGCCCATCTCTAAGTCGTTTGAAGCCTTTTTTTCATTTCCTTTTCTAAACCGTTTTTGTCCATTTCTCAATGCTTTCAAGCCGTGTTTGGCTATTTCTAAGCAATTTTTGCCTTTTCAATCCCCTTTGTGCCCATTTGAAACTCATTTAAAGCCATTTTTGGCCATTTCTATCGCATCTTTGGCAAGTTTCTAAAGGTTCTAAGCCATTTTTCTCTTTTTCTTACTGGGTTTTGCCCCATTTTTTCCTGTTTTCAGTCATTTTTGCCCATTTCTAACCATTTTTGTGCATTTCTAACGCATTTTAAGCCATTTTCCCCATTTCTAACCCTTTTTTGTCAAATTCCAGCCCTTTGGAAGACATTTTTTTCCTTTTCTAACCTATTTTTGTCCTTTTCTAACTATTTTTTAGCAGTTTTTTCCCTTTTCCAACCCATTTTTGCCCATTTCTAAGTCGTTTGAATGCTTGCTTTATTTAACTTTTCTAACCCATTTTCTCAATTTCTATCTTTTTTAAGCAGTTTTTTTTTCCTTTTCTAACCCATTTTTCTCAATTTCTAACCCTTTAAAAGCCATACTTTCCTTTTCTAAGCTGTTTTTGTCAAATTCCAACCCTTGGTTATGCTTTTTTTCTTTTGTGACCCTTTTTTGTCAATTTCTAACAACTTTTTAAGAAGTTTTTTTCCTTTTCTAACCCTTTTTTGCCCATCTCTAAGTCGTTTGAAGCCTTTTTTTCATTTCCTTTTCTGAATCATTTTTGTCTATTTCTCAATGCTTTCAAGCCGTGTTTGGCTATTTCTAAGCAATTTTTGCCTTTTCAATCCCCTTTGTGCCCATTTGAAACTCATTTAAAGCCATTTTTGGCCATTTCTATCGCATCTTTGGCAAGTTTCTAAAGGTTCTAAGCCATTTTTCTCTTTTTCTTACTGGGTTTTGCCCAATTTTTTCCTGTTTTCAGTCATTTTTGCCCATTTCTAACCCATTTTTGTGCATTTCTAACCCGGTTTAAGCCATTTTCCCCTTTTCTAACCCTTTTTTGTCAAATTCCAGCCCTTTGGAAGACATTTTTTTCCTTTTCTAACCCATTTTTTTCCTTTTCTAAGTCGTTTGAATGCTTGCTTTGTTTAACTTTTCTAACCCATTTTCTCAATTTCTATCTTTTTTAAGCAGTTTTTTTCCTTTTCTAACCCATTTTTCTCAATTTCTAACCCTTTTAAAGACATTCTTTCCTTTTCTAGGCCGTTTTTGTCAAATTCCAGCACTTTGAAATGCTTTTTTTATTTTGTGACCCTTTTTTGTGAATTTCTTACAATTTCTAACGCATTTTAAGCCATTTTCCCCTTTTCTAACCCTTTTTTGTCAAATTCCAGCCCTTTGGAAGACATTTTTTTCCTTTTCTAACCCATTTTTGTCCTTTTCTAACTATTTTTTAGGAGTTTTATTCTCTTTTCCAACCCATTTTGCCCCATTTCTAAGTCGTTTGAATGCTTGCTTTATTTAACTTTTCTTACCCATTTTCTCAATTTCTATCTTTTTTAAGCAGTTGTTTTTCCTTTTCTAACCCATTTTTCTCAATTTCTAACCCTTTTAAAGCCATTCTTTCCTTTTCTAAGCTGTTTTTGTCAAATTCCAACCCTTTGAAATGCTTTTTTTTTGTGACCCTTTTTTGTGAATTTCTAACAATTTCTAACGCATTTTAAGCCATTTTCCCCTTTTCTAACCCTTTTTTGTCAAATTCCAGCCCTTTGCAAGACATTTTTTCCCTTTTCCAACCCATTTTTGCCCATTTCTAAGTCGTTTGAATGCTTGCTTTATTTAACTTTTCTAACCCATTTTCTCAATTTCTATCTTTTTTAAGCAGTTTTTTTTTCCTTTTCTAACCCATTTTTCTCAATTTCTAACCCTTTAAAAGCCATACTTTCCTTTTCTAAGCTGTTTTTGTCAAATTCCAACCCTTGGTAATGCTTTTTTTCTTTTGTGACCCTTTTTTGTCAATTTCTAACAACTTTTTAAGAAGTTTTGTCCTTTTCTAACCCTTTTTTGCCCATCTCTAAGTCGTTTGAAGCCTTTTTTTCATTTCCTTTTCTAAACCATTTTTGTCCATTTCTCAATGCTTTCAAGCCGTGTTTGGCTATTTCTAAGCAATTTTTGCCTTTTCAATCCCCTTTGTGCCCATTTGAAACTCATTTAAAGCCATTTTTGGCCATTTCTATCGCATCTTTGGCAAGTTTCTAAAGGTTCTAAGCCATTTTTCTCTTTTTCTTACTGGGTTTTGCCCCATTTTTTCCTGTTTTCAGTCATTTTTGGCCATTTCTAACCCATTTTTGTGCATTTCTAACCCGGTTTAAGCCATTTTCCCCTTTTCTAACCCTTTTTTGTCAAATTCCAGCCCTTTGGAAGACATTTTTTTCCTTTTCTAACCCATTTTTGTCCTTTTCTAAGTCGTTTGAATGCTTGCTTTGTTTAACTTTTCTAACCCTTTTTTGTCAAATTCCAGCCCTTTGCAAGACATTTTTTTCCTTTTCTAACCCATTTTTGTCCTTTTCTAACTATTTTTTAGGAGTTTTATTCCCTTTTCCAACCCATTTTGCCCCATTTCTAAGTCGTTTGAATGCTTGCTTTATTTAACTTTTCTAACCCATTTTCTCAATTTCTATCTTTTTTAAGCAGTTTTTTTTCCTTTTCTAACCCATTTTTCTCAATTTCTAACCCTTTTAAAGGCATTCATTCCTTTTCTAAGCCGTTTTTGTGAAATCCCAACCCTTTGTAAGGCTTTTTTTTCTTTTGTTACCCTTTTTTGTCAATTTCTAACCATTTTTTAGAAGTTTTTTTCCTTTCTAAGCCTTTTTTGCCCATCTCTAAGTCGTTTGAAGCCTTTTTTTCATTTCCTTTTCTAAACCATTTTTGTCCATTTCTCAATGCTTTCAAGCCGTGTTTGGCTATTTCTAAGCAATTTTTGCCTTTTCAATCCCCTTTGTGCCCATTTGAAACTCATTTAAAGCCATTTTTGGCAATTTCTATCGCATCTTTGGCAAGTTTCAAAAGGTTCTAAGCCATTTTTCTCTTTTTCTTACTGGGTTTTGCCCCATTTTTTCCTGTTTTCAGTCATTTTGGCCATTTCTAACCATTTTTGTGCATTTCTAACGCATTTTAAGCCATTTTCCCCTTTTCTAACCCTTTTTTGTCAAATTCCAGCCCTTTGCAAGACATTTTTTTCCTTTTCTAACCCATTTTTGTCCTTTTCTAACTATTTTTTAGGAGTTTTATTCTTTTTTCCAACCCATTTTTGCCCATTTCTAAGTCGTTTGAATGCTTGCTTTATTTAACTTTTCTAACCCATTTTCTTAATTTCTATCTTTTTTAAGCAGTTTTTTTTTCCTTTTCTAACCCATTTTTCTCAATTTCTAACCCTTTTAAAGCCATTCATTCCTTTTCTAAGCCGTTTTTGTGAAATCCCAACCCTTTGTAAGTCTTTTTTTTCTTTTGTGACCCTTTTTTGTCCATATCTAACCATTTTTTAGAAGTTTTTTTCCTTTCTAAGCCTTTTTTGCCCATCTCTAAGTCGTTTGAAGCCTTTTTTTCATTTCCTTTTCTAAACCGTTTTTGTCCATTTCTCAATGCTTTCAAGCCGTGTTTGGCTATTTCTAAGCAATTTTTGCCTTTTCAATCCCCTTTGTGCCCATTTGAAACTCATTTAAAGCCATTTTTGGCCATTTCTATCGCATCTTTGGCAAGTTTCTAAAGGTTCTAAGCCATTTTTCTCTTTTTCTTACTGGGTTTTGCCCCATTTTTTCCTGTTTTCAGTCATTTTTGCCCATTTCTAACCATTTTTGTGCATTTCTAACGCATTTTAAGCCATTTTCCCCATTTCTAACCCTTTTTTGTCAAATTCCAGCCCTTTGGAAGACATTTTTTTCCTTTTCTAACCTATTTTTGTCCTTTTCTAACTATTTTTTAGCAGTTTTTTCCCTTTTCCAACCCATTTTTGCCCATTTCTAAGTCGTTTGAATGCTTGCTTTATTTAACTTTTCTAACCCATTTTCTCAATTTCTATCTTTTTTAAGCAGTTTTTTTTTCCTTTTCTAACCCATTTTTCTCAATTTCTAACCCTTTAAAAGCCATACTTTCCTTTTCTAAGCTGTTTTTGTCGAATTCCAACCCTTGGTTATGCTTTTTTTCTTTTGTGACCCTTTTTTGTCAATTTCTAACAACTTTTTAAGAAGTTTTTTTCCTTTTCTAACCCTTTTTTGCCCATCTCTAAGTCGTTTGAAGCCTTTTTTTCATTTCCTTTTCTGAATCATTTTTGTCTATTTCTCAATGCTTTCAAGCCGTGTTTGGCTATTTCTAAGCAATTTTTGCCTTTTCAATCCCCTTTGTGCCCATTTGAAACTCATTTAAAGCCATTTTTGGCCATTTCTATCGCATCTTTGGCAAGTTTCTAAAGGTTCTAAGCCATTTTTCTCTTTTTCTTACTGGGTTTTGCCCCATTTTTTCCTGTTTTCAGTCATTTTTGCCCATTTCTAACCATTTTTGTGCATTTCTAACGCATTTTAAGCCATTTTCCCCATTTCTAACCCTTTTTTGTCAAATTCCAGCCCTTTGGAAGACATTTTTTTCCTTTTCTAACCTATTTTTGTCCTTTTCTAACTATTTTTTAGCAGTTTTTTCCCTTTTCCAACCCATTTTTGCCCATTTCTAAGTCGTTTGAATGCTTGCTTTATTTAACTTTTCTAACCCATTTTCTCAATTTCTATCTTTTTTAAGCAGTTTTTTTTTCCTTTTCTAACCCATTTTTCTCAATTTCTAACCCTTTAAAAGCCATACTTTCCTTTTCTAAGCTGTTTTTGTCAAATTCCAACCCTTGGTAATGCTTTTTTTCTTTTGTGACCCTTTTTTGTCAATTTCTAACAACTTTTTAAGAAGTTTTGTCCTTTTCTAACCCTTTTTTGCCCATCTCTAAGTCGTTTGAAGCCTTTTTTTCATTTCCTTTTCTAAACCATTTTTGTCCATTTCTCAATGCTTTCAAGCCGTGTTTGGCTATTTCTAAGCAATTTTTGCCTTTTCAATCCCCTTTGTGCCCATTTGAAACTCATTTAAAGCCATTTTTGGCCATTTCTATCGCATCTTTGGCAAGTTTCAAAAGGTTCTAAGCCATTTTTCTCTTTTTCTTACTGGGTTTTGCCCAATTTTTTCCTGTTTTCAGTCATTTTTGCCCATTTCTAACCCATTTTTGTGCATTTCTAACCCGGTTTAAGCCATTTTCCCCTTTTCTAACCCTTTTTTGTCAAATTCCAGCCCTTTGGAAGACATTTTTTTCCTTTTCTAACCCATTTTTGTCCTTTTCTAAGTCGTTTGAATGCTTGCTTTGTTTAACTTTTCTAACCCTTTTTTGTCAAATTCCAGCCCTTTGCAAGACATTTTTTTCCTTTTCTAACCCATTTTTGTCCTTTTCTAACTATTTTTTAGGAGTTTTATTCCCTTTTCCAACCCATTTTGCCCCATTTCTAAGTCGTTTTTAATGCTTGCTTTATTTAACTTTTCTAACCCATTTTCTCAATTTCTATCTTTTTTAAGCAGTTTTTTTTTCCTTTTCTAACCCATTTTTCTCAATTTCTAACCCTTTTAAAGGCATTCATTCCTTTTCTAAGCCGTTTTTGTGAAATCCCCACCCTTTGTAAGGCTTTTTTTCTTTTGTGACCCTTTTTTGTCAATTTCTAACCATTTTTTAGAAGTTTTTTTCCTTTCTAAGCCTTTTTTGCCCATCTCTAAGTCGTTTGAAGCCTTTTTTTCATTTCCTTTTCTAAACCATTTTTGTCCATTTCTCAATGCTTTCAAGCCGTGTTTGGCTATTTCTAAGCAATTTTTGCCTTTTCAATCCCCTTTGTGCCCATTTGAAACTCATTTAAAGCCATTTTTGGCCATTTCTATCGCATCTTTGGCAAGTTTCAAAAGGTTCTAAGCCATTTTTCTCTTTTTCTTACTGGGTTTTGCCCCATTTTTTCCTGTTTTCAGTCATTTTGGCCATTTCTAACCATTTTTGTGCATTTCTAACGCATTTTAAGCCATTTTCCCCTTTTCTAACCCTTTTTTGTCAAATTCCAGCCCTTTGCAAGACATTTTTTTCCTTTTCTAACCCATTTTTGTCCTTTTCTAACTATTTTTTAGCAGTTTTATTCCCTTTTCCAACCCATTTTGCCCCATTTCTAAGTCGTTTGAATGCTTGCTTTATTTAACTTTTCTAACCCATTTTCTTAATTTCTATCTTTTTTAAGCAGTTTTTTTTTCCTTTTCTAACCCATTTTTCTCAATTTCTAACCCTTTTAAAGCCATTCATTCCTTTTCTAAGCCGTTTTTGTGAAATCCCAACCCTTTGTAAGGCTTTTTTTTCTTTTGTGACCCTTTTTTGTCAATTTCTAACCATTTTTTAGAAGTTTTTTTCCTTTCTAAGCCTTTTTTGCCCATCTCTAAGTCGTTTGAAGCCTTTTTTTCATTTCCTTTTCTAAACCGTTTTTGTCCATTTCTCAATGCTTTCAAGCCGTGTTTGGCTATTTCTAAGCAATTTTTGCCTTTTCAATCCCCTTTGTGCCCATTTGAAACTCATTTAAAGCCATTTTTGGCCATTTCTATCGCATCTTTGGCAAGTTTCTAAAGGTTCTAAGCCATTTTTCTCTTTTTCTTACTGGGTTTTGCCCCATTTTTTCCTGTTTTCAGTCATTTTTGCCCATTTCTAACCATTTTTGTGCATTTCTAACGCATTTTAAGCCATTTTCCCCATTTCTAACCCTTTTTTGTCAAATTCCAGCCCTTTGGAAGACATTTTTTTCCTTTTCTAACCTATTTTTGTCCTTTTCTAACTATTTTTTAGCAGTTTTTTCCCTTTTCCAACCCATTTTTGCCCATTTCTAAGTCGTTTGAATGCTTGCTTTATTTAACTTTTCTAACCCATTTTCTCAATTTCTATCTTTTTTAAGCAGTTTTTTTTTCCTTTTCTAACCCATTTTTCTCAATTTCTAACCCTTTAAAAGCCATACTTTCCTTTTCTAAGCTGTTTTTGTCAAATTCCAACCCTTGGTTATGCTTTTTTTCTTTTGTGACCCTTTTTTGTCAATTTCTAACAACTTTTTAAGAAGTTTTTTTCCTTTTCTAACCCTTTTTTGCCCATCTCTAAGTCGTTTGAAGCCTTTTTTTCATTTCCTTTTCTGAATCATTTTTGTCTATTTCTCAATGCTTTCAAGCCGTGTTTGGCTATTTCTAAGCAATTTTTGCCTTTTCAATCCCCTTTGTGCCCATTTGAAACTCATTTAAAGCCATTTTTGGCCATTTCTATCGCATCTTTGGCAAGTTTCTAAAGGTTCTAAGCCATTTTTCTCTTTTTCTTACTGGGTTTTGCCCAATTTTTTCCTGTTTTCAGTCATTTTTGGCCATTTCTAACCCATTTTTGTGCATTTCTAACCCGGTTTAAGCCATTTTCCCCTTTTCTAACCCTTTTTTGTCAAATTCCAGCCCTTTGGAAGACATTTTTTTCCTTTTCTAACCAATTTTTTTCCTTTTCTAAGTCGTTTGAATGCTTGCTTTGTTTAACTTTTCTAACCCATTTTCTCAATTTCTATCTTTTTTAAGCAGTTTTTTTCCTTTTCTAACCCATTTTTCTCAATTTCTAACCCTTTTAAAGACATTCTTTCCTTTTCTAGGCCGTTTTTGTCAAATTCCAGCACTTTGAAATGCTTTTTTTATTTTGTGACCCTTTTTTGTGAATTTCTTACAATTTCTAACGCATTTTAAGCCATTTTCCCCTTTTCTAACCCTTTTTTGTCAAATTCCAGCCCTTTGGAAGACATTTTTTTCCTTTTCTAACCCATTTTTGTCCTTTTCTAACTATTTTTTAGGAGTTTTATTCTCTTTTCCAACCCATTTTGCCCCATTTCTAAGTCGTTTGAATGCTTGCTTTATTTAACTTTTCTTACCCATTTTCTCAATTTCTATCTTTTTTAAGCCGTTTTTTTTCCTTTTCTAACCCATTTTTCTCAATTTCTAACCCTTTTAAAGCCATTCTTTCCTTTTCTAAGCTGTTTTTGTCAAATTCCAACCCTTTGTCAGGCTTTTTTTTCTTTTGTGACCCTTTTTTGTGAATTTCTAACAATTTCTAACGCATTTTAAGCCATTTTCCCCTTTTCTAACCCTTTTTTGTCAAATTCCAGCCCTTTGCAAGACATTTTTTCCCTTTTCCAACCCATTTTTGCCCATTTCTAAGTCGTTTGAATGCTTGCTTTATTTAACTTTTCTAACCCATTTTCTCAATTTCTATCTTTTTTAAGCAGGTTTTTTTTCCTTTTCTAAACCATTTTTCTCAATTTCTAACCCTTTAAAAGCCATACTTTCCTTTTCTAAGCTGTTTTTGTCAAATTCCAACCCTTGGTAATGCTTTTTTTCTTTTGTGACCCTTTTTTGTCAATTTCTAACAACTTTTTAAGAAGTTTTTTTCCTTTTCTAACCCTTTTTTGCCCATCTCTAAGTCGTTTGAAGCCTTTTTTTCATTTCCTTTTCTAAACCATTTTTGTCCATTTCTCAATGCTTTCAAGCCGTGTTTGGCTATTTCTAAGCAATTTTTCCCTTTTCAATCCCCTTTGTGCCCATTTGAAACTCATTTAAAGCCATTTTTGGCCATTTCTATCGCATCTTTGGCAAGTTTCTAAAGGTTCTAAGCCATTTTTCTCTTTTTCTTACTGGGTTTTGCCCCATTTTTTCCTGTTTTCAGTCATTTTTGGCCATTTCTAACCCATTTTTGTGCATTTCTAACGCCTTTTAAGCCATTTTCCCCTTTTCTAACCCTTTTTTGTCAAATTCCAGCCCTTTGGAAGACATTTTTTTCCTTTTCTAACCCATTTTTGTCCTTTTCTAAGTCGTTTGAATGCTTGCTTTGTTTAACTTTTCTAACCCATTTTCTCAATTTCTATCTTTTTTAAGCAATTTTTTTCCTTTTCTAACCCATTTTTCTCAATTTCTAACCCTTTTAAAGCCATTCTTTCCTTTTCTAGGCCGTTTTTGTCAAATTCCAACCCTTTGAAATGCTTTTTTTTTTTGTGACGCTTTTTTGTGAATTTCTAACTATTTCTAACGCATTTTAAGCCATTTTCCCCTTTTCTAACCCTTTTTTGTCAAATTCCAGCCCTTTGCAAGACATTTTTTTCCTTTTCTAACCCATTTTTGTCCTTTTCTAACTATTTTTTAGGAGTTTTATTCTTTTTTCCAACCCATTTTTGCCCATTTCTAAGTCGTTTGAATGCTTGCTTTATTTAACTTTTCTAACCCATTTTCTCAATTTCTATCTTTTTTAAGCAGTTATTTTTTCCTTTTCTAACCCATTTTTCTCAATTTCTAACCCTTTTAAAGGCATTCATTCCTTTTCTAAGCCGTTTTTGTGAAATCCCCACCCTTTGTAAGGCTTTTTTTCTTTTGTGACCCTTTTTTGTCAATTTCTAACCATTTTTTAGAAGTTTTTTTCCTTTCTAACCCTTTTTTGCCCATCTCTAAGTCGTTTGAAGCCTTTTTTTCATTTCCTTTTCTAAACCATTTTTGTCCATTTCTCAATGCTTTCAAGCCGTGTTTGGCTATTTCTAAGCAATTTTTGCCTTTTCAATCCCCTTTGTGCCCATTTGAAACTCATTTAAAGCCATTTTTGGCCATTTCTATCGCATCTTTGGCAAGTTTCAAAAGGTTCTAAGCCATTTTTCTCTTTTTCTTACTGGGTTTTGCCCCATTTTTTCCTGTTTTCAGTCATTTTGGCCATTTCTAACCATTTTTGTGCATTTCTAACGCATTTTAAGCTATTTTCCCCTTTTCTAACCCTTTTTTGTCAAATTCCAGCCCTTTGCAAGACATTTTTTTCCTTTTCTAACCCATTTTTGTCCTTTTCTAACTATTTTTTAGGAGTTTTATTCCCTTTTCCAACCCATTTTTGCCCATTTCTAAGTCGTTTGAATGCTTGCTTTATTTAACTTTTCTAACCCATTTTCTTAATTTCTATCTTTTTTAAGCAGTTTTTTTTTCCTTTTCTAACCCATTTTTCTCAATTTCTAACCCTTTAAAAGCCATACTTTCCTTTTCTAAGCTGTTTTTGTCAAATTCCAACCCTTGGTTATGCTTTTTTTCTTTTGTGACCCTTTTTTGTCAATTTCTAACAACTTTTTAAGAAGTTTTTTTCCTTTTCTAACCCTTTTTTGCCCATCTCTAAGTCGTTTGAAGCCTTTTTTTCATTTCCTTTTCTGAATCATTTTTGTCTATTTCTCAATGCTTTCAAGCCGTGTTTGGCTATTTCTAAGCAATTTTTGCCTTTTCAATCCCCTTTGTGCCCATTTGAAACTCATTTAAAGCCATTTTTGGCCATTTCTATCGCATCTTTGGCAAGTTTCTAAAGGTTCTAAGCCATTTTTCTCTTTTTCTTACTGGGTTTTGCCCAATTTTTTCCTGTTTTCAGTCATTTTTGCCCATTTCTAACCCATTTTTGTGCATTTCTAACCCGGTTTAAGCCATTTTCCCAATTTCTAACCCTTTTTTGTCAAATTCCAGCCCTTTGGAAGACATTTTTTTCCTTTTCTAACCCATTTTTTTCCTTTTCTAAGTCGTTTGAATGCTTGCTTTGTTTAACTTTTCTAACCCATTTTCTCAATTTCTATCTTTTTTAAGCAGTTTTTTTCCTTTTCTAACCCATTTTTCTCAATTTCTAACCCTTTTAAAGCCATTCTTTCCTTTTCTAGGCCGTTTTTGTCAAATTCCAGCACTTTGAAATGCTTTTTTTATTTTGTGACCCTTTTTTGTGAATTTCTTACAATTTCTAACGCATTTTAAGCCATTTTCCCCTTTTCTAACCCTTTTTTGTCAAATTCCAGCCCTTTGGAAGACATTTTTTTCCTTTTCTAACCCATTTTTTTCCTTTTCTAAGTCGTTTGAATGCTTGCTTTGTTTAACTTTTCTAACCCATTTTCTCAATTTCTATCTTTTTTAAGCAGTTTTTTTCCTTTTCTAACCCATTTTTCTCAATTTCTAACCCTTTTAAAGACATTCTTTCCTTTTCTAGGCCGTTTTTGTCAAATTCCAGCACTTTGAAATGCTTTTTTTATTTTGTGACCCTTTTTTGTGAATTTCTTACAATTTCTAACGCATTTTAAGCCATTTTCCCCTTTTCTAACCCTTTTTTGTCAAATTCCAGCCCTTTGGAAGACATTTTTTTCCTTTTCTAACCCATTTTTGTCCTTTTCTAACTATTTTTTAGGAGTTTTATTCTCTTTTCCAACCCATTTTGCCCCATTTCTAAGTCGTTTGAATGCTTGCTTTATTTAACTTTTCTTACCCATTTTCTCAATTTCTATCTTTTTTAAGCAGTTGTTTTTCCTTTTCTAACCCATTTTTCTCAATTTCTAACCCTTTTAAAGCCATTCTTTCCTTTTCTAAGCTGTTTTTGTCAAATTCCAACCCTTTGAAATGCTTTTTTTTTGTGACCCTTTTTTGTGAATTTCTAACAATTTCTAACGCATTTTAAGCCATTTTCCCCTTTTCTAACCCTTTTTTGTCAAATTCCAGCCCTTTGCAAGACATTTTTTCCCTTTTCCAACCCATTTTTGCCCATTTCTAAGTCGTTTGAATGCTTGCTTTATTTAACTTTTCTAACCCATTTTCTCAATTTCTATCTTTTTTAAGCAGTTTTTTTTTCCTTTTCTAACCCATTTTTCTCAATTTCTAACCCTTTAAAAGCCATACTTTCCTTTTCTAAGCTGTTTTTGTCAAATTCCAACCCTTGGTAATGCTTTTTTTCTTTTGTGACCCTTTTTTGTCAATTTCTAACAACTTTTTAAGAAGTTTTGTCCTTTTCTAACCCTTTTTTGCCCATCTCTAAGTCGTTTGAAGCCTTTTTTTCATTTCCTTTTCTAAACCATTTTTGTCCATTTCTCAATGCTTTCAAGCCGTGTTTGGCTATTTCTAAGCAATTTTTGCCTTTTCAATCCCCTTTGTGCCCATTTGAAACTCATTTAAAGCCATTTTTGGCCATTTCTATCGCATCTTTGGCAAGTTTCTAAAGGTTCTAAGCCATTTTTCTCTTTTTCTTACTGGGTTTTGCCCCATTTTTTCCTGTTTTCAGTCATTTTTGGCCATTTCTAACCCATTTTTGTGCATTTCTAACCCGGTTTAAGCCATTTTCCCCTTTTCTAACCCTTTTTTGTCAAATTCCAGCCCTTTGGAAGACATTTTTTTCCTTTTCTAACCCATTTTTGTCCTTTTCTAAGTCGTTTGAATGCTTGCTTTGTTTAACTTTTCTAACCCTTTTTTGTCAAATTCCAGCCCTTTGCAAGACATTTTTTTCCTTTTCTAACCCATTTTTGTCCTTTTCTAACTATTTTTTAGGAGTTTTATTCCCTTTTCCAACCCATTTTGCCCCATTTCTAAGTCGTTTGAATGCTTGCTTTATTTAACTTTTCTAACCCATTTTCTCAATTTCTATCTTTTTTAAGCAGTTTTTTTTTCCTTTTCTAACCCATTTTTCTCAATTTCTAACCCTTTTAAAGGCATTCATTCCTTTTCTAAGCCGTTTTTGTGAAATCCCAACCCTTTGTAAGGCTTTTTTTTCTTTTGTTACCCTTTTTTGTCAATTTCTAACCATTTTTTAGAAGTTTTTTTCCTTTCTAAGCCTTTTTTGCCCATCTCTAAGTCGTTTGAAGCCTTTTTTTCATTTCCTTTTCTAAACCATTTTTGTCCATTTCTCAATGCTTTCAAGCCGTGTTTGGCTATTTCTAAGCAATTTTTGCCTTTTCAATCCCCTTTGTGCCCATTTGAAACTCATTTAAAGCCATTTTTGGCCATTTCTATCGCATCTTTGGCAAGTTTCAAAAGGTTCTAAGCCATTTTTCTCTTTTTCTTACTGGGTTTTGCCCCATTTTTTCCTGTTTTCAGTCATTTTGGCCATTTCTAACCATTTTTGTGCATTTCTAACGCATTTTAAGCCATTTTCCCCTTTTCTAACCCTTTTTTGTCAAATTCCAGCCCTTTGCAAGACATTTTTTTCCTTTTCTAACCCATTTTTGTCCTTTTCTAACTATTTTTTAGGAGTTTTATTCCCTTTTCCAACCCATTTTTGCCCATTTCTAAGTCGTTTGAATGCTTGCTTTATTTAACTTTTCTAACCCATTTTCTTAATTTGTATCTTTTTTAAGCAGTTTTTTTTTCCTTTTCTAACCCATTTTTCTCAATTTCTAACCCTTTTAAAGCCATTCATTCCTTTTCTAAGCCGTTTTTGTGAAATCCCAACCCTTTGTAAGTCTTTTTTTTCTTTTGTGACCCTTTTTTGTCCATATCTAACCATTTTTTAGAAGTTTTTTTCCTTTCTAAGCCTTTTTTGCCCATCTCTAAGTCGTTTGAAGCCTTTTTTTCATTTCCTTTTCTAAACCGTTTTTGTCCATTTCTCAATGCTTTCAAGCCGTGTTTGGCTATTTCTAAGCAATTTTTGCCTTTTCAATCCCCTTTGTGCCCATTTGAAACTCATTTAAAGCCATTTTTGGCCATTTCTATCGCATCTTTGGCAAGTTTCTAAAGGTTCTAAGCCATTTTTCTCTTTTTCTTACTGGGTTTTGCCCCATTTTTTCCTGTTTTCAGTCATTTTTGCCCATTTCTAACCATTTTTGTGCATTTCTAACGCATTTTAAGCCATTTTCCCCATTTCTAACCCTTTTTTGTCAAATTCCAGCCCTTTGGAAGACATTTTTTTCCTTTTCTAACCTATTTTTGTCCTTTTCTAACTATTTTTTAGCAGTTTTTTCCCTTTTCCAACCCATTTTTGCCCATTTCTAAGTCGTTTGAATGCTTGCTTTATTTAACTTTTCTAACCCATTTTCTCAATTTCTATCTTTTTTAAGCAGTTTTTTTTTCCTTTTCTAACCCATTTTTCTCAATTTCTAACCCTTTAAAAGCCATACTTTCCTTTTCTAAGCTGTTTTTGTCGAATTCCAACCCTTGGTTATGCTTTTTTTCTTTTGTGACCCTTTTTTGTCAATTTCTAACAACTTTTTAAGAAGTTTTTTTCCTTTTCTAACCCTTTTTTGCCCATCTCTAAGTCGTTTGAAGCCTTTTTTTCATTTCCTTTTCTGAATCATTTTTGTCTATTTCTCAATGCTTTCAAGCCGTGTTTGGCTATTTCTAAGCAATTTTTGCCTTTTCAATCCCCTTTGTGCCCATTTGAAACTCATTTAAAGCCATTTTTGGCCATTTCTATCGCATCTTTGGCAAGTTTCTAAAGGTTCTAAGCCATTTTTCTCTTTTTCTTACTGGGTTTTGCCCAATTTTTTCCTGTTTTCAGTCATTTTTGCCCATTTCTAACCCATTTTTGTGCATTTCTAACCCGGTTTAAGCCATTTTCCCCTTTTCTAACCCTTTTTTGTCAAATTCCAGCCCTTTGGAAGACATTTTTTTCCTTTTCTAACCCATTTTTGTCCTTTTCTAAGTCGTTTGAATGCTTGCTTTGTTTAACTTTTCTAACCCTTTTTTGTCAAATTCCAGCCCTTTGCAAGACATTTTTTTCCTTTTCTAACCCATTTTTGTCCTTTTCTAACTATTTTTTAGGAGTTTTATTCCCTTTTCCAACCCATTTTGCCCCATTTCTAAGTCGTTTGAATGCTTGCTTTATTTAACTTTTCTAACCCATTTTCTCAATTTCTATCTTTTTTAAGCAGTTTTTTTTTCCTTTTCTAACCCATTTTTCTCAATTTCTAACCCTTTTAAAGGCATTCATTCCTTTTCTAAGCCGTTTTTGTGAAATCCCCACCCTTTGTAAGGCTTTTTTTCTTTTGTGACCCTTTTTTGTCAATTTCTAACCATTTTTTAGAAGTTTTTTTCCTTTCTAAGCCTTTTTTGCCCATCTCTAAGTCGTTTGAAGCCTTTTTTTCATTTCCTTTTCTAAACCATTTTTGTCCATTTCTCAATGCTTTCAAGCCGTGTTTGGCTATTTCTAAGCAATTTTTGCCTTTTCAATCCCCTTTGTGCCCATTTGAAACTCATTTAAAGCCATTTTTGGCCATTTCTATCGCATCTTTGGCAAGTTTCAAAAGGTTCTAAGCCATTTTTCTCTTTTTCTTACTGGGTTTTGCCCCATTTTTTCCTGTTTTCAGTCATTTTGGCCATTTCTAACCATTTTTGTGCATTTCTAACGCATTTTAAGCCATTTTCCCCTTTTCTAACCCTTTTTTGTCAAATTCCAGCCCTTTGCAAGACATTTTTTTCCTTTTCTAACCCATTTTTGTCCTTTTCTAACTATTTTTTAGGAGTTTTATTCCCTTTTCCAACCCATTTTTGCCCATTTCTAAGTCGTTTGAATGCTTGCTTTATTTAACTTTTCTAACCCATTTTCTTAATTTCTATCTTTTTTAAGCAGTTTTTTTTTCCTTTTCTAACCCATTTTTCTCAATTTCTAACCCTTTTAAAGCCATTCATTCCTTTTCTAAGCCGTTTTTGTGAAATCCCAACCCTTTGTAAGGCTTTTTTTTCTTTTGTGACCCTTTTTTGTCAATTTCTAACCATTTTTTAGAAGTTTTTTTCCTTTCTAAGCCTTTTTTGCCCATCTCTAAGTCGTTTGAAGCCTTTTTTTCATTTCCTTTTCTAAACCGTTTTTGTCCATTTCTCAATGCTTTCAAGCCGTGTTTGGCTATTTCTAAGCAATTTTTGCCTTTTCAATCCCCTTTGTGCCCATTTGAAACTCATTTAAAGCCATTTTTGGCCATTTCTATCGCATCTTTGGCAAGTTTCAAAAGGTTCTAAGCCATTTTTCTCTTTTTCTTACTGGGTTTTGCCCCATTTTTTCCTGTTTTCAGTCATTTTTGCCCATTTCTAACCCATTTTTGTGCATTTCTAACGCATTTTAAGCCATTTTCCCCTTTTCTAACCCTTTTTTGTCAAATTCCAGCCCTTTGGAAGACATTTTTTTCCTTTTCTAACCTATTTTTGTCCTTTTCTAACTATTTTTTAGCAGTTTTTTCCCTTTTCCAACCCATTTTTGCCCATTTCTAAGTCGTTTGAATGCTTGCTTTATTTAACTTTTCTAACCCATTTTCTCAATTTCTATCTTTTTTAAGCAGTTTTTTTTTCCTTTTCTAACCCATTTTTCTCAATTTCTAACCCTTTAAAAGCCATACTTTCCTTTTCTAAGCTGTTTTTGTCAAATTCCAACCCTTGGTTATGCTTTTTTTCTTTTGTGACCCTTTTTTGTCAATTTCTAACAACTTTTTAAGAAGTTTTTTTCCTTTTCTAACCCTTTTTTGCCCATCTCTAAGTCGTTTGAAGCCTTTTTTTCATTTCCTTTTCTGAATCATTTTTGTCTATTTCTCAATGCTTTCAAGCCGTGTTTGGCTATTTCTAAGCAATTTTTGCCTTTTCAATCCCCTTTGTGCCCATTTGAAACTCATTTAAAGCCATTTTTGGCCATTTCTATCGCATCTTTGGCAAGTTTCTAAAGGTTCTAAGCCATTTTTCTCTTTTTCTTACTGGGTTTTGCCCAATTTTTTTCTGTTTTCAGTCATTTTTGGCCATTTCTAACCCATTTTTGTGCATTTCTAACCCGGTTTAAGCCATTTTCCCCTTTTCTAACCCTTTTTTGTCAAATTCCAGCCCTTTGGAAGACATTTTTTTCCTTTTCTAACCCATTTTTGTCCTTTTCTAAGTCGTTTGAATGCTTGCTTTGTTTAACTTTTCTAACCCATTTTCTCAATTTCTATCTTTTTTAAGCAGTTTTTTTCCTTTTCTAACCCATTTTTCTCAATTTCTAACCCTTTTAAAGCCATTCTTTCCTTTTCTAGGCCGTTTTTGTCAAATTCCAACCCTTTGAAATGCTTTTTTTTTTTTGTGACCCTTTTTTGTGAATTTCTAACAATTTCTAACGCATTTTAAGCCATTTTCCCCTTTTCTAACCCTTTTTTGTCAAATTCCAGCCCTTTGGAAGACATTTTTTTCCTTTTCTAACCCATTTTTGTCCTTTTCTAACTATTTTTTAGGAGTTTTATTCCCTTTTCCAACCCATTTTGCCCCATTTCTAAGTCGTTTGAATGCTTGCTTTATTTAACTTTTCTAACCCATTTTCTCAATTTCTATCTTTTTTAAGCAGTTTTTTTTCCTTTTCTAACCCATTTTTCTCAATTTCTAACCCTTTTAAAGCCATCCTTTCCTTTTCTAGGCCGTTTTTGTCAAATTCCAACCCTTTGTCAGGCTTTTTTTTCTTTTGTGACCCTTTTTTGTCAATTTCTAATTATTTTTTAGAAGTTTTTTCCTTTTCTAACCCTTTTTTGCCCATCTCTAAGTCGTTTGAAGCCTTTTTTTCATTTCCTTTTCTAAACCATTTTTGTTTATTTCTCAATGCTTTCAAGCCGTGTTTGGCCATTTCTAAGCAATTTTTGCCTTTTCAATCCCCTTTGTGCCCATTTGAAACTCATTTAAAGCCATTTTTGGCCATTTCTATCGCATCTTTGGCAAGTTTCTAAAGGTTCTAAGCCATTTTTCTCTTTTTCTTACTGGGTTTTGCCCCATTTTTTCCTGTTTTCAGTCATTTTTGGCCATTTCTAACCCATTTTTGTGCATTTCTAACGCCTTTTAAGCCATTTTCCCCTTTTCTAACCCTTTTTTGTCAAATTCCAGCCCTTTGGAAGACATTTTTTTCCTTTTCTAACCCATTTTTGTCCTTTTCTAAGTCGTTTGAATGCTTGCTTTGTTTAACTTTTCTAACCCATTTTCTCAATTTCTATCTTTTTTAAGCAATTTTTTTCCTTTTCTAACCCATTTTTCTCAATTTCTAACCCTTTTAAAGCCATTCTTTCCTTTTCTAGGCCGTTTTTGTCAAATTCCAACCCTTTGAAATGCTTTTTTTTTTTGTGACGCTTTTTTGTGAATTTCTAACAATTTCTAACGCATTTTAAGCCATTTTCCCCTTTTCTAACCCTTTTTTGTCAAATTCCAGCCCTTTGCAAGACATTTTTTTCCTTTTCTAACCCATTTTTGTCCTTTTCTAACTATTTTTTAGGAGTTTTATTCCCTTTTCCAACCCATTTTGCCCCATTTCTAAGTCGTTTGAATGCTTGCTTTATTTAACTTTTCTAACCCATTTTCTTAATTTCTATCTTTTTTAAGCAGTTTTTTTTTCCTTTTCTAACCCATTTTTCTCAATTTCTAACCCTTTTAAAGCCATTCATTCCTTTTCTAAGCCGTTTTTGTGAAATCCCAACCCTTTGTAAGGCTTTTTTTTCTTTTGTGACCCTTTTTTGTCAATTTCTAACCATTTTTTAGAAGTTTTTTTCCTTTCTAAGCCTTTTTTGCCCATCTCTAAGTCGTTTGAAGCCTTTTTTTCATTTCCTTTTCTAAACCGTTTTTGTCCATTTCTCAATGCTTTCAAGCCGTGTTTGGCTATTTCTAAGCAATTTTTGCCTTTTCAATCCCCTTTGTGCCCATTTGAAACTCATTTAAAGCCATTTTTGGCCATTTCTATCGCATCTTTGGCAAGTTTCTAAAGGTTCTAAGCCATTTTTCTCTTTTTCTTACTGGGTTTTGCCCCATTTTTTCCTGTTTTCAGTCATTTTTGCCCATTTCTAACCATTTTTGTGCATTTCTAACGCATTTTAAGCCATTTTCCCCATTTCTAACCCTTTTTTGTCAAATTCCAGCCCTTTGGAAGACATTTTTTTCCTTTTCTAACCTATTTTTGTCCTTTTCTAACTATTTTTTAGCAGTTTTTTCCCTTTTCCAACCCATTTTTGCCCATTTCTAAGTCGTTTGAATGCTTGCTTTATTTAACTTTTCTAACCCATTTTCTCAATTTCTATCTTTTTTAAGCAGTTTTTTTTTCCTTTTCTAACCCATTTTTCTCAATTTCTAACCCTTTAAAAGCCATACTTTCCTTTTCTAAGCTGTTTTTGTCAAATTCCAACCCTTGGTTATGCTTTTTTTCTTTTGTGACCCTTTTTTGTCAATTTCTAACAACTTTTTAAGAAGTTTTTTTCCTTTTCTAACCCTTTTTTGCCCATCTCTAAGTCGTTTGAAGCCTTTTTTTCATTTCCTTTTCTGAATCATTTTTGTCTATTTCTCAATGCTTTCAAGCCGTGTTTGGCTATTTCTAAGCAATTTTTGCCTTTTCAATCCCCTTTGTGCCCATTTGAAACTCATTTAAAGCCATTTTTGGCCATTTCTATCGCATCTTTGGCAAGTTTCTAAAGGTTCTAAGCCATTTTTCTCTTTTTCTTACTGGGTTTTGCCCAATTTTTTCCTGTTTTCAGTCATTTTTGCCCATTTCTAACCCATTTTTGTGCATTTCTAACCCGGTTTAAGCCATTTTCCCCTTTTCTAACCCTTTTTTGTCAAATTCCAGCCCTTTGGAAGACATTTTTTTCCTTTTCTAACCAATTTTTTTCCTTTTCTAAGTCGTTTGAATGCTTGCTTTGTTTAACTTTTCTAACCCATTTTCTCAATTTCTATCTTTTTTAAGCAGTTTTTTTCCTTTTCTAACCCATTTTTCTCAATTTCTAACCCTTTTAAAGACATTCTTTCCTTTTCTAGGCCGTTTTTGTCAAATTCCAGCACTTTGAAATGCTTTTTTTATTTTGTGACCCTTTTTTGTGAATTTCTTACAATTTCTAACGCATTTTAAGCCATTTTCCCTTTTCTAACCCTTTTTTGTCAAATTCCAGCCCTTTGGAAGTCATTTTTTTCCTTTTCTAACCCATTTTTGTCCTTTTCTAACTATTTTTTAGGAGTTTTATTCTCTTTTCCAACCCATTTTGCCCCATTTCTAAGTCGTTTGAATGCTTGCTTTATTTAACTTTTCTTACCCATTTTCTCAATTTCTATCTTTTTTAAGCCGTTTTTTTTCCTTTTCTAACCCATTTTTCTCAATTTCTAACCCTTTTAAAGCCATTCTTTCCTTTTCTAAGCTGTTTTTGTCAAATTCCAACCCTTTGTAATGCTTTTTTTTCTTTTGTGACCCTTTTTTGTGAATTTCTAACAATTTCTAACGCATTTTAAGCCATTTTCCCCTTTTCTAACCCTTTTTTGTCAAATTCCAGCCCTTTGCAAGACATTTTTTCCCTTTTCCAACCCATTTTTGCCCATTTCTAAGTCGTTTGAATGCTTGCTTTATTTAACTTTTCTAACCCATTTTCTCAATTTCTATCTTTTTTAAGCAGTTTTTTTTTCCTTTTCTAACCCATTTTTCTCAATTTCTAACGCTTTAAAAGCCATACTTTCCTTTTCTAAGCTGTTTTTGTCAAATTCCAACCCTTGGTAATGCTTTTTTTCTTTTGTGACCCTTTTTTGTCAATTTCTAACAACTTTTTAAGAAGTTTTTTTCCTTTTCTAACCCTTTTTTGCCCATCTCTAAGTCGTTTGAAGCCTTTTTTTCATTTCCTTTTCTAAACCATTTTTGTCCATTTCTCAATGCTTTCAAGCCGTGTTTGGCTATTTCTAAGCAATTTTTCCCTTTTCAATCCCCTTTGTGCCCATTTGAAACTCATTTAAAGCCATTTTTGGCCATTTCTATCGCATCTTTGGCAAGTTTCTAAAGGTTCTAAGCCATTTTTCTCTTTTTCTTACTGGGTTTTGCCCCATTTTTTCCTGTTTTCAGTCATTTTTGGCCATTTCTAACCCATTTTTGTGCATTTCTAACGCCTTTTAAGCCATTTTCCCCTTTTCTAACCCTTTTTTGTCAAATTCCAGCCCTTTGGAAGACATTTTTTTCCTTTTCTAACCCATTTTTGTCCTTTTCTAAGTCGTTTGAATGCTTGCTTTGTTTAACTTTTCTAACCCATTTTCTCAATTTCTATCTTTTTTAAGCAATTTTTTTCCTTTTCTAACCCATTTTTCTCAATTTCTAACCCTTTTAAAGCCATTCTTTCCTTTTCTAGGCCGTTTTTGTCAAATTCCAACCCTTTGAAATGCTTTTTTTTTTTGTGACGCTTTTTTGTGAATTTCTAACTATTTCTAACGCATTTTAAGCCATTTTCCCCTTTTCTAACCCTTTTTTGTCAAATTCCAGCCCTTTGCAAGACATTTTTTTCCTTTTCTAACCCATTTTTGTCCTTTTCTAACTATTTTTTAGGAGTTTTATTCTTTTTTCCAACCCATTTTTGCCCATTTCTAAGTCGTTTGAATGCTTGCTTTATTTAACTTTTCTAACCCATTTTCTCAATTTCTATCTTTTTTAAGCAGTTATTTTTTCCTTTTCTAACCCATTTTTCTCAATTTCTAACCCTTTTAAAGGCATTCATTCCTTTTCTAAGCCGTTTTTGTGAAATCCCCACCCTTTGTAAGGCTTTTTTTCTTTTGTGACCCTTTTTTGTCAATTTCTAACCATTTTTTAGAAGTTTTTTTCCTTTCTAAGCCTTTTTTGCCCATCTCTAAGTCGTTTGAAGCCTTTTTTTCATTTCCTTTTCTAAACCATTTTTGTCCATTTCTCAATGCTTTCAAGCCGTGTTTGGCTATTTCTAAGCAATTTTTGCCTTTTCAATCCCCTTTGTGCCCATTTGAAACTCATTTAAAGCCATTTTTGGCCATTTCTATCGCATCTTTGTCAAGTTTCAAAAGGTTCTAAGCCATTTTTCTCTTTTTCTTACTGGGTTTTGCCCCATTTTTTCCTGTTTTCAGTCATTTTGGCCATTTCTAACCATTTTTGTGCATTTCTAACGCATTTTAAGCCATTTTCCCCTTTTCTAACCCTTTTTTGTCAAATTCCAGCCCTTTGCAAGACATTTTTTTCCTTTTCTAACCCATTTTTGTCCTTTTCTAACTATTTTTTAGGAGTTTTATTCCCTTTTCCAACCCATTTTTGCCCATTTCTAAGTCGTTTGAATGCTTGCTTTATTTAACTTTTCCAACCCATTTTCTTAATTTCTATCTTTTTTAAGCAGTTTTTTTTTCCTTTTCTAACCCATTTTTCTCAATTTCTAACCCTTTTAAAGCCATTCATTCCTTTTCTAAGCCGTTTTTGTGAAATCCCAACCCTTTGTAAGGCTTTTTTTTCTTTTGTGACCCTTTTTTGTCAATTTCTAACCATTTTTTAGAAGTTTTTTTCCTTTCTAAGCCTTTTTTGCCCATCTCTAAGTCGTTTGAAGCCTTTTTTTCATTTCCTTTTCTAAACCGTTTTTGTCCATTTCTCAATGCTTTCAAGCCGTGTTTGGCTATTTCTAAGCAATTTTTGCCTTTTCAATCCCCTTTGTGCCCATTTGAAACTCATTTAAAGCCATTTTTGGCCATTTCTATCGCATCTTTGGCAAGTTTCTAAAGGTTCTAAGCCATTTTTCTCTTTTTCTTACTGGGTTTTGCCCCATTTTTTCCTGTTTTCAGTCATTTTTGCCCATTTCTAACCATTTTTGTGCATTTCTAACGCATTTTAAGCCATTTTCCCCATTTCTAACCCTTTTTTGTCAAATTCCAGCCCTTTGGAAGACATTTTTTTCCTTTTCTAACCTATTTTTGTCCTTTTCTAACTATTTTTTAGCAGTTTTTTCCCTTTTCCAACCCATTTTTGCCCATTTCTAAGTCGTTTGAATGCTTGCTTTATTTAACTTTTCTAACCCATTTTCTCAATTTCTATCTTTTTTAAGCAGTTTTTTTTTCCTTTTCTAACCCATTTTTCTCAATTTCTAACCCTTTAAAAGCCATACTTTCCTTTTCTAAGCTGTTTTTGTCAAATTCCAACCCTTGGTTATGCTTTTTTTCTTTTGTGACCCTTTTTTGTCAATTTCTAACAACTTTTTAAGAAGTTTTTTTCCTTTTCTAACCCTTTTTTGCCCATCTCTAAGTCGTTTGAAGCCTTTTTTTCATTTCCTTTTCTGAATCATTTTTGTCTATTTCTCAATGCTTTCAAGCCGTGTTTGGCTATTTCTAAGCAATTTTTGCCTTTTCAATCCCCTTTGTGCCCATTTGAAACTCATTTCAAGCCATTTTTGGCCATTTCTATCGCATCTTTGGCAAGTTTCTAAAGGTTCTAAGCCATTTTTCTCTTTTTCTTACTGGGTTTTGCCCAATTTTTTTCCTGTTTTCAGTCATTTTTGCCCATTTCTAACCCATTTTTGTGCATTTCTAACCCGGTTTAAGCCATTTTCCCCTTTTCTAACCCTTTTTTGTCAAATTCCAGCCCTTTGGAAGACATTTTTTTCCTTTTCTAACCAATTTTTTTCCTTTTCTAAGTCGTTTGAATGCTTGCTTTGTTTAACTTTTCTAACCCATTTTCTCAATTTCTATCTTTTTTAAGCAGTTTTTTTCCTTTTCTAACCCATTTTTCTCAATTTCTAACCCTTTTAAAGACATTCTTTCCTTTTCTAGGCCGTTTTTGTCAAATTCCAGCACTTTGAAATGCTTTTTTTATTTTGTGACCCTTTTTTGTGAATTTCTTACAATTTCTAACGC
The DNA here is from genome assembly GCF_033815535.1 of Pezoporus flaviventris. Classification (NCBI taxonomy): domain Eukaryota; kingdom Metazoa; phylum Chordata; class Aves; order Psittaciformes; family Psittacidae; genus Pezoporus; species Pezoporus flaviventris. The sequence goes on from NW_026892936.1 coordinate 107,969, forward strand.
ATTTTAAGCCATTTTCCCCTTTTCTAACCCTTTTTTGTCAAATTCCAGCCCTTTGGAAGACATTTTTTTCCTTTTCTAACCCATTTTTGTCCTTTTCTAACTATTTTTTAGGAGTTTTATTCTCTTTTCCAACCCATTTTGCCCCATTTCTAAGTCGTTTGAATGCTTGCTTTATTTAACTTTTCTTACCCATTTTCTCAATTTCTATCTTTTTTAAGCCGTTGTTTTTCCTTTTCTAACCCATTTTTCTCAATTTCTAACCCTTTTAAAGCCATTCTTTCCTTTTCTAAGCTGTTTTTGTCAAATTCCAACCCTTTGTCAGGCTTTTTTTTCTTTTGTGACCCTTTTTTGTGAATTTCTAACAATTTCTAACGCATTTTAAGCCATTTTCCCCTTTTCTAACCCTTTTTTGTCAAATTCCAGCCCTTTGCAAGACATTTTTTCCCTTTTCCAACCCATTTTTGCCCATTTCTAAGTCGTTTGAATGCTTGCTTTATTTAACTTTTCTAACCCATTTTCTCAATTTCTATCTTTTTTAAGCAGTTTTTTTTTCCTTTTCTAACCCATTTTTCTCAATTTCTAACCCTTTAAAAGCCATACTTTCCTTTTCTAAGCTGTTTTTGTCAAATTCCAACCCTTGGTAATGCTTTTTTTCTTTTGTGACCCTTTTTTGTCAATTTCTAACAACTTTTTAAGAAGTTTTTTTCCTTTTCTAACCCTTTTTTGCCCATCTCTAAGTCGTTTGAAGCCTTTTTTTCATTTCCTTTTCTAAACCATTTTTGTCCATTTCTCAATGCTTTCAAGCCGTGTTTGGCTATTTCTAAGCAATTTTTGCCTTTTCAATCCCCTTTGTGCCCATTTGAAACTCATTTAAAGCCATTTTTGGCCATTTCTATCGCATCTTTGGCAAGTTTCTAAAGGTTCTAAGCCATTTTTCTCTTTTTCTTACTGGGTTTTGCCCCATTTTTTCCTGTTTTCAGTCATTTTTGGCCATTTCTAACCCATTTTTGTGCATTTCTAACGCCTTTTAAGCCATTTTCCCCTTTTCTAACCCTTTTTTGTCAAATTCCAGCCCTTTGGAAGACATTTTTTTCCTTTTCTAACCCATTTTTGTCCTTTTCTAAGTCGTTTGAATGCTTGCTTTGTTTAACTTTTCTAACCCATTTTCTCAATTTCTATCTTTTTTAAGCAGTTTTTTTCCTTTTCTAACCCATTTTTCTCAATTTCTAACCCTTTTAAAGCCATTCTTTCCTTTTCTAGGCCGTTTTTGTCAAATTCCAACCCTTTGAAATGCTTTTTTTTTTTGTGACGCTTTTTTGTGAATTTCTAACAATTTCTAACGCATTTTAAGCCATTTTCCCCTTTTCTAACCCTTTTTTGTCAAATTCCAGCCCTTTGCAAGACATTTTTTTCCTTTTCTAACCCATTTTTGTCCTTTTCTAACTATTTTTAGGAGTTTTATTCTTTTTTCCAACCCATTTTTGCCCATTTCTAAGTCGTTTGAATGCTTGCTTTATTTAACTTTTCTAACCCATTTTCTTAATTTCTATCTTTTTTAAGCAGTTTTTTTTTCCTTTTCTAACCCATTTTTCTCAATTTCTAACCCTTTTAAAGCCATTCATTCCTTTTCTAAGCCGTTTTTGTGAAATCCCAACCCTTTGTAAGGCTTTTTTTTCTTTTGTGACCCTTTTTTGTCAATTTCTAACCATTTTTTAGAAGTTTTTTTCCTTTCTAAGCCTTTTTTGCCCATCTCTAAGTCGTTTGAAGCCTTTTTTTCATTTCCTTTTCTAAACCGTTTTTGTCCATTTCTCAATGCTTTCAAGCCGTGTTTGGCTATTTCTAAGCAATTTTTGCCTTTTCAATCCCCTTTGTGCCCATTTGAAACTCATTTAAAGCCATTTTTGGCCATTTCTATCGCATCTTTGGCAAGTTTCTAAAGGTTCTAAGCCATTTTTCTCTTTTTCTTACTGGGTTTTGCCCCATTTTTTCCTGTTTTCAGTCATTTTTGCCCATTTCTAACCATTTTTGTGCATTTCTAACGCATTTTAAGCCATTTTCCCCATTTCTAACCCTTTTTTGTCAAATTCCAGCCCTTTGGAAGACATTTTTTTCCTTTTCTAACCTATTTTTGTCCTTTTCTAACTATTTTTTAGCAGTTTTTTCCCTTTTCCAACCCATTTTTGCCCATTTCTAAGTCGTTTGAATGCTTGCTTTATTTAACTTTTCTAACCCATTTTCTCAATTTCTATCTTTTTTAAGCAGTTTTTTTTTCCTTTTCTAACCCATTTTTCTCAATTTCTAACCCTTTAAAAGCCATACTTTCCTTTTCTAAGCTGTTTTTGTCAAATTCCAACCCTTGGTTATGCTTTTTTTCTTTTGTGACCCTTTTTTGTCAATTTCTAACAACTTTTTAAGAAGTTTTTTTCCTTTTCTAACCCTTTTTTGCCCATCTCTAAGTCGTTTGAAGCCTTTTTTTCATTTCCTTTTCTGAATCATTTTTGTCTATTTCTCAATGCTTTCAAGCCGTGTTTGGCTATTTCTAAGCAATTTTTGCCTTTTCAATCCCCTTTGTGCCCATTTGAAACTCATTTAAAGCCATTTTTGGCCATTTCTATCGCATCTTTGGCAAGTTTCTAAAGGTTCTAAGCCATTTTTCTCTTTTTCTTACTGGGTTTTGCCCAATTTTTTCCTGTTTTCAGTCATTTTTGCCCATTTCTAACCCATTTTTGTGCATTTCTAACCCGGTTTAAGCCATTTTCCCCTTTTCTAACCCTTTTTTGTCAAATTCCAGCCCTTTGGAAGACATTTTTTTCCTTTTCTAACCCATTTTTTTCCTTTTCTAAGTCGTTTGAATGCTTGCTTTGTTTAACTTTTCTAACCCATTTTCTCAATTTCTATCTTTTTTAAGCAGTTTTTTTCCTTTTCTAACCCATTTTTCTCAATTTCTAACCCTTTTAAAGACATTCTTTCCTTTTCTAGGCCGTTTTTGTCAAATTCCAGCACTTTGAAATGCTTTTTTTATTTTGTGACCCTTTTTTGTGAATTTCTTACAATTTCTAACGCATTTTAAGCCATTTTCCCCTTTTCTAATCCTTTTTTGTCAAATTCCAGCCCTTTGGAAGACATTTTTTTCCTTTTCTAACCCATTTTTGTCCTTTTCTAACTATTTTTTAGGAGTTTTATTCTCTTTTCCAACCCATTTTGCCCCATTTCTAAGTCGTTTGAATGCTTGCTTTATTTAACTTTTCTTACCCATTTTCTCAATTTCTATCTTTTTTAAGCAGTTTTTTTTCCTTTTCTAACCCATTTTTCTCAATTTCTAACCCTTTTAAAGCCATCCTTTCCTTTTCTAGGCCGTTTTTGTCAAATTCCAACCCTTTGTAAGGCTTTTTTTTCTTTTGTGACCCTTTTTTGTGAATTTCTAACAATTTCTAACGCATTTTAAGCCATTTTCCCCTATTCTAACCCTTTTTTGTCAAATTCCTGCCCTTTGCAAGACATTTTTTCCCTTTTCCAACCCATTTTTGCCCATTTCTAAGTCGTTTGAATGCTTGCTTTATTTAACTTTTCTAACCCATTTTCTCAATTTCTATCTTTTTTAAGCAGTTTTTTTTTCCTTTTCTAACCCATTTTTCTCAATTTCTAACCCTTTAAAAGCCATACTTTCCTTTTCTAAGCTGTTTTTGTCAAATTCCAACCCTTGGTAATGCTTTTTTTCTTTTGTGACCCTTTTTTGTCAATTTCTAACAACTTTTTAAGAAGTTTTGTCCTTTTCTAACCCTTTTTTGCCCATCTCTAAGTCGTTTGAAGCCTTTTTTTCATTTCCTTTTCTAAACCATTTTTGTCCATTTCTCAATGCTTTCAAGCCGTGTTTGGCTATTTCTAAGCAATTTTTGCCTTTTCAATCCCCTTTGTGCCCATTTGAAACTCATTTAAAGCCATTTTTGGCCATTTCTATCGCATCTTTGGCAAGTTTCAAAAGGTTCTAAGCCATTTTTCTCTTTTTCTTACTGGGTTTTGCCCCATTTTTTCCTGTTTTCAGTCATTTTTGCCCATTTCTAACCCATTTTTGTGCATTTCTAACCCGGTTTAAGCCATTTTCCCCTTTTCTAACCCTTTTTTGTCAAATTCCAGCCCTTTGGAAGACATTTTTTTCCTTTTCTAACCCATTTTTTTCCTTTTCTAAGTCGTTTGAATGCTTGCTTTGTTTAACTTTTCTAACCCATTTTCTCAATTTCTATCTTTTTTAAGCAGTTTTTTTCCTTTTCTAACCCATTTTTCTCAATTTCTAACCCTTTTAAAGCCATTCTTTCCTTTTCTAGGCCGTTTTTGTCAAATTCCAACCCTTTGAAATGCTTTTTTTTTTTGTGACGCTTTTTTGTGAATTTCTAACAATTTCTAACGCATTTTAAGCCATTTTCCCCTTTTCTAACCCTTTTTTGTCAAATTCCAGCCCTTTGCAAGACATTTTTTTCCTTTTCTAACCCATTTTTGTCCTTTTCTAACTATTTTTTAGGAGTTTTATTCTTTTTTCCAACCCATTTTTGCCCATTTCTAAGTCGTTTGAATGCTTGCTTTATTTAACTTTTCTAACCCATTTTCTTAATTTCTATCTTTTTTAAGCAGTTTTTTTTTCCTTTTCTAACCCATTTTTCTCAATTTCTAACCCTTTTAAAGCCATTCATTCCTTTTCTAAGCCGTTTTTGTGAAATCCCAACCCTTTGTAAGGCTTTTTTTTCTTTTGTGACCCTTTTTTGTCAATTTCTAACCATTTTTTAGAAGTTTTTTTCCTTTCTAAGCCTTTTTTGCCCATCTCTAAGTCGTTTGAAGCCTTTTTTTCATTTCCTTTTCTAAACCGTTTTTGTCCATTTCTCAATGCTTTCAAGCCGTGTTTGGCTATTTCTAAGCAATTTTTGCCTTTTCAATCCCCTTTGTGCCCATTTGAAACTCATTTAAAGCCATTTTTGGCCATTTCTATCGCATCTTTGGCAAGTTTCTAAAGGTTCTAAGCCATTTTTCTCTTTTTCTTACTGGGTTTTGCCCCATTTTTTCCTGTTTTCAGTCATTTTTGCCCATTTCTAACCATTTTTGTGCATTTCTAACGCATTTTAAGCCATTTTCCCCATTTCTAACCCTTTTTTGTCAAATTCCAGCCCTTTGGAAGACATTTTTTTCCTTTTCTAACCTATTTTTGTCCTTTTCTAACTATTTTTTAGCAGTTTTTTCCCTTTTCCAACCCATTTTTGCCCATTTCTAAGTCGTTTGAATGCTTGCTTTATTTAACTTTTCTAACCCATTTTCTCAATTTCTATCTTTTTTAAGCAGTTTTTTTCCTTTTCTAACCCATTTTTCTCAATTTCTAACCCTTTTAAAGACATTCTTTCCTTTTCTAGGCCGTTTTTGTCAAATTCCAGCACTTTGAAATGCTTTTTTTATTTTGTGACCCTTTTTTGTGAATTTCTTACAATTTCTAACGCATTTTAAGCCATTTTCCCCTTTTCTAACCCTTTTTTGTCAAATTCCAGCCCTTTGGAAGACATTTTTTTCCTTTTCTAACCCATTTTTGTCCTTTTCTAACTATTTTTTAGGAGTTTTATTCTCTTTTCCAACCCATTTTGCCCCATTTCTAAGTCGTTTGAATGCTTGCTTTATTTAACTTTTCTTACCCATTTTCTCAATTTCTATCTTTTTTAAGCAGTTTTTTTTCCTTTTCTAACCCATTTTTCTCAATTTCTAACCCTTTTAAAGCCATTCTTTCCTTTTCTAAGCTGTTTTTGTCAAATTCCAACCCTTTGAAATGCTTTTTTTTTTTGTGACCCTTTTTTGTGAATTTCTAACAATTTCTAACGCATTTTAAGCCATTTTCCCCTTTTCTAACCCTTTTTTGTCAAATTCCAGCCCTTTGCAAGACATTTTTTCCCTTTTCCAACCCATTTTTGCCCATTTCTAAGTCGTTTGAATGCTTGCTTTATTTAACTTTTCTAACCCATTTTCTCAATTTCTATCTTTTTTAAGCAGTTTTTTTTTTCCTTTTCTAACCCATTTTTCTCAATTTCTAACCCTTTAAAAGCCATACTTTCCTTTTCTAAGCTGTTTTTGTCAAATTCCAACCCTTGGTAATGCTTTTTTTCTTTTGTGACCCTTTTTTGTCAATTTCTAACCATTTTTTAGAAGTTTTTTTCCTTTCTAAGCCTTTTTTGCCCATCTCTAAGTCGTTTGAAGCCTTTTTTTCATTTCCTTTTCTAAACCATTTTTGTCCATTTCTCAATGCTTTCAAGCCGTGTTTGGCTATTTCTAAGCAATTTTTGCCTTTTCAATCCCCTTTGTGCCCATTTGAAACTCATTTAAAGCCATTTTTGGCCATTTCTATCGCATCTTTGGCAAGTTTCTAAAGGTTCTAAGCCATTTTTCTCTTTTTCTTACTGGGTTTTGCCCCATTTTTTCCTGTTTTCAGTCATTTTTGGCCATTTCTAACCCATTTTTGTGCATTTCTAACCCGGTTTAAGCCATTTTCCCCTTTTCTAACCCTTTTTTGTCAAATTCCAGCCCTTTGGAAGACATTTTTTTCCTTTTCTAAGTCGTTTGAATGCTTGCTTTGTTTAACTTTTCTAACCCTTTTTTGTCAAATTCCAGCCCTTTGCAAGACATTTTTTTCCTTTTCTAACCCATTTTTGTCCTTTTCTAACTATTTTTTAGGAGTTTTATTCCCTTTTCCAACCCATTTTGCCCCATTTCTAAGTCGTTTGAATGCTTGCTTTATTTAACTTTTCTAACCCATTTTCTCAATTTCTATCTTTTTTAAGCAGTTTTTTTTTCGTTTTCTAACCCATTTTTCTCAATTTCTAACCCTTTTAAAGGCATTCATTCCTTTTCTAAGCCGTTTTTGTGAAATCCCAACCCTTTGTAAGGCTTTTTTTTCTTTTGTGACCCTTTTTTGTCAATTTCTAACCATTTTTTAGAAGTTTTTTTCCTTTCTAAGCCTTTTTTGCCCATCTCTAAGTCGTTTGAAGCCTTTTTTTCATTTCCTTTTCTAAACCATTTTTGTCCATTTCTCAATGCTTTCAAGCCGTGTTTGGCTATTTCTAAGCAATTTTTGCCTTTTCAATCCCCTTTGTGCCCATTTGAAACTCATTTAAAGCCATTTTTGGCCATTTCTATCGCATCTTTGGCAAGTTTCAAAAGGTTCTAAGCCATTTTTCTCTTTTTCTTACTGGGTTTTGCCCCATTTTTTCCTGTTTTCAGTCATTTTGGCCATTTCTAACCATTTTTGTGCATTTCTAACGCATTTTAAGCCATTTTCCCCTTTTCTAACCCTTTTTTGTCAAATTCCAGCCCTTTGCAAGACATTTTTTTCCTTTTCTAACCCATTTTTGTCCTTTTCTAACTATTTTTTAGGAGTTTTATTCCCTTTTCCAACCCATTTTTGCCCATTTCTAAGTCGTTTGAATGCTTGCTTTATTTAACTTTTCTAACCCATTTTCTTAATTTCTATCTTTTTTAAGCAGTTTTTTTTTCCTTTTCTAACCCATTTTTCTCAATTTCTAACCCTTTTAAAGCCATTCATTCCTTTTCTAAGCCGTTTTTGTGAAATCCCAACCCTTTGAAAGTCTTTTTTTTCTTTTGTGACCCTTTTTTGTCAATTTCTAACCATTTTTTAGAAGTTTTTTTCCTTTCTAAGCCTTTTTTGCCCATCTCTAAGTCGTTTGAAGCCTTTTTTTCATTTCCTTTTCTAAACCGTTTTTGTCCATTTCTCAATGCTTTCAAGCCGTGTTTGGCTATTTCTAAGCAATTTTTGCCTTTTCAATCCCGTTTGTGCCCATTTGAAACTCATTTAAAGCCATTTTTGGCCATTTCTATCGCATCTTTGGCAAGTTTCTAAAGGTTCTAAGCCATTTTTCTCTTTTTCTTACTGGGTTTTGCCCCATTTTTTCCTGTTTTCAGTCATTTTTGCCCATTTCTAACCATTTTTGTGCATTTCTAACGCATTTTAAGCCATTTTCCCCATTTCTAACCCTTTTTTGTCAAATTCCAGCCCTTTGCAAGACATTTTTTCCCTTTTCCAACCCATTTTTGCCCATTTCTAAGTCGTTTGAATGCTTGCTTTATTTAACTTTTCTAACCCATTTTCTCAATTTCTATCTTTTTTAAGCAGTTTTTTTTTCCTTTTCTAACCCATTTTTCTCAATTTCTAACCCTTTAAAAGCCATACTTTCCTTTTCTAAGCTGTTTTTGTCAAATTCCAACCCTTGGTAATGCTTTTTTCTTTTGTGACCCTTTTTTGTCAATTTCTAACAACTTTTTAAGAAGTTTTGTCCTTTTCTAACCCTTTTTTGCCCATCTCTAAGTCGTTTGAAGCCTTTTTTTCATTTCCTTTTCTAAACCATTTTTGTCCATTTCTCAATGCTTTCAAGCCGTGTTTGGCTATTTCTAAGCAATTTTTGCCTTTTCAATCCCCTTTGTGCCCATTTGAAACTCATTTAAAGCCATTTTTGGCCATTTCTATCGCATCTTTGGCAAGTTTCAAAAGGTTCTAAGCCATTTTTCTCTTTTTCTTACTGGGTTTTGCCCAATTTTTTCCTGTTTTCAGTCATTTTTGCCCATTTCTAACCCATTTTTGTGCATTTCTAACCCGGTTTAAGCCATTTTCCCCTTTTCTAACCCTTTTTTGTCAAATTCCAGCCCTTTGGAAGACATTTTTTTCCTTTTCTAACCCATTTTTGTCCTTTTCTAAGTCGTTTGAATGCTTGCTTTGTTTAACTTTTCTAACCCATTTTCTCAATTTCTATCTTTTTTAAGCAGTTTTTTTCCTTTTCTAACCCATTTTTCTCAATTTCTAACCCTTTTAAAGCCATTCTTTCCTTTTCTAGGCCGTTTTTGTCAAATTCCAACCCTTTGAAATGCTTTTTTTTTTGTGACCCTTTTTTGTGAATTTCTAACAATTTCTAACGCATTTTAAGCCATTTTCCCCTTTTCTAACCCTTTTTTGTCAAATTCCAGCCCTTTGCAAGACATTTTTTTCCTTTTCTAACCCATTTTTGTCCTTTTCTAACTATTTTTTAGGAGTTTTATTCCCTTTTCCAACCCATTTTGCCCCATTTCTAAGTCGTTTGAATGCTTGCTTTATTTAACTTTTCTAACCCATTTTCTCAATTTCTATCTTTTTTAAGCAGTTTTTTTTTCCTTTTCTAACCCATTTTTCTCAATTTCTAACCCTTTTAAAGGCATTCATTCCTTTTCTAAGCCGTTTTTGTGAAATCCCAACCCTTTGTAAGGCTTTTTTTTCTTTTGTGACCCTTTTTTGTCAATTTCTAACCATTTTTTAGAAGTTTTTTTCCTTTCTAAGCCTTTTTTGCCCATCTCTAAGTCGTTTGAAGCCTTTTTTTCATTTCCTTTTCTAAACCATTTTTGTCCATTTCTCAATGCTTTCAAGCCGTGTTTGGCTATTTCTAAGCAATTTTTGCCTTTTCAATCCCCTTTGTGCCCATTTGAAACTCATTTAAAGCCATTTTTGGCCATTTCTATCGCATCTTTGGCAAGTTTCAAAAGGTTCTAAGCCATTTTTCTCTTTTTCTTACTGGGTTTTGCCCCATTTTTTCCTGTTTTCAGTCATTTTTGCCCATTTCTAACCATTTTTGTGCATTTCTAACGCATTTTAAGCCATTTTCCCCTTTTCTAACCCTTTTTTGTCAAATTCCAGCCCTTTGGAAGACATTTTTTTCCTTTTCTAACCTATTTTTGTCCTTTTCTAACTATTTTTTAGCAGTTTTTTCCCTTTTCCAACCCATTTTTGCCCATTTCTAAGTCGTTTGAATGCTTGCTTTATTTAACTTTTCTAACCCATTTTCTCCATTTCTATCTTTTTTAAGCAGTTTTTTTTTCCTTTTCTAACCCATTTTTCTCAATTTCTAACCCTTTAAAAGCCATACTTTCCTTTTCTAAGCTGTTTTTGTCAAATTCCAACCCTTGGTTATGCTTTTTTTCTTTTGTGACCCTTTTTTGTCAATTTCTAACAACTTTTTAAGAAGTTTTTTTCCTTTTCTAACCCTTTTTTGCCCATCTCTAAGTCGTTTGAAGCCTTTTTTTCATTTCCTTTTCTGAATCATTTTTGTCTATTTCTCAATGCTTTCAAGCCGTGTTTGGCTATTTCTAAGCAATTTTTGCCTTTTCAATCCCCTTTGTGCCCATTTGAAACTCATTTAAAGCCATTTTTGGCCATTTCTATCGCATCTTTGGCAAGTTTCTAAAGGTTCTAAGCCATTTTTCTCTTTTTCTTACTGGGTTTTGCCCAATTTTTTCCTGTTTTCAGTCATTTTTGCCCATTTCTAACCCATTTTTGTGCATTTCTAACCCGGTTTAAGCCATTTTCCCCTTTTCTAACCCTTTTTTGTCAAATTCCAGCCCTTTGGAAGACATTTTTTTCCTTTTCTAACCCATTTTTTTCCTTTTCTAAGTCGTTTGAATGCTTGCTTTGTTTAACTTTTCTAACCCATTTTCTCAATTTCTATCTTTTTTAAGCAGTTTTTTTCCTTTTCTAACCCATTTTTCTCAATTTCTAACCCTTTTAAAGCCATTCTTTCCTTTTCTAGGCCGTTTTTGTCAAATTCCAACCCTTTGAAATGCTTTTTTTTTTTGTGACGCTTTTTTGTGAATTTCTAACAATTTCTAACGCATTTTAAGCCATTTTCCCCTTTTCTAACCCTTTTTTGTCAAATTCCAGCCCTTTGGAAGACATTTTTTTCCTTTTCTAACCCATTTTTTTCCTTTTCTAAGTCGTTTGAATGCTTGCTTTGTTTAACTTTTCTAACCCATTTTCTCAATTTCTATCTTTTTTAAGCAGTTTTTTTCCTTTTCTAACCCATTTTTCTCAATTTCTAACCCTTTTAAAGACATTCTTTCCTTTTCTAGGCCGTTTTTGTCAAATTCCAACCCTTTGAAATGCTTTTTTTTTTTTGTGACCCTTTTTTGTGAATTTCTTACAATTTCTAACGCATTTTAAGCCATTTTCCCCTTTTCTAACCCTTTTTTGTCAAATTCCAGCCCTTTGCAAGACATTTTTTCCCTTTTCCAACCCATTTTTGCCCATTTCTAAGTCGTTTGAATGCTTGCTTTATTTAACTTTTCTAACCCATTTTCTCAATTTCTATCTTTTTTAAGCAGTTTTTTTTTCCTTTTCTAACCCATTTTTCTCAATTTCTAACCCTTTAAAAGCCATACTTTCCTTTTCTAAGCTGTTTTTGTCAAATTCCAACCCTTGGTAATGCTTTTTTCTTTTGTGACCCTTTTTTGTCAATTTCTAACAACTTTTTAAGAAGTTTTGTCCTTTTCTAACCCTTTTTTGCCCATCTCTAAGTCGTTTGAAGCCTTTTTTTCATTTCCTTTTCTAAACCATTTTTGTCCATTTCTCAATGCTTTCAAGCCGTGTTTGGCTATTTCTAAGCAATTTTTGCCTTTTCAATCCCCTTTGTGCCCATTTGAAACTCATTTAAAGCCATTTTTGGCCATTTCTATCGCATCTTTGGCAAGTTTCAAAAGGTTCTAAGCCATTTTTCTCTTTTTCTTACTGGGTTTTGCCCAATTTTTTCCTGTTTTCAGTCATTTTTGGCCATTTCTAACCCTTTTTTGTGCATTTCTAACCCGGTTTAAGCCATTTTCCCCTTTTCTAACCCTTTTTTTGTCAAATTCCAGCCCTTTGGAAGACATTTTTTTCCTTTTCTAACCCATTTTTGTCCTTTTCTAAGTCGTTTGAATGCTTGCTTTGTTTAACTTTTCTAACCCATTTTCTCAATTTCTATCTTTTTTAAGCAGTTTTTTCCTTTTCTAACCCATTTTTCTCAATTTCTAACCCTTTTAAAGCCATTCTTTCCTTTTCTAGGCCGTTTTTGTCAAATTCCAACCCTTTGAAATGCTTTTTTTTTTTGTGACCCTTTTTTGTGAATTTCTAACAATTTCTAACGCATTTTAAGCCATTTTCCCCTTTTCTAACCCTTTTTTGTCAAATTCCAGCCCTTTGCAAGACATTTTTTTCCTTTTCTAACCCATTTTTGTCCTTTTCTAACTATTTTTTAGGAGTTTTATTCCCTTTTCCAACCCATTTTGCCCCATTTCTAAGTCGTTTGAATGCTTGCTTTATTTAACTTTTCTAACCCATTTTCTCAATTTCTATCTTTTTTAAGCAGTTTTTTTTCCTTTTCTAACCCATTTTTCTCAATTTCTAACCCTTTTAAAGCCATTCATTCCTTTTCTAAGCCGTTTTTGTGAAATCCCAACCCTTTGTAAGGCTTTTTTTTCTTTTGTGACCCTTTTTTGTCAATTTCTAACCATTTTTTAGAAGTTTTTTTTCCTTTCTAAGCCTTTTTTGCCCATCTCTAAGTCGTTTGAAGCCTTTTTTTCATTTCCTTTTCTAAACCATTTTTGTCCATTTCTTAATGCTTTCAAGCCGTGTTTGGCTATTTCTAAGCAATTTTTGCCTTTTCAATCCCCTTTGTGCCCATTTGAAACTCATTTAAAGCCATTTTTGGCCATTTCTATCGCATCTTTGGCAAGTTTCAAAAGGTTCTAAGCCATTTTTCTCTTTTTCTTACTGGGTTTTGCCCCATTTTTTCCTGTTTTCAGTCATTTTTGCCCATTTCTAACCATTTTTGTGCATTTCTAACGCATTTTAAGCCATTTTCCCCTTTTCTAACCCTTTTTTGTCAAATTCCAGCCCTTTGGAAGACATTTTTTTCCTTTTCTAACCTATTTTTGTCCTTTTCTAACTATTTTTTAGCAGTTTTTTCCCTTTTCCAACCCATTTTTGCCCATTTCTAAGTCGTTTGAATGCTTGCTTTATTTAACTTTTCTAACCCATTTTCTCAATTTCTATCTTTTTTAAGCAGTTTTTTTTTCCTTTTCTAACCCATTTTTCTCAATTTCTAACCCCTTAAAAGCCATACTTTCCTTTTCTAAGCTGTTTTTGTCAAATTCCAACCCTTGGTAATGCTTTTTTTCTTTTGTGACCCTTTTTTGTCAATTTCTAACAACTTTTTAAGAAGTTTTGTCCTTTTCTAACCCTTTTTTGCCCATCTGTAAGTCGTTTGAAGCCTTTTTTTCATTTCCTTTTCTAAACCATTTTTGTCCATTTCTCAATGCTTTCAAGCCGTGTTTGGCTATTTCTAAGCAATTTTTGCCTTTTCAATCCCCTTTGTGCCCATTTGAAACTCATTTAAAGCCATTTTTGGCCATTTCTATCGCATCTTTGGGAAGTTTCTAAAGGTTCTAAGCCATTTTTCTCTTTTTCTTACTGGGTTTTGCCCCATTTTTTCCTGTTTTCAGTCATTTTTGGCCATTTCTAACCCATTTTTGTGCATTTCTAACGCCTTTTAAGCCATTTTCCCCTTTTCTAACCCTTTTTTGTCAAATTCCAGCCCTTTGGAAGACATTTTTTTCCTTTTCTAACCCATTTTTGTCCTTTTCTAAGTCGTTTGAATGCTTGCTTTGTTTAACTTTTCTAACCCATTTTCTCAATTTCTATCTTTTTTAAGCAGTTTTTTTCCTTTTCTAACCCATTTTTCTCAATTTCTAACCCTTTTAAAGCCATTCTTTCCTTTTCTAGACCGTTTTTGTCAAATTCCAACCCTTTGAAATGCTTTTTTTTTTTTTGTGACGCTTTTTTGTGAATTTCTAACAATTTCTAACGCATTTTAAGCCATTTTCCCCTTTTCTAACCCTTTTTTGTCAAATTCCAGCCCTTTGCAAGACATTTTTTTCCTTTTCTAACCCATTTTTGTCCTTTTCTAACTATTTTTTAGGAGTTTTATTCCCTTTTCCAACCCATTTTTGCCCATTTCTAAGTCGTTTGAATGCTTGCTTTATTTAACTTTTCTAACCCATTTTCTCAATTTCTATCTTTTTTAAGCAGTTTTTTTTTCCTTTTCTAACCCATTTTTCTCAATTTCTAACCCTTTAAAAGCCATACTTTCCTTTTCTAAGCTGTTTTTGTCAAATTCCATCCCTTGGTAATGCTTTTTTTCTTTTGTGAACCTTTTTTGTCAATTTCTAACAACTTTTTAAGAAGTTTTGTCCTTTTCTAACCCTTTTTTGCCCATCTCTAAGTCGTTTGAAGCCTTTTTTTCATTTCCTTTTCTGAATCATTTTTGTCTATTTCTCAATGCTTTCAAGCCGTGTTTGGCTATTTCTAAGCAATTTTTGCCTTTTCAATCCCCTTTGTGCCCATTTGAAACTCATTTAAAGCCATTTTTGGCCATTTCTATCGCATCTTTGGCAAGTTTCAAAAGGTTCTAAGCCATTTTTCTCTTTTTCTTACTGGGTTTTGCCCCATTTTTTCCTGTTTTCAGTCATTTTTGCCCATTTCTAACCATTTTTGTGCATTTCTAACGCACAATGGTCACAAAAGAAAAAAAAGCATTACAAAGGTTTGGAATTTGACAAAAAAGGCTTAGAAAAGGAATAAACTTCTAAAAAATGGTTAGAAATTGACAAAAAAGGGTCACAAAAGAAAAAAAAACCTTACAAAGGGTTGGGATTTCACAAAAACGGCTTAGAAAAGGAATGAATGGCTTTAAAAGGGTTAGAAATTGAGAAAAATGGGTTAGAAAAGGAAAAAAACTGCTTAAAAAAGATAGAAATTGAGAAAATGGGCTAGAAAATTTAAATAAAGCAAGCATTCAAACGACCTAGAAATGGGGTAAAATGGGTTGGAAAAGGGAATAAAACTCCTAAAAAATAGTTAGAAAAGGACAAAAACGGGTTAGAAAAGGAAAAAAATGTCTTGCAAAGGGCTGGAATTTGACAAAAAAGGGTTAGAAAAGGGGAAAATGGATTAAAATGCGTTAGAAATTGTTAGAAATTCACAAAAAAGGGTCACAAAAGAAAAAAAAGCATTGCAAAGGGTTGGAATTTGACAAAAACGGCTTAGAAAAGGAATGAATGGCTTTAAAAGGGTTAGAAATTGAGAAAAATGGGTTAGAAAAGGAAAAAAACTGCTTAAAAAAGATAGAAATTGAGAAAATGGGTTAGAAAAGTTAAACAAAGCAAGCATTCAAACGACTTAGAAAAGGACAAAAATGGGTTAGAAAAGGAAAAAAATGTCTTCCAAAGGGCTGGAATTTGACAAAAAAGGGTTAGAAAAGGGGAAAATGGCTTAAAAGGCGTTAGAAATGCACAAAAATGGGTTAGAAATGGCCAAAAATGACTGAAAACAGGAAAAAATGGGGCAAAACCCAGTAAGAAAAAGAGAAAAATGGCTTAGAACCTTTTGAAACTTGCCAAAGATGCGATAGAAATAGCAAAAAATGGCTTTAAATGAGTTTCAAATGGGCACAAAGGGGATTGAAAAGGCAAAAATTGCTTAGAAATAGCCAAACACGGCTTGAAAGCATTGAGAAATGGACAAAAATGGTTCAGAAAAGGAAATGAAAAAAAGGCTTCAAACGACTTAGAGATGGACAAAAAAGGGATAGAAAAGGAAAAAAACTTCTAAAAAATGGTTAGAAATTGACAAAAGAGGGTCACAAAAGAAAAAAAAAACCTTACAAAGGGTTGGGATTTCACAAAAACGGCTTAGAAAAGGAATGAATGGCTTTAAAAGGGTTAGAAATTGAGAAAAATGGGTTAGAAAAGGAAAAAACCTGCTTAAAAAGGATAGAAATTGAGAAAAATCGGTTAGAAAGGTTAAATAAAGCAAGCATTCAAACGACTTAGAAATGGGCAAAAATGGGTTGGAAAAGGGAAAAAAACTGCTAAAAAATAGTTAGAAAAGGACAGAAATGGGTTAGACAAGGACAAAAACGGCTTTCAAAGGGCTGGAATTTGACAAAAATGAGTTAGAAAGAAGAAAATGGCTTAAAACGGGTTAGAAATTCACAAAAATGGGGTTAGAAATGGCCAAAAATGACTGAAAACAGGAAAAAAATGGGGCAAAAACTAATAAGAAAAGGAAAAAACTGGCTTAAAACCCTTCGAAATTTGCCAAAGATACGATAGAAATGTCCAAAAATGGCTTTAAATTAGTTTCAAAGGGGATTGAAAAGGCAAAAATTGCTTAGAAATAGCCAAACACTGCTTAAAAGCGTTGAGAAATGGACAAAAATGGTTCAGAAAAGGAAATCAAAAAAGGCTTCAAACGACTTAGAGATGGGCAAAAAGGGGTTACAAAAGGAAAAAACTTCTAAAAAATGGTTAGAAATTCACAAAAAATGGTCACAAAAGAAAAAAAAGCATTACAAAGGTTTGGAATTTGACAAAAAAGGCTTAGAAAAGGAATAAACTTCTAAAAAATGGTTAGAAATTGACAAAAAAGGGTCACAAAAGAAAAAAAAACCTTACAAAGGGTTGGGATTTCACAAAAACGGCTTAGAAAAGGAATTAATGGCTTTAAAAGGGTTAGAAATTGAGAAAAATGGGTTAGAAAAGGAAAAAAACTGCTTAAAAAAGATAGCAATTGAGAAAATGGGTTAGAAAAGTTAAATAAAGCAAGCATTCAAACGACCTAGAAATGGGGTAAAATGGGTTGGAAAAGGGAATAAAACTCCTAAAAAATAGTTAGAAAAGGACAAAAACGGGTTAGAAAAGGAAAAAAATGTCTTGCAAAGGGCTGGAATTTGACAAAAAAGGGTTAGAAAAGGGGAAAATGGATTAAAATGCGTTAGAAATTGTTAGAAATTCACAAAAAAGGGTCACAAAAGAAAAAAAAGCATTGCAAAGGGTTGGAATTTGACAAAAACGGCTTAGAAAAGGAAAGAATGGCTTTAAAAGGGTTAGAAATTGAGAAAAATGGGTTAGAAAAGGAAAAAAACTGCTTAAAAAAGATAGAAATTGAGAAAATGGGTTAGAAAAGTTAAACAAAGCAAGCATTCAAACGACTTAGAAAAGGACAAAAATGGGTTAGAAAAGGAAAAAAATGTCTTCCAAAGGGCTGGAATTTGACAAAAAAGGGTTAGAAAAGGGGAAAATGGCTTAAAAGGCGTTAGAAATGCACAAAAATGGGTTAGAAATGGCCAAAAATGTCTGAAAACAGGAAAAAATGGGGCAAAACCCAGTAAGAAAAAGAGAAAAATGGCTTAGAACCTTTTGAAACTTGCCAAAGATGCGATAGAAATAGCAAAAAATGGCTTTAAATGAGTTTCAAATGGGCACAAAGGGGATTGAAAAGACAAAAATTGCTTAGAAATAGCCAAACAGTGCTTAAAAGCGTTGAGAAATGGACAAAAATGTTTCAGAAAAGGAAATCAAAAAAGGCTTCAAACGACTTAGAGATGGGCAAAAAGGGGTTACAAAAGGAAAAAACTTCAAAAAAATGGTTAGAAATTCACAAAAAAATGGTCACAAAAGAAAAAAAAGCATTACAAAGGTTTGGAATTTGACAAAAAAGGCTTAGAAAAGGAATAAACTTCTAAAAAATGGTTAGAAATTGACAAAAAAGGGTCACAAAAGAAAAAAAACCTTACAAAGGGTTGGGATTTCACAAAAACGGCTTAGAAAAGGAATTAATGGCTTTAAAAGGGTTAGAAATTGAGAAAAATGGGTTAGAAAAGGAAAAAAACTGCTTAAAAAAGATAGAAATTGAGAAAATGGGTTAGAAAAGTTAAATAAAGCAAGCATTCAAACGACCTAGAAATGGGGTAAAATGGGTTGGAAAAGGGAATAAAACTCCTAAAAAATAGTTAGAAAAGGACAAAAACGGGTTAGAAAAGGAAAAAAATGTCTTGCAAAGGGCTGGAATTTGACAAAAAAGGGTTAGAAAAGGGGAAAATGGATTAAAATGCGTTAGAAATTGTTAGAAATTCACAAAAAAGGGTCACAAAAGAAAAAAAAGCATTGCAAAGGGTTGGAATTTCACAAAAACGGCTTAGAAAAGGAATGAATGGCTTTAAAAGGGTTAGAAATTGAGAAAAATGGGTTAGAAAAGGAAAAAACTGCTTAAAAAAGATAGAAATTGAGAAAATGGGTTAGAAAAGTTAAACAAAGCAAGCATTCAAACGACTTAGAAAAGGACAAAAATGGGTTAGAAAAGGAAAAAAATGTCTTCCAAAGGGCTGGAATTTGACAAAAAAGGGTTAGAAAAGGGGAAAATGGCTTAAAAGGCGTTAGAAATGCACAAAAATGGGTTAGAAATGGCCAAAAATGTCTGAAAACAGGAAAAAATGGGGCAAAACCCAGTAAGAAAAAGAGAAAAATGGCTTAGAACCTTTTGAAACTTGCCAAAGATGCGATAGAAATAGCAAAAAATGGCTTTAAATGAGTTTCAAATGGGCACAAAGGGGATTGAAAAGGCAAAAATTGCTTAGAAATAGCCAAACACGGCTTGAAAGCATTGAGAAATGGACAAAAATGGTTCAGAAAAGGAAATGAAAAAAAGGCTTCAAACGACTTAGAGATGGACAAAAAAGGGATAGAAAAGGAAAAAAACTTCTAAAAAATGGTTAGAAATTGACAAAAAAGGGTCACAAAAGAAAAAAAAACCTTACAAAGGGTTGGGATTTCACAAAAACGGCTTAGAAAAGAAATGAATGGCTTTAAAAGGGTTAGAAATTGAGAAAAATGGGTTAGAAAAGGAAAAAACCTGCTTAAAAAGGATAGAAATTGAGAAAAATCGGTTAGAAAGGTTAAATAAAGCAAGCATTCAAACGACTTAGAAATGGGCAAAAATGGGTTGGAAAAGGGAAAAAAACTGCTAAAAAATAGTTAGAAAAGGACAGAAATGGGTTAGACAAGGACAAAAACGGCTTCCAAAGGGCTGGAATTTGACAAAAATGAGTTAGAAAGAAGAAAATGGCTTAAAACGGGTTAGAAATTCACAAAAATGGGGTTAGAAATGGCCAAAAATGACTGAAAACAGGAAAAAATGGGGCAAAAACTAATAAGAAAAGGAAAAAACTGGCTTAAAACCCTTCGAAATTTGCCAAAGATACGATAGAAATGTCCAAAAATGGCTTTAAATTAGTTTCAAAGGGGATTGAAAAGGCAAAAATTGCTTAGAAATAGCCAAACACTGCTTAAAAGCGTTGAGAAATGG
This sequence comes from Pezoporus flaviventris, assembly GCF_033815535.1. NCBI lineage: Eukaryota > Metazoa > Chordata > Aves > Psittaciformes > Psittacidae > Pezoporus > Pezoporus flaviventris. Next base: position 126,981 of record NW_026892936.1, read on the forward strand.
ACAAAAATGGTTCAGAAAAGGAAATCAAAAAAGGCTTCAAACGACTTAGAGATGGGCAAAAAGGGGTTACAAAAGGAAAAAACTTCTAAAAAATGGTTAGAAATTCACAAAAAATGGTCACAAAAGAAAAAAAAGCATTACAAAGGTTTGGAATTTGACAAAAAAGGCTTAGAAAAGGAATAAACTTCTAAAAAATGGTTAGAAATTGACAAAAAAGGGTCACAAAAGAAAAAAAAACCTTACAAAGGGTTGGGATTTCACAAAAACGGCTTAGAAAAGGAATTAATGGCTTTAAAAGGGTTAGAAATTGAGAAAAATGGGTTAGAAAAGGAAAAAAACTGCTTAAAAAAGATAGAAATTGAGAAAATGGGTTAGAAAAGTTAAACAAAGCAAGCATTCAAACGACTTAGAAAAGGACAAAAATGGGTTAGAAAAGGAAAAAAATGTCTTCCAAAGGGCTGGAATTTGACAAAAAAGGGTTAGAAAAGGGGAAAATGGCTTAAAAGGCGTTAGAAATGCACAAAAATGGGTTAGAAATGGCCAAAAATGCCTGAAAACAGGAAGAAACGGGGCAAAACCCAGTAAGAAAAAGAGAAAAATGGCTTAGAACCTTTTGAAACTTGCCGAAGATGCAATAGAAATAGCCAAAAATGGCTTTAAATGAGTTTCAAATGGGCACAAAGGGGATTGAAAAGGCAAAAATTGCTTAGAAATAGCCAAACACGGCTTGAAAGCATTGAGAAATGGACAAAAATGGTTTAGAAAAGGAAATGAAAAAAGGGCTTCAAACGACTTAGAGATGGGCAAAAAAGGGTTAGAAAAGGAAAAAACTTCTAAAAAATGGTTAGAAATTGACAAAAAAGGGTCACAAAAGAAAAAAAAGCCTTACAAAGGGTTGGGATTTCACAAAAACGGCTTAGAAAAGGAATGAATGGCTTTAAAAGGGTTAGAAATTGAGAAAAATGGGTTAGAAAAGGAAAAAACCTCCTTAAAAAGGATAGAAATTGAGAAAAATCGGTTAGAAAGGTTAAATAAAGCAAGCATTCAAACGATTTAGAAATGGGCAAAAATGGGTTTCAAAAGGGAAAAAAACTGCTAAAAAATAGTTAGAAAAGGACAGAAATGGGTTAGACAAGGACAAAAGCGGCTTCCAAAGGGCTGGAATTTGACAAAAATGAGTTAGAAAGAAGAAAATGGCTTAAAACGGGTTAGAAATTCACAAAAATGGGTTAGAAATGGCCCAAAATGACTGAAAACAGGAAAAAAATGGGGCAAAAACTAATAAGAAAAGGAAAAAACTGGCTTAAAACCCTTCGAAATTTGCCAAAGATACGATAGAAATGTCCAAAAATGGCTTTAAATTAGTTTCAAAGGGGATTGAAAAGGCAAAAATTGCTTAGAAATAGCCAAACACGGCTTGAAAGCATTGAGAAATGGACAAAAATGGTTCAGAAAAGGAAATCAAAAAAGGCTTCAAACGACTTAGAGATGGGCAAAAAGGGGTTACAAAAGGAAAAAACTTCTAAAAAATGGTTAGAAATTGACAAAAAATGGCCACAAAAGAAAAAAAAGCATTACAAAGGGCTGGAATTTGACAAAAACGGCTTAGAAAAGGAATGAATGGCTTTAAAAGGGTTAGAAATTGAGAAAAATGGGTTAGAAAAGGAAAAAAAAGGCTTAAAAACGATAGAAATTGAGAAAATGGGTTAGAAAAGTTAAATAAAGCAAGCATTCAAACGACTTAGAAAAAATGGGTTAGAAAATGAAAAAAAATGCATTCCAAAGGGCTGGAATTTCAAAAAAAAAAGGGTTAGAAAAGGGGAAAATGCCTTGAAATGCTTTAGAAATGCACAAAAATGGGTTAGAAATGGGCAAAAATGACGGAAAACAGGAAAAAATGGGGCAAAACCCAGTAAGAAAAAGAGAAAAATGGCTTAGAACCTTTTGAAACTTGCCAAAGATGCGATAGAAATGGCCAAAAATGGCTTTAAATGAGTTTCAAATGGGCACAAAGGGGATTGAAAAGGCAAAAATTGCTTAGAAATAGCCAAACACGGCTTGAAAGCATTGAGAAATGGACAAAAATGATTCAGAAAAGGAAATGAAAAAAGGCTTCAAACGACTTAGAGATGGGCAAAAAAGGGTTAGAAAAGGAAAAAACTTCTAAAAATGATTAGAAATTGACAAAAAAGGGTCACAAAAGAAAAAAAAGCCTTACAAAGGGTTGGGATTTCACAAAAACGGCTTAGAAAAGGAATGAATGGCTTTAAAAGGGTTAGAAATTGAGAAAAATGGGTTAGAAAAGGAAAAAAACTGCTTAAAAAAGATAGAAATTGAGAAAATGGGTTAGAAAAGTTAAATAAAGCAAGCATTCAAACGACTTAGAAAAGGACAAAAATGGGTTAGAAAAGGAAAAAAATGTCTTCCAAAGGGCTGGAATTTGACAAAAAAGGGTTAGAAAAGGGGAAAATGGCTTAAAAGGCGTTAGAAATGCACAAAAATGGGTTAGAAATGGCCAAAAATGACTGAAAACAGGAAGAAACGGGGCAAAACCCAGTAAGAAAAAGAGAAAAATGGCTTAGAACCTTTTGAAACTTGCCGAAGATGCGATAGAAATAGCCAAAAATGGCTTTAAATGAGTTTCAAATGGGCACAAAGGGGATTGAAAAGGCAAAAATTGCTTAGAAATAGCCAAACACGGCTTGAAAGCATTGAGAAATGGACAAAAATGGTTTAGAAAAGGAAATGAAAAAAGGGCTTCAAACGACTTAGAGATGGGCAAAAAAGGGTTAGAAAAGGAAAAAACTTCTAAAAAATGGTTAGAAATTGACAAAAAAGGGTCACAAAAGAAAAAAAAGCCTTACAAAGGGTTGGGATTTCACAAAAACGGCTTAGAAAAGGAATGAATGGCTTTAAAAGGGTTAGAAATTGAGAAAAATGGGTTAGAAAAGGAAAAAACCTGCTTAAAAAGGATAGAAATTGAGAAAAATCGGTTAGAAAGGTTAAATAAAGCAAGCATTCAAACGATTTAGAAATGGGCAAAAATGGGTTTCAAAAGGGAAAAAAACTGCTAAAAAATAGTTAGAAAAGGACAGAAATGGGTTAGACAACGACAAAAGCGGCTTCCAAAGGGCTGGAATTTGACAAAAATGAGTTAGGAAGAAGAAAATGGCTTAAAACGGGTTAGAAATTCACAAAAATGGGTTAGAAATGGGCAAAAATGACTGAAAACAGGAAAAAAATGGGGCAAAAACTAATAAGAAAAGGAAAAAACTGGCTTAAAACCCTTCAAAATTTGCCAAAGATACGATAGAAATGTCCAAAAATGGCTTTAAATTAGTTTCAAAGGGGACTGAAAAGGCAAAAATTGCTTGGAAATAGCCAAACACTGCTTAAAAGCGTTGAGAAATGGACAAAAATGGTTCAGAAAAATAAATCAAAAAAGGCTTCAAAAGACTTAGACATGGGCAAAAAGGGGTTACAAAAGGAAAAAACTTCTAAAAAATGGTTAGAAATTCACAAAAAATGGTCACAAAAGAAAAAATAGCATTACAAAGGGTTGGAATTTGACAAAAACGGCTTAGAAAAGGAATGAATGGCTTTAAAAGGGTTAGAAATTGAGAAAAATGGGTTAGAAAAGGAAAAAAAACTGCTTAAAAAAGATAGAAATTGAGAAAATGGGTTAGAAAAGTTAAATAAAGCAAGCATTCAAACGACTTAGAAAAGGACAAAAATGGGTTAGAAAAGGAAAAAAATGTCTTGCAAAGGGCTGGAATTTGACAAAAAAGGGTTAGAAAAGGGGAAAATGGCTTAAAATGCGTTAGAAATGCACAAAAATGGGTTAGAAATGGCCAAAAATGACTGAAAACAGGAAGAAACGGGGCAAAACCCAGTAAGAAAAAGAGAAAAATGGCTTAGAACCTTTTGAAACTTGCCGAAGATGCAATAGAAATAGCCAAAAATGGCTTTAAATGAGTTTCAAATGGGCACAAAGGGGATTGAAAAGGCAAAAATTGCTTAGAAATAGCCAAACACGGCTTGAAAGCATTGAGAAATGGACAAAAATGGTTTAGAAAAGGAAATGAAAAAAGGGCTTCAAACGACTTAGAGATGGGCAAAAAAGGGTTAGAAAAGGAAAAAACTTCTAAAAAATGGTTAGAAATTGACAAAAAAGGGTCACAAAAGAAAAAAAAGCCTTACAAAGGGTTGGGATTTCACAAAAACGGCTTAGAAAAGGAATGAATGGCTTTAAAAGGGTTAGAAATTGAGAAAAATGGGTTAGAAAAGGAAAAAACCTCCTTAAAAAGGATAGAAATTGAGAAAAATCGGTTAGAAAGGTTAAATAAAGCAAGCATTCAAACGATTTAGAAATGGGCAAAAATGGGTTTCAAAAGGGAAAAAAACTGCTAAAAAATAGTTAGAAAAGGACAGAAATGGGTTAGACAAGGACAAAAGCGGCTTCCAAAGGGCTGGAATTTGACAAAAATGAGTTAGAAAGAAGAAAATGGCTTAAAACGGGTTAGAAATTCACAAAAATGGGTTAGAAATGGCCCAAAATGACTGAAAACAGGAAAAAAATGGGGCAAAAACTAATAAGAAAAGGAAAAAACTGGCTTAAAACCCTTCGAAATTTGCCAAAGATACGATAGAAATGTCCAAAAATGGCTTTAAATTAGTTTCAAAGGGGATTGAAAAGGCAAAAATTGCTTAGAAATAGCCAAACACGGCTTGAAAGCATTGAGAAATGGACAAAAATGGTTCAGAAAAGGAAATCAAAAAAGGCTTCAAACGACTTAGAGATGGGCAAAAAGGGGTTACAAAAGGAAAAAACTTCTAAAAAATGGTTAGAAATTGACAAAAAATGGCCACAAAAGAAAAAAAAGCATTACAAAGGGCTGGAATTTGACAAAAACGGCTTAGAAAAGGAATGAATGGCTTTAAAAGGGTTAGAAATTGAGAAAAATGGTTTAGAAAAGGAAAAAAAAGGCTTAAAAACGATAGAAATTGAGAAAATGGGTTAGAAAAGTTAAATAAAGCAAGCATTCAAACGACTTAGAAAAAATGGGTTAGAAAATGAAAAAAAATGCATTCCAAAGGGCTGGAATTTCAAAAAAAAAAGGGTTAGAAAAGGGGAAAATGGCTTAAAATGCTTTAGAAATGCACAAAAATGGGTTAGAAATGGGCAAAAATGACGGAAAACAGGAAAAAATGGGGCAAAACCCAGTAAGAAAAAGAGAAAAATGGCTTAGAACCTTTTGAAACTTGCCAAAGATGCGATAGAAATGGCCAAAAATGGCTTTAAATGAGTTTCAAATGGGCACAAAGGGGATTGAAAAGGCAAAAATTGCTTAGAAATAGCCAAACACGGCTTGAAAGCATTGAGAAATGGACAAAAATGATTCAGAAAAGGAAATGAAAAAAGGCTTCAAACGACTTAGAGATGGGCAAAAAAGGGTTAGAAAAGGAAAAAACTTCTAAAAATGATTAGAAATTGACAAAAAAGGGTCACAAAAGAAAAAAAAGCCTTACAAAGGGTTGGGATTTCACAAAAACGGCTTAGAAAAGGAATGAATGGCTTTAAAAGGGTTAGAAATTGAGAAAAATGGGTTAGAAAAGGAAAAAAACTGCTTAAAAAAGATAGAAATTGAGAAAATGGGTTAGAAAAGTTAAATAAAGCAAGCATTCAAACGATTTAGAAAAAATGGGTTAGAAAATGAAAAAAAATGCATTCCAAAGGGCTGGAATTTCAAAAAAAAAAGGGTTAGAAAAGGGGAAAATGGCTTAAAATGCTTTAGAAATGCACAAAAATGGGTTAGAAATGGGCAAAAATGACGGAAAACAGGAAAAAATGGGGCAAAACCCAGTAAGAAAAAGAGAAAAATGGCTTAGAACCTTTTGAAACTTGCCAAAGATGCGATAGAAATGGCCAAAAATGGCTTTAAATGAGTTTCAAATGGGCACAAAGGGGATTGAAAAGGCAAAAATTGCTTAGAAATAGCCAAACACGGCTTGAAAGCATTGAGAAATGGACAAAAATGATTCAGAAAAGGAAATGAAAAAAGGCTTCAAACGACTTAGAGATGGGCAAAAAAGGGTTAGAAAAGGAAAAAACTTCTAAAAATGATTAGAAATTGACAAAAAAGGGTCACAAAAGAAAAAAAAGCCTTACAAAGGGTTGGGATTTCACAAAAACGGCTTAGAAAAGGAATGAATGGCTTTAAAAGGGTTAGAAATTGAGAAAAATGGGTTAGAAAAGGAAAAAACCTGCTTAAAAAGGATAGAAATTGAGAAAAATCAGTTAGAAAGGTTAAATAAAGCAAGCATTCAAACGACTTAGAAATGGGCAAAAATGGGTTGCAAAAGGGAAAAAAACTGCTAAAAAATAGTTAGAAAAGGACAGAAATGGGTTAGACAAGGACAAAAATGGCTTCCAAAGGGCTGGAATTTGACAAAAATGAGTTAGAAAGAAGAAAATGGCTTAAAACGGGTTAGAAATTCACAAAAATGGGTTAGAAATGGGCAAAAATGACTGAAAACAGGAAAAAAATGGGGCAAAAACTAATAAGAAAAGGAAAAAACTGGCTTAAAACCCTTCAAAATTTGCCAAAGATACGATAGAAATGTCCAAAAATGGCTTTAAATTAGTTTCAAAGGGGATTGAAAAGGCAAAAATTGCTTAGAAATAGCCAAACAGTGCTTAAAAGCGTTGAGAAATGGACAAAAATGGTTCAGAAAAGGAAATCAAAAAAGGCTTCAAACGACTTAGAGATGGGCAAAAAGGGGTTACAAAAGGAAAAAACTTCTAAAAAATGGTTAGAAATTCACAAAAAATGGCCACAAAAGAAAAAAAAGCATTACAAAGGGTTGGAATTTGACAAAAACAGCTTAGAAAAGGAAAGAATGTCTTTTAAAGGGTTAGAAATTGAGAAAAATGGGTTAGAAAAGGAAAAAAAAAAACTGCTTAAAAAAGATAGAAATTGTGAAAATGGGTTAGAAAAGTTAAATAAAGCAAGCATTCAAACGACTTAGAAAAGGACAAAAATGGGTTAGAAAAGGAAAAAAAATGTCATCCAAAGGGCTTCAATTTGACAAAAAAGGGTTAGAAAAGGGGAAAATGGCTTAAAATGCGTTAGAAATGCACAAAAATGGGTTAGAAATGGCCAAAAATGACTGAAAACAGGAAAAAATTGGGCAAAACCCAGTAAGAAAAAGAGAAAAATGGCTTAGAACCTTTTGAAACTTGCCAAAGATGCTATAGAAATGGCCAAAAATGGCTTTAAATGAGTTTCAAATGGGCACAAAGGGGATTGAAAAGGCAAAAATTGCTTAGAAATAGCCAAACACGGCTTGAAAGCATTGAGAAATGGACAAAAATGGTTCAGAAAAGGAAATCAAAAAAGGCTTCAAACGACTTAGAGATGGGCAAAGAGGGGTTAGAAAAGGAAAAAACTTCTTAAAAAATGGTTAGAAATTGAGAAAATAGGGTCACAAAAGAAAAAAAAGCATTACAAAGGGTTGGAATTTGACAAAAACGGCTTAGAAAAGGAAAGAATGGCTTTAAAAGGGTTAGAAATTGAGAAAAATGGGTTAGAAAAGGAAAAAAACTGCTTAAAAAAGATAGAAATTGAGAAAATGGGTTAGAAAAGTTAAACAAAGCAAGCTTTCAAACGATTTAGAAAAGGACAAAAATGGGTTAGAAAAGGAAAAAAATGCATTCCAAAGGGCTGGAATTTCACAAAAAAAAGGGTTAGAAAAGGGGAAAATGGCTTAAAAGGCGTTAGAAATGCACAAAAATGGGTAGAAATGGCCAAAAATGACTGAAAACAGGAAAAAATGAGGCAAAACCCAGTAAGAAAAAGAGAAAAATGGCTTAGAACCTTTTGAAACTTGCCAAAGATGCGATAGAAATGGCCAAAAATGGCTTTAAATGAGTTTCAAATGGGCACAAAGGGGATTGAAAAGGCAAAAATTGCTTAGAAATAGCCAAACGCGGCTTGAAAGCATTGAGAAATGGACATAAATGGTTTAGAAAAGGAAATGAAAAAAAGGCTTCAAACGACTTAGAAAAGGACAAAAAAGGGTTAGAAAAGGGGAAAATGGCTTAAAATTCGTTAGAAATTTTTAGAAATTCACAAAAAAGGGTCACAAAAGAAAAAAAAAGCCTTACAAAGGGTTGGAATTTGACAAAAACGGCTTAGAAAAGGAAAGAATGGCTTTAAAAGGGTTAGAAATTGAGAAAAATGGGTTAGAAAAGGAAAAAAACTGCTTAAAAAAGATAGAAATTGAGAAAATGGGTTAGAAAAGTTAAACAAAGCAAGCTTTCAAACGATTTAGAAAAGGACAAAAATGGGTTATAAAAGGAAAAAAATGCATTCCAAAGGGCTGGAATTTCACAAAAAAAAGGGTTAGAAAAGGGGAAAATGGCTTAAAACGGGTTCGAAATGCACAAAAATGGGTAGAAATGGCCAAAAATGACTGAAAACAGGAAAAAATGAGGCAAAACCCAGTAAGAAAAAGAAAAAAATGGCTTAGAACCTTTTGAAACTTGCCAAAGATGCGATAGAAATGGCCAAAAATATCTTTAAATGAGTTTCAATTGGCACAAAGGGGATTGAAAAGGCAAAAATTGCTTAGAAATAGCCAAACACGGCTTGACAGCCTTGAGAAATGGACAAAAATGATTCCGTAAAGAAAATGAAAAAAAGGCTTCAAACGACTTGGAGATGGGCAAAAAAGTGTTAGAAAAGGAAAAAACTCCTAAAAAAATTGTTAGAAATTGACAAAAAAGGGTCACAAAAGAAAAAAAGCATTACCAAGGGTTGGAATTTGACAAAAACGGCTTAGAAAAGGAAAGAATGTCTTTTAAAGGGTTAGAAATTGAGAAAAATGGGTTAGAAAAGGAAAAAAAAAACCTGCTTAAAAAAGATAGAAATTGTAAAATGGGTTAGAAAAGTTAAATAAAGCAAGCATTCAAACGACTTAGAAAAGGACAAAAATGGGTTAGAAAAGGAAAAAAAATGTCATCCAAAGGGCTTCAATTTGAAAAAAAAAGGGTTAGAAAAGGGGAAAATGGCTTAAAATGCGTTAGAAATGCACAAAAATGGGTTAGAAATGGCCAAAAATGACTGAAAACAGGAAAAAATTGGGCAAAACCCAGTAAGAAAAAGAGAAAAATGGCTTAGAACCTTTTGAAACTTGCCAAAGATGCTATAGAAATGGCCAAAAATGGCTTTAAATGAGTTTCAAATGGGCACAAAGGGGATTGAAAAGGCAAAAATTGCTTAGAAATGGCCAAACACGGCTTGAAAGCATTGAGAAATGGACAAAAATGGTTCAGAAAAGGAAATCAAAAAAGGCTTCAAACGACTTAGAGATGGGCAAAGAGGGGTTAGAAAAGGAAAAAACTTCTTAAAAAATGGTTAGAAATTGAGAAAAACGGTCACAAAAGAAAAAAAAGCATTACAAAGGGTTGGAATTTGACAAAAATGGCTTAGAAAAGGAATGAATGGCATTAAAAGGGTTAGAAATTGAGAAAAATGGGTTAGAAAAGGAAAAAAACTGCTTAAAAAAGATAGAAATTGAGAAAATGGGTTAGGAAAGTTAAATAAAGCAAGCATTCAAACGACTTAGAAAAGGACAAAAATGGGTTAGAAAAGGAAAAAAAATGTCTTCCAAAGGGCTGGAATTTGACAAAAAAAGGGTTAGAAAAGGGAAAATGGCTTAAAACGGGTTAGAAATGCACAAAAATGGGTTAGAAATGGCCAAAAATGACTGAAAACAGGAAAAAAATGAGGCAAAACCCAGTAAGAAAACGAGAAAAATGGCTTAGAACCTTTTGAAACTTGCCAAAGATACGATAGAAATGGCCAAAAATGGCTTTAAATGAGTTTCAAGTGGGCACAAAGGGGATTGAAAAGGCAAAAATTGCTTAGAAATAGCCAAACACGGCTTGAAAGCATTGAGAAATGGACAAAAATGATTCTGAAAAGGAAATGAAAAAAAGGCTTCAAACGACTTAGAGATGGGCCAAAAAGGGTTAGAAAAGGAATAAACTTCTAAAAAAGTTGTTAGATATTGACAAAAAAGGGTCACAAAAGAAAAAAAAAGCCTTACAAAGGGTTGGAATTTGACAAAAACAGCTTTGAAAAGGAATGAATGGCTTTAAAAGGGTTAGAAATTGAGAAAAATGGGTTATCAAAGTGTCCTGGGTTCAGCAGTAGCAGTCATGTTTCTCCTCCTTGGTAGCTGGTGCAGTGCAGTATTTTGACTTTCAGCTCGGGAACAGAGCTGATAGCGATGTTTTGGTTTGGCCAAGGTCTTTGTGAGCCTCATGCTCTGCCAGGGAGGAGGGAAAGCTAGGAGGAAGCAGAGACAGGACACCTGACCCAAACTGACCAAAGAGGTATTCCATACCGCAGCACGTCATGCCCAGGATGTAACTGGGAGTTAGCCGGAAGGGCGGAGGGACTGCAGGGTTGGAGGAGGTATGGGTCGGAGCTTGGTCGGGCTTGGGGGGCGAGTTATAGGTCAGCTGGTGCTGAGGTGTTGTATTCTCTTCCCTTGTTATTTCCTTTATCATTATTATCATTGGTGGTAGCAGTAGTGATTTGTGTTATACCTTAGTTACTAAACTGTTCTTATCTCAACCCGTGGGAGTTGCATTCTTTTCAATTCTCCTCTCCATCCCTCCGGGACTAGGGGGAGGGAAAGAAGGGGGGGGGTGAGCGAACGAATTACCTGACTGGGTTTAAACCACGACAGTTCTTTTTGGCGCCCAACGTGGGGACCGAAGGGTTGAGATAACGACAGATTTGACTGGATCAAGCTTTTTTTTTTCTCCTTGCTATTTTTTGCCCAATTCTTTCCTGGTTTCAGAGTTTTTCGCTCATTTCTAACCCATTTTGCCCCATTTCTGTCAAATTGAAACCAGTTTCCCCCCCGTTTGCTATGCATTCTTGTCACTTTCTAATATGTTTTACGCCACTTTTGGCCATTACTAACCCTTTTTTTATTTCCATTTTCTGAGTCGTTTTAAGCATTTTTTCGTTTCTTTTCCTAACCCAAATTTCTCAATTTCAAACCATTTTTAAGTTATTTTTCCCCTTTCCTAACCCACTTTTGTCAAGTTCTAACCCCTTTTAATCCATTTTTGGCAGTTTCTATCCTATTTTTGCCACGTTTAAACCCCTTTTAAGCTTTTTTTTTTTTTTTCCATGCTAATTTTTGCCCAATTCTTTCCTGGTTTCAGAGTTTTTCGCTCATTTCTAACCCATTTTTCCCCATTTCTATTGAATTGAAAGCAGTTTCCCCCCCGTTTGCTATGCATTCTTGTTACTTTCTAATATGTTTTAAGCCACTTTTGGCCATTACTAACCCTTTTGTTATTTCCATTTTCTTAGTCGTTTTAAGCATTTTTTCGTTTCTTTTCCTAACCCATATTTCTCAATTTCAAACCATTTTTAAGTTATTTTTCCCCTTTCCTAACCCACTTTTGTCAAGTTCTAACCCCTTTAAATCCATTTTTGGCAGTTTCTATCCTATTTTTGCCACGTTTAAACACCTTTTAAGCTTTTTTTTTCCATGCTAATTTTTGCCCAATTCTTTCCTGGTTTCAGAGTTTTTCGCTCATTTCTAACTCATTTTTTCCCATTTCTATCAAATTTAAACCAGTTTTTCCCCCGTTTGCTTTGCATTCTTGTTACTTTCTTAAACGTTTTAAGCCACTTTTGGCCATTACTAACCCTTTTTTTATTTCCATTTTCTGAGTCCTTTTAAGCATTTTTTCGTTTCTTTTCCTAACCCAAATTTCTCAATTTCAAACCATTTTTAAGTTATTTTTCCCCTTTCCTAACCCACTTTTGTCAAGTTCTAACCCCTTTTAATCCATTTTTGGCAGTTTCTATCCTATTTTTGCCACGTTTCAACCCCTTTTAAGCTTTTTTTTTTCTCCTCCATGCTAATTTTTGCCCAATTCTTTCCTGGTTTCAGAGTTTTTCGCTCATTTCTAACCCATTTTTCCCCATTTCTATCAAATTGAAACCGCTTTTTTCCCCCCGTTTGCTATGCATTCTTGTTACTTTCTAAGATGTTTTAAGCCACTTTTGGCCATTACTAACCCTTTTGTTATTTCCATTTTCTAAGTCGTTTTAAGCATTTTTTGGTTTCTTTTCCTAACCCATATTTCTCAATTTCTAACCATTTTTAAGTTATTTTTCCCCTTTCCTAACCCATTTTTGTCAAGTTCTAACACATTTTAATCAGTTTTTGGCAGTTTCTATCCTATTTTTGCCACGTTTAAACCCCTTTTAAGCTTTTTTTTTTTTTTTCCATGCTATTTTTTGCCCAATTCTTTCCTGGTTTCAGAGTTTTTCGCTCATTTCTAACCCATTTTTCCCCATTTCTAACGAATTGAAACCAGTTTCCCCCCCGTTTGCTATGCATTCTTGTTACTTTCTAATATGTTTTAAGCCACTTTTGGCCATTACTAACCCTTTTGTTATTTCCATTTTCTAAGTCGTTTTAAGCATTTTTTGGTTTCTTTTCCTAACCTGTATTTCTCAAATTCTAACCATTTTTAATTTATTTTTCCCCTTTCCTAACCCATTTTTGTCAAGTTCTAACCCCTTTTAATCCATTTTTGGCAGTTTCTATCCTATTTTTGCCACGTTTAAACTCCTTTTAAGCTTTTTTTTTTCCATGCTAATTTTTGCCCAATTCTTTCCTGGTTTCAGAGTTTTTCGCTCATTTCTAACCCATTTTTCCCCATTTCTATCGAATTGAAACCAGTTTTTCCCCCGTTTGCTATGCATTCTTGTTACTTTCTTAAACGTTTTAAGCCACTTTTGGCCATTACTAACCCTTTTTTTATTTCCATTTTCTGAGTCGTTTTAAGCATTTTTTGGTTTCTTTTCCTAACCCAAATTTCTCAATTTCAAACCATTTTTAAGTTATTTTTCCCCTTTCCTAACCCACTTTTGTCAAGTTCTAACCCCTTTTAATCCATTTTTGGCAGTTTCTACCCTATTTTTGCCACGTTTAAACACCTTTTAAGCTTTTTTTTTCCTTGCTAATTTTTGCCCAATTCTTTCCTGGTTTCAGTTTTTCGCTCATTTCTAACCCATTTTGCCCCATTTCTATCAAATTGAAACCGCTTTTTTCCCCCAGTTTGCTATGCATTCTTGTTACTTTCTAATATGTTTTAAGCCACTTTTGGCCATTACTAACCCTTTAGTTATTTCCATTTTCTAAGTCGTTTTAAGCATTTTTTGGTTTCTTTTCCTAACCCATATTTCTCAATTTGTAACCATTTTTAAAGTTATTTTTCCCCTTTCCTAACCCATTTTTGTCAAGTTCTAACCCCTTTTAATCAGTTTTTGGCAGTTTCTATCCTATTTTTGCCACGTTTAAACCCCTTTTAAGCTTTTTTTTTTTTTTCCATGCTAATTTTTGCCCAATTCTTTCCTGGTTTCAGAGTTTTTCGCTCATTTCGAACCCATTTTGCCCCATTTCTGTCAAATTGAAACCAGTTTCCCCCCCGTTTTCTATGCATTCTTGTTACTTTCTAATATGTTTTAAGCCACTTTTGGCCATTACTAACCCTTTTGTTATTTCCATTTTCTAAGTCGTTTTAAGCATTTTTTGGTTTCTTTTCCTAACCCAAGTTTCTCAATTTCTAACCAGTTTTAATTTATTTTTCCCCTTTCCTAACCCATTTTTGTCAAGTTCTAACCCCTTTTAATCCATTTTTGGCAGTTTCTATCTTATTTTTGCCACGTTTCGACGCCTTGTAAGCTTTTTTTTTTCTTTTCTTGCTAATTTTTGCCCAATTCTTTCCTGGTTTCAGAGGTTTTCCCTCATTTCTAACCCATTTTGCCCCGTTTCTATCAAATTGAAACCCCTTTTTTCCCCCCGTTTGCTTTGCATTCTTGTTACTTTCTTAAACGTTTTAAGCCACTTTTGGCCATTGCTAACCCTTATTTTATTTCCCTTTTCTAAGTCGTTTTAAGCATTTTTTCGTTTCTTTTCCTAACCCAAATTTCTCAATTTCAAACCATTTTTAAGTTATTTTTCCCCTTTCCTAACCCACTTTTGTCAAGTTCTAACCCCTTTTAATCCATTTTTGGCAGTTTCTACCCTATTTTTGCCACGTTTAAACACCTTTTAAGCTTTTTTTTTCCTTGCTAATTTTTGCCCAATTCTTTCCTGGTTTCAGAGTTTTTCGCTCATTTCTAACCCATTTTTCCCCATTTCTATCAAATTTAAACCAGTTTTTCCCCCGTTTGCTATGCATTCTTGTTACTTTCTTAAACTTTTTAAGCCACTTTTGGCCATTGCTAACCCTTTTTTTATTTTCATTTTCTGAGTCGTTTTAAGCATTTTTTCGTTCCTTTTCCTAACCCAAATTTCTCAAATTCTAACCATTTTTAATTTATTTTTCCCCTTTCCTAACCCACTTTTGTCAAGTTCTAACCCCTTTTAATCCATTTTTGGCAGTTTCTACCCTATTTTTGCCACGTTTAAACACCTTTTAAGCTTTTTTTTTTCCTTGCTAATTTTTGCCCAATTCTTTCCTGGTTTCAGAGTTTTTCGCTCATTTCTAACCCATTTTGCCCCATTTCTATCAAATTGAAACCGCTTTTTTCCCCCCGTTTGCTATGCATTCTTGTTACTTTCTAATATGTTTTAAGCCACTTTTGGCCATTACTAACCCTTTTGTTATTTCCATTTTCTAAGTCGTTTTAAGCATTTTTTGGTTTCTTTTCCTAACCCATATTTCTCAATTTCTAACCATTTTTAAGTTATTTTTCCCCTTTCCTAACCCATTTTTGTCAAGTTCTAACACATTTTAATCAGTTTTTGGCAGTTTCTATCCTATTTTTGCCACGTTTCAACCCCTTTTAAGCTTTTTTTTTTCTCCTTGCTATTTTTTGCCCAATTCTTTCCTGGTTTCAGAGTTTTTCGCTCATTTCTAACCCATTTTGCCCCATTTCTGTCAAATTGAAACCAGTTTCCCCCCCGTTTGCTATGCATTCTTGTTACTTTCTAATATGTTTTAAGCCACTTTTGGCCATTACTAACCCTTTTGTTATTTCCATTTTCTAAGTCGTTTTAAGCATTTTTTGGTTTCTTTTCCTAACCCATATTTCTCAATTTCTAACCATTTTTAAGTTATTTTTCCCCTTTCCTAACCCATTTTTGTCAAGTTCTAACCCCTTTTAATCCATTTTTCGCAGTTTCTATCTTATTTTTGCCACGTTTCGACCCCTTGTAAGCTTTTTTTTTTCTTTTCTTGCTAATTTTTGCCCAATTCTTTCCTGGTTTCAGAGTTTTTCGCTCATTTCTAACTCATTTTGCCCCATTTCTGTCAAATTGAAACCAGTTTCCCCCCGTTTGCTATGCATTCTTGTTACTTTCTAATATGTTTTAAGCCACTTTTGGCCATTACTAACCCTTTTGTTATTTCCATTTTCTAAGTCGTTTTAAGCATTTTTTGGTTTCTTTTCCTAACCCATATTTCTCAATTTCTAACCATTTTTAATTTATTTTTCCCCTTTCCTAACCCATTTTTGTCAAGTTCTAACCCCTTTTAATCCATTTTT
Organism: Pezoporus flaviventris; assembly: GCF_033815535.1. Taxonomy (NCBI): domain Eukaryota; kingdom Metazoa; phylum Chordata; class Aves; order Psittaciformes; family Psittacidae; genus Pezoporus; species Pezoporus flaviventris. The sequence goes on from NW_026892936.1 coordinate 142,580, forward strand.
GGCAGTTTCTATCTTATTTTTGCCACGTTTCGACCCCTTGTAAGCTTTTTTTTTTTCTTTTCTTGCTAATTTTTGCCCAATTCTTTCCTGGTTTCAGAGGTTTTCCCTCATTTCTAACCCATTTTGCCCCGTTTCTATCAAATTGAACCCGCTTTTTTTCCCCCCTTTTTCTATGCATTCTTGTTACTTTCTTCAACGTTTTAAGCCACTTTTGGCCATTGCTAACCCTTTTTTTATTTCCCTTTTCTAAGTCGTTTTAAGCATTTTTTCGTTCCTTTTCCTAACCCAAATTTCTCAATTTCAAACCATTTTTAAGTTATTTTTCCCCTTTCCTAACCCACTTTAGTCAAGTTCTAACCCATTTTAATCCATTTTTGGCAGTTTCTATCCTATTTTTGCCATGTTTAAACCCCTTTTAAGCTTTTTTTTTTTTTTTCCATGCTAATTTTTGCCCAATTCTTTCCTGGCTTCAGAGTTTTTCGCTCATTTCTAACCCATTTTGCCCCATTTCTATCAAATTGAAACCGCTTTTTTCCCCTGTTTGCTATGCATTCTTGTTACTTTCTAATATGTTTTAAGCCACTTTTGGCCATTACTAACCCTTTAGTTATTTCCATTTTCTAAGTCGTTTTAAGCATTTTTTGGTTTCTTTTCCTAACCCATATTTCTCAATTTGTAACCATTTTTAAAGTTATTTTTCCCCTTTCCTAACCCATTTTTGTCAAGTTCTAACCCCTTTTAATCCATTTTTGGCAGTTTCTATCTTATTTTTGCCACGTTTCGACCCCTTGTAAGCTTTTTTTTTTCTTTTCTTGCTAATTTTTGCCCAATTCTTTCCTGGTTTCAGAGTTTTTCGCTCATTTCTAACTCATTTTGCCCCATTTCTGTCAAATTGAAACCAGTTTCCCCCCGTTTGCTATGGATTCTTGTTACTTTCTAATATGTTTTAAGCCACTTTTGGCCATTACTAACCCTTTTTTTATTTCCATTTTCTTAGTCGTTTTAAGCATTTTTTCGTTTCTTTTCCTAACCCAAATTTCTCAATTTCAAACCATTTTTAAGTTATTTTTCCCCTTTCCTAACCCACTTTTGTCAAGTTCTAACCCATTTTAATCCATTTTTGGCAGTTTCTATCCTATTTTTGCCACGTTTCACCCCCTTTTAAGCTTTTCTTTTTCTCCTTGCTATTTTTTGCCCAATTCTTTCCTGGTTTCAGAGTTTTTCGCTCATTTCTAACCCATTTTGCCCCATTTCTGTCAAATTGAAACCAGTTTTCCCCCCGTTTGCTATGCATTCTTGTTACTTTCTAATATGTTTTAAGCCACTTTTGGCCATTACTAACCCTTTTGTTATTTCCATTTTCTAAGTCGTTTTAAGCATTTTTTGGTTTCTTTTCCTAACCCATATTTCTCAATTTCTAACCATTTTTAATTTATTTTTCCCCTTTCCTAACCCATTTTTGTCAAGTTCTAACCCCTTTTAATCCATTTTTGGCAGTTTCTATCTTATTTTTGCCACGTTTCGACCCCTTGTAAGCTTTTTTTTTTTCTTTTCTTGCTAATTTTTGCCCAATTCTTTCCTGGTTTCAGAGGTTTTCCCTCATTTCTAACCCATTTTGCCCCGTTTCTATCAAATTGAAACCGCTTTTTTTCCCCCCTTTTTCTATGCATTCTTGTTACTTTCTTCAACGTTTTAAGCCACTTTTGGCCATTGCTAACCCTTTTTTTATTTCCCTTTTCTAAGTCGTTTTAAGCATTTTTTCGTTCCTTTTCCTAACCCAAATTTCTCAATTTCAAACCATTTTTAAGTTATTTTTCCCCTTTCCTAACCCACTTTAGTCAAGTTCTAACCCATTTTAATCCATTTTTGGCAGTTTCTATCCTATTTTTGCCATGTTTAAACCCCTTTTAAGCTTTTTTTTTTTTTTTCCATGCTAATTTTTGCCCAATTCTTTCCTGGCTTCAGAGTTTTTCGCTCATTTCTAACCCATTTTGCGCCATTTCTATCAAATTGAAACCGCTTTTTTCCCCCTGTTTGCTATGCATTCTTGTTACTTTCTAATATGTTTTAAGCCACTTTTGGCCATTTCTAACCCTTTAGTTATTTCCATTTTCTAAGTCGTTTTAAGCATTTTTTGGTTTCTTTTCCTAACTGATATTTCTCAATTTGTAACCATTTTTAAAGTTATTTTTCCCCTTTCCTAACCCATTTTTGTCAAGTTCTAACCCCTTTTAATCAGTTTTTGGCAGTTTCTATCCTATTTTTGCCACGTTTAAACCCCTTTTAAGCTTTTTTTTTTTTTTCCATGCTAATTTTTGCCCAATTCTTTCCTGGTTTCAGAGTTTTTCGCTCATTTCGAACCCATTTTGCCCCATTTCTGTCAAATTGAAACCAGTTTCCCCCCCGTTTGCTATGCATTCTTGTTACTTTCTAATATGTTTTAAGCCACTTTTGGCCATTACTAACCCTTTTGTTATTTCCATTTTCTAAGTCGTTTTAAGCATTTTTTGGTTTCTTTTCCTAACCCAAGTTTCTCAATTTCTAACCAGTTTTAATTTATTTTTCCCCTTTCCTAACCCATTTTTGTCAAGTTCTAACCCCTTTTAATCCATTTTTGGCAGTTTCTATCTTATTTTTGCCACGTTTCGACCCCTTGTAAGCTTTTTTTTTTCTTTTCTTGCTAATTTTTGCCCAATTCTTTCCTGGTTTCAGAGGTTTTCCCTCATTTCTAACCCATTTTGCCCCGTTTCTATCAAATTGAAACCCCTTTTTTCCCCCCGTTTGCTTTGCATTCTTGTTACTTTCTTAAACGTTTTAAGCCACTTTTGGCCATTGCTAACCCTTTTTTTATTTCCCTTTTCTAAGTCGTTTTAAGCATTTTTTCGTTTCTTTTCCGAACCCAAATTTCTCAATTTCAAACCATTTTTAAGTTATTTTTCCCCTTTCCTAACCCACTTTTGTCAAGTTCTAACCCCTTTTAATCCATTTTTGGCAGTTTCTATCCTATTTTTGCCACGTTTAAACTCCTTTTAAGCTTTTTTTTTCCTTGCTAATTTTTGCCCAATTCTTTCCTGGTTTCAGAGTTTTTCGCTCATTTCTAACCCATTTTTCCCCATTTCTATCAAATTTAAACCAGGTTTTCCCGCGTTTGCTATGCATTCTTGTTACTTTCTTAAACGTTTTAAGCCACTTTTGGCCATTACTAACCCTTTTTTTATTTCCATTTTCTGAGTCGTTTTAAGCATTTTTTCGTTTCTTTTCCGAACCCAAATTTCTCAATTTCAAACCATTTTTAAGTTATTTTTCCCCTTTCCTAACCCACTTTTGTCAAGTTCTAACCCCTTTTAATCCATTTTTGGCAGTTTCTACCCTATTTTTGCCACGTTTAAACACCTTTTAAGCTTTTTTTTTCCTTGCTAATTTTTGCCCAATTCTTTCCTGGTTTCAGAGTTTTTCGCTCATTTCTAACCCATTTTTCCCCATTTCTATCAAATTTAAACCAGTTTTTCCCCCGTTTGCTATGCATTCTTGTTACTTTCTTAAACTTTTTAAGCCACTTTTGGCCATTGCTAACCCTTTTTTTATTTCCATTTTCTGAGTCGTTTTAAGCATTTTTTCGTTCCTTTTCCTAACCCAATATTCTCAATTTCATACCATTTTTAAGTTATTTTTCCCCTTTCCTAACCCACTTTTGTCAAGTTCTAACCCCTTTTAATCCATTTTTGGCAGTTTCTACCCTATTTTTGCCACGTTTAAACACCTTTTAAGCTTTTTTTTTTCCTTGCTAATTTTTGCCCAATTCTTTCCTGGTTTCAGAGTTTTTCGCTCATTTCTAACCCATTTTGCCCCATTTCTATCAAATTGAAACCGCTTTTTTCCCCCCGTTTGCTATGCATTCTTGTTACTTTCTAATATGTTTTAAGCCACTTTTGGCCATTACTAACCCTTTTGTTATTTCCATTTTCTAAGTCGTTTTAAGCATTTTTTGGTTTCTTTTCCTAACCCATATTTTTCAATTTCTAACCATTTTTAAGTTATTTTTCCCCTTTCCTAACCCATTTTTGTCAAGTTCTAACCCCTTTTAATCCATTTTTGGCAGTTTCTATCCTATTTTTGCCACGTTTAAACCCTTTTTAAGCTTTTTTTTTTTTTTTTCCATGCTAATTTTTGCCCAATCCTTTCCTGGTTTCAGAGTTTTTCGCTCATTTCTAACCCATTTTGCCCCATTTCTGTCAAATTGAAACCAGTTTCCCCCCCGTTTGCTATGCATTCTTGTTACTTTCTAATATGTTTTAAGCCACTTTTAGCCATTACTAACCCTTTTGTTATTTCCCTTTTCTAAGTCGTTTTAAGCATTTTTTGGTTTCTTTTCCTAACCCATATTTCTCAATTTCTAACCATTTTTAATTTATTTTTCCCCTTTCCTAACCCATTTTTGTCAAGTTCTAACCCCTTTTAATCAGTTTTTGGCAGTTTCTATCTTATTTTTGCCACGTTTCGACCCCTTGTAAGCTTTTTTTTTTCTTTTCTTGCTAATTTTTGCCCAATCCTTTCCTGGTTTCAGAGGTTTTCCCTCATTTCTAACCCATTTTGCCCCGTTTCTATCAAATTGAAACCGCTTTTTTCCCCCCGTTTGCTTTGCATTCTTGTTACTTTCTTCAACGTTTTAAGCCACTTTTGGGCATTGCTAACCCTTTTTTTATTTCCCTTTTCTAAGTCGTTTTAAGCATTTTTTCGTTTCTTTTCCTAACCCAAATTTCTCAATTTCAAACCATTTTTAAGTTATTTTTCCCCTTTCCTAACCCACTTTTGTCAAGTTCTAACCCCTTTTAATCCATTTTTGGCAGTTTCTACCCTATTTTTGCCACGTTTAAACACCTTTTAAGCTTTTTTTTTCCTTGCTAATTTTTGCCCAATTCTTTCCTGGTTTCAGAGTTTTTCGCTCATTTCTAACCCATTTTGCCCCATTTCTATCAAATTGAAACCGCTTTTTTCCCCCCTTTTCCTATGCATTCTTGTTACTTTCTAATATGTTTTAAGCCACTTTTGGCCATTACTAACCCTTTTGTTATTTCCATTTTCTAAGTCGTTTTAAGCATTTTTTGGTTTCTTTTCCTAACCCATATTTCTCAATTTCTAACCATTTTTAAGTTATTTTTCCCCTTTCCTAACCCATTTTTTTCAAGTTATAACCCATTTTAATCAGTTTTTAGCAGTTTCTATCCTATTTTTGCCACGTTTAAACCCCTTTTAAGCTTTTTTTTTTTTTCCATGCTAATTTTTGCCCAATTCTTTCCTGGTTTCAGAGTTTTTCGCTCATTTCTAACCCATTTTGCCCCATTTCTATCAAATTGAAACCAGTTTCCCCCCCGTTTGCTATGCATTCTTGTTACTTTCTAATATGTTTTAAGCCACTTTTGGCCATTACTAACCCTTTTTTTATTTCCATTTTCTTAGTCCTTTTAAGCATTTTTTCGTTTCTTTTCCTAACCCAAATTTCTCAATTTCAAACCATTTTTAAGTTATTTTTCCCCTTTCCTAACCCACTTTTGTCAAGTTCTAACCCCTTTTAATCCATTTTTGGCAGTTTCTATCCTATTTTTGCCACGTTTCAACCCCTTTTAAGCTTTTTTTTTTCTCCTTGCTATTTTTTGCCGAATTCTTTCCTGGTTTCAGAGTTTTTCGCTCATTTCTAACCCATTTTTCCCCATTTCTATCAAATTGAAACCGCTTTTTTCCCCCCGTTTGATATGCATTCTTGTTACTTTCTAAGATGTTTTAAGCCACTTTTGGCCATTACTAACCCTTTTGTTATTTCCATTTTCTAAGTCGTTTTAAGCATTTTTTCGTTTCTTTTCCTAACCCATATTTCTCAATTTCTAACCATTTTTAATTTATTTTTCCCCTTTCCTAACCCATTTTTGTCAAGTTCTAACCCCTTTTAATCAGTTTTTGGCAGTTTCTATCCTATTTTTGCCACGTTTAAACCCCTTTTAAGCTTTTTTTTTTTTTTCCATGCTAATTTTTGCCCAATTCTTTCCTGGTTTCAGAGTTTTTCGCTCATTTCTAACCCATTTTGCCCCATTTCTGTCAAATTGAAACCAGTTTCCCCCCCGGTTGCTATGCATTCTTGTTACTTTCTAATATGTTTTAAGCCACTTTTGGCCATTACTAACCCTTTTGTTATTTCCATTTTCTAAGTCGTTTTAAGCATTTTTTGGTTTCTTTTCCTAACCCATATTTCTCAATTTCTAACCATTTTTAATTTATTTTTCCCCTTTCCTAACCCATTTTTGTCAAGTTCTAACCCCTTTTAATCCATTTTTGGCAGTTTCTATCTTATTTTTGCCACGTTTCGACCCCTTGTAAGCTTTTTTTTTTTCTTTTCTTGCTAATTTTTGCCCAATTCTTTCCTGGTTTCAGAGGTTTTCCCTCATTTCTAACCCATTTTGCCCCGTTTCTATCAAATTTAAGCCGCTTTTTTCCCCCCGTTTGCGATGCATTCTTGTTACTTTCTTAAACGTTTTAAGACTCTTTTGGCCATTGCTAACCCTTTTTTTATTTCCATTTTCTAAGTCGTTTTAAGCATTTTCTGGTTTCTTTTCCTAACCCAAGTTTCTCAATTTCTAACCATTTTAAAGTTATTTTTCCCCTTTCCTAACTCACTTTTGTCAAATTCTAACCCCTTTTAATCCATTTTTGGCAGTTTCTATCCTATTTTTGCCACGTTTCGACCCCTTTTAAGCTTTTTTTTTTCTCCTTGCTATTTTTTGCCCAATTCTTTCCTGGTTTCAGAGTTTTTCGCTCATTTCTAACCCATTTTTCCCCATTTCTATCAAATTGAAACCGCTTTTTTCCCCCCGTTTGCTATGCATTCTTGTTACTTTCTAATATGTTTTAAGCCACTTTTGGCCATTACTAACCCTTTTTTTATTTCCATTTTCTAAGTCGTTTTAAGCATTTTTTGGTTTCTTTTCCTAACCCATATTTCTCAATTTCTAACCATTTTTAAGTTATTTTTCCCCTTTCCTAACCCATTTTTGTCAAGTTCTAACACATTTTAATCAGTTTTTGGCAGTTTCTATCCTATTTTTGCCACGTTTCAACCCCTTTTAAGCTTTTTTTTTTTTTTCCATGCTAATTTTTGCCCAATTCTTTCCTGGCTTCAGAGTTTTTCGCTCATTTCTAACCCATTTTGCCCCATTTCTGTCAAATTGAAACCAGTTTCCCCCCCGTTTGCTATGCATTCTTGTTACTTTCTAATATGTTTTAAGCCACTTTTGGCCATTACTAACCCTTTTTTATTTCCATTTTCTTAGTCGTTTTAAGCATTTTTTCGTTTCTTTTCCTAACCCAAATTTCTCAATTTCAAACCATGTTTAAGTTATTTTTCCCCTTTCCTAACCCACTTTTGTCAAGTTCTAACCCATTTTAATCCATTTTTGGCAGTTTCTATCCTATTTTTCCCACGTTTCAACCCCTTTTAAGCTTTTTTTTTTCTCCTTGCTATTTTTTGCCCAATTCTTTCCTGGTTTCAGAGTTTTTCGCTCATTTCTAACCCATTTTTCCCCATTTCTGTCAAATTGAAACCAGTTTCCCCCCCGTTTGCTATGCATTCTTGTTACTTTCTAATATGTTTTAAGCCACTTTTGGCCATTACTAACCCTTTTGTTATTTCCATTTTCTAAGTCGTTTTAAGCATTTTTTGGTTTCTTTTCCTAACCCATATTTCTCAATTTCTAACCATTTTTAAAGTTATTTTTCCCCTTTCCTAACCCATTTTTGTCAAGTTCTAACCCCTTTTAATCAGTTTTTGGCAGTTTCTATCCTATTTTTGCCACGTTTAAACCCCTTTTAAGCTTTTTTTTTTTTTTTCCATGCTAATTTTTGCCCAATTCTTTCCTGGTTTCAGAGTTTTTCGCTCATTTCGAACCCATTTTGCCCCATTTCTGTCAAATTGAAACCAGTTTCCCCCCCGGTTGCTATGCATTCTTGTTACTTTCTAATATGTTTTAAGCCACTTTTGGCCATTACTAACCCTTTTGTTATTTCCATTTTCTAAGTCGTTTTAAGCATTTTTTGGTTTCTTTTCCTAACCCAAGTTTCTCAATTTCTAACCATTTTTAAGTTATTTTTCCCCTTTCCTAACCCATTTTTGTCAAGTTCTAACCCCTTTTAATCCATTTTTGGCAGTTTCTATCTTATTTTTGCCACGTTTCGACCCCTTGTAAACTTTTTTTTTTCTTTTCTTGCTAATTTTTTCCCAATTCTTTCCTGGTTTCAGAGGTTTTCCCTCATTTCTAACCCATTTTGCCCCGTTTCTATCAAATTGAAACCCCTTTTTTCCCCCCGTTTGCTTTGCATTCTTGTTACTTTCTTAAACGTTTTAAGCCACTTTTGGCCATTGCTAACCCTTTTTTTATTTCCCTTTTCTAAGTCGTTTTAAGCATTTTTTCGTTTCTTTTCCTAACCCAAATTTCTCAATTTCAAACCATTTTTAAGTTATTTTTCCCCTTTCCTAACCCACTTTTGTCAAGTTCTAACCCCTTTTAATCCATTTTTGGCAGTTTCTACCCTATTTTTGCCACGTTTAAACACCTTTTAACCTTTTTTTTCCCTGCTAATTTTTGCCCAATTCTTTCCTGGCTGCAGAGTTTTTCGCTCATTTCTAACCCATTTTTCCCCATTTCTGTCGAATTGAAACCAGTTTTTCCCCCGTTTGCTATGCATTCTTGTTACTTTCTAATATGTTTTAAGCCACTTTTGGCCATTACTAACCCTTTTGTTATTTCCATTTTCTAAGTCGTTTTAAGCATTTTTTGGTTTCTTTTCCTAACCCATATTTCTCAATTTCTATCAATTTTTAAGTTATTTTTCCCCTTTCCTAACCCATTTTTGTCAAGTTCTAACCCCTTTTAATCCATTTTTGGCAGTTTCTATCCTATTTTTGCCACGTTTAAACCCCTTTTAAGCTTTTTTTTTTTTTTTCCATGCTAATTTTTGCCCAATTCTTTCCTGGTTTCAGAGATTTTCGCTCATTTCTAAACCATTTTGCCCCATTTCTGTCAAATTGAAACCAGTTTCCCCCCCGTTTGCTATGCATTCTTGTTACTTTCTAATATGTTTTAAGCCACTTTTGGCCATTACTAACCCTTTTTTTATTTCCATTTTCTGAGTCGTTTTAAGCATTTTTTCGTTTCTTTTCCGAACCCAAATTTCTCAATTTCAAACCATTTTTAAGTTATTTTTCCCCTTTCCTAACCCATTTTTGTCAAGTTCTAACCCCTTTTAATCCATTTTTGGCAGTTTCTACCCTATTTTTGCCACGTTTAAACTCCTTTTAAGCTTTTTTTTTCCTTGCTAATTTTTGCCCAATTCTTTCCTGGTTTCAGAGTTTTTCGCTCATTTCTAACCCATTTTGCCCCATTTCTATCAAATTTAAACCAGTTTTCCCCCCGTTTGCTATGCATTCTTGTTACTTTCTTAAACGTTTTAAGCCACTTTTGGCCATTACTAACCCTTTTTTTATTTCCATTTTCTGAGTCGTTTTAAGCATTTTTTCGTTTCCTTTCCTAACCCAAGTTTCTCAATTTCTAACCATTTTTAAGTTATTTTTCCCCTTTCCTAACCCACTTTTGGCAAGTTCTAACCCCTTTTAATCAGTTTTTGGCAGTTTCTATCCTATTTTTGCCACGTTTAAACCCCTTTTAAGCTTTTTTTTTTTTTTCATGCTAATTTTTGCCCAATTCTTTCCTGGTTTCAGAGTTTTTCGCTCATTTCGAACCCATTTTGCCCCATTTCTGTCAAATTGAAACCAGTTTCCCCCCCGTTTGCTATGCATTCTTGTTACTTTCTAATATGTTTTAAGCCACTTTTGGCCATTACTAACCCTTTTGTTATTTCCATTTTCTAAGTCGTTTTAAGCATTTTTTGGTTTCTTTTCCTAACCCATATTTCTCAATTTCTAACCATTTTTAATTTATTTTTCCCCTTTCCTAACCCATTTTTGTCAAGTTCTAACCCCTTTTAATCCATTTTTGGCAGTTTCTATCTTATTTTTTCCACGTTTCGACCCCTTGTCAGCTTTTTTTTTTCTTTTCTTGCTAATTTTTGCCCAATTCTTTCCTGGTTTCAGAGGTTTTCCCTCATTTCTAACCCATTTTGCCCCGTTTCTATCAAATTGAAACCGCTTTTTTCCCCCCGTTTGCTTTGCATTCTTGTTACTTTCTTAAACGTTTTAAGCCACTTTTGGCCATTACAAACCCTTTTTTTATTTCCCTTTTCTTAGTCTTTCTAAGCATTTTTTCGTTTCTTTTCCTAACCCATATTTCTCAATTTCAAACCATTTTTATGTTATTTTTCCCCTTTCCTAACCCCCTTTTGTCAAGTTCTAACCCATTTTAATCAGTTTTTGGCAGTTTCTATCCTATTTTTGCCACGTTTAAACCCCTTTTAAGCTTTTTTTTTTTTTTTCCATGCTAATTTTTGCCCAATTCTTTCCTGGTTTCAGAGTTTTTCGCTCATTTCTAACCCATTTTTCCCCATTTCTATCAAATTGAAACCGGTTTTTCCCCGGTTTGCGATGCATTCCGGTTACTTTCTTAAACGTTTTAAGCCACTTTTGGCCATTGCTAACCCTTTTTTTATTTCCATTTTCTAAGTCGTTTTAAGCATTTTTTCGTTTCTTTTCCTAACCCAAATTTCTCAATTTCTATCCATTTTTAAGTTATTTTTCCCCTTTCCTAACCCACTTTTGTCAAGTTCTAACCCCTTTTAATCCATTTTTGGCAGTTTCTATCCTATTTTTGCCACGTTTCAACCCCTTTTAAGCTTTTTTTTTTCCATGCTAATTTTTGCCCAATTCTTTCCTGGTTTCAGAGTTTTTCGCACATTTCTAACCCATTTTTCCTCATTTCTATCAAATTTAAACCGGTTTTCCCCACGTTTGCGATGCATTCTTGTTACTTTCTTAAACGTTTTAAGCCACTTTTGGCCATTGCTAACCCTTTTTTTATTTCCATTTTCTAAGTCGTTTTAAGCATTTTTTCGTTTCTTTTCCTAACCCAAATTTCTCAATTTCTAACCATTTTTAAGTTATTTTTCCCCTTTCCTAACCCATTTTTGTCAAGTTCTAACCCCTTTTAATCCATTTTTGGCAGTTTCTATCCTATTTTTGCCATGTTTCAACCCCTTTTAAGCTTTTTTTTTTCTTTTCTTGCTAATTTTTGCCCAATTCTTTCCTGGTTTCAGAGTTTTTCGCTCATTTCTAACCCATTTTTCCCCATTTCTATCAAATTTAAACCAGTTTTTCCCCCGTTTGCGATGCATTCTTGTTACTTTCTTAAACGTTTTAAGCCACTTTTGGCCATTGCTAACCCTTTTTTTATTTCCATTTTCTATGTCGTTTTAAGCATTTTTTGGTTTCTTTTCCTAACCCAAATTTCTCAATTTCTATCAATTTTTAAGTTATTTTTCCCCTTTCCTAACCCATTTTTGTCAAGTTCTAACCCCTTTTAATCCATTTTTGGCAGTTTCTATCCTATATTTGCCACGTTTCAACAACCCCTTTTAAGCTTTTTTTTTTTTCTCCTTCCTAATTTTTGCCCAATTCTTTCCTGGTTTCAGAGTTTTTCGCTCATTTCTAACCCATTTTTCCCCATTTCTATCAAATTTAAACCAGTTTTTCCCCTGTTTGCTATGCATTCTTGTTACTTGCCTTTTCGAAACCATTTTTGTCCATTTCTCAACGCTTTTTGGCTGTGTTCGGCTATTTCTAAGCAATTTTTGCCTTTTAAATTCCCCTTTGGCCCATTTGAAACTCCTTGAAAGCCATTTTTGGCCATTTCTATTGTATCTTTGGCAAGTCTCAAAGGGTTTTAAGGCAGTTTTTTCCTTTTCTTACTAGTTTATGCCCCATTGTTTTCTGTTTTCAGTCTTTTTTTGGCCATTTCTAACACATTTTTGCGATTTTCTAACCCGTTTTAATTCATTTTTCCCTTTTCTAACCAACCCAGTTTTGTCAAATTCCAGCCCTTTGGAAGCCATTTTTGTTCTTTTCTAACCCATTTTTGTCAACTTCTAACAGTTTTTAGCAGTTTTTTCCCCTTGTTCCCATTTTTGCCCATTTCTATCAATTTTTCTAGCAGTTATTTTCTTTTTCAAAACCATTTTTGGCCATTTCTCACGATTTTTAGCAGTTTTTTGACGTTTATAACCCATTTTTCTATATTTCTAACCCTTTTAAATCTTTTTTTTTCCTTTTCTAAGCTGTTTTTGTCAAATTCCAACCCTTTTTAAGACATCTTTTTCCTTTTGTAACCCTTTTTTGTTTTTTTTCCAGCAATTTTTTAGACTTTTTTCCTTTTCTAACTCATTTTTGCCCATTTCTAAGTCGTTTGAAGCGTTTTTTAATTTTACTTTTGTAACCCATTTTTGTCCATTTCTAACTTTTTTAAAGCTATTTTTTTCCTTTTCCAAGCTGTTTTTGTCAAAATCCAGCCCTTTTTTAGCCATTTTTTCCTTTTGCAACCCTTTTTTCTTAATTTCCAACAATTTTTTAGATGTTTTTTTCCTTTTCGAACCCCTTTTTGCCCATTTCTAAGTCGTTTGAAGAGTTTTTTAATTTTACTTTTGAAAAGCATTTTTTGTCCATTTCTAAACCTTTTTAAAGCTATTTTTTCCTTTTCTAAGCTGTTTTTGTCAAATTCCAGCCCTTTTGAAGCCATTTTTGTCAATTTCTAACATTTTTTAGCAGTTTTTTTTTCCCTTTCTAACCCATTTTAGCCCATTTCTAAGTCGTTTGAAGCCTTTTTTGATTGCCTTTTCGAAACCATTTTTGTCCATTTCTCAACGCTTTTTGGCTGTGTTCGGCTATTTCTAAGCAATTTTTGCCTTTTAAATTCCCCTTTTGCCCATTTGAAACCCCTTGAAAGCCATTTTTGGCCATTTCTATTGTATCTTTGGCAAGTCTCAAAGGGTTTTAAGGCAGTTTTTTCCTTTTCTTACTAGTTTATGCCCCTTGTTTTCTGTTTTCAGTCTTTTTTTGGCCATTTCTAACACATTTTTGCCATTTTCTAACCCGTTTTAATTCATTTTTCCCTTTTCTCACCCAGTTTTGTCAAATTCCAGCCCTTTGGAAGCCATTTTTGTTCTTTTCTAACCCATTTTTGTCAACTTCTAACAGTTTTTAGCAGTTTTTTCCCCTTGTTCCCATTTTTGCCCATTTCTATCAATTTTTCTAGCAGTTATTTTCTTTTTCAAACCCATTTTTGGCCATTTCTCTCTATTTTTAGCAGTTTTTTGCCTTTTATAACCCATTTTTCTATATTTCTAACCCTTTTAAATCTATTTTTTCCTTTTCTAAGCTGTTTTTGTCAAATTCCAACCCTTTTTAAGCCATTTTTTTCCTCTTGTAACCCTTTTTTGTTAATTTCCAACAATTTTTTAGACGTTTTTTCCTTTTCTAACTCATTTTTGCCCATTTCTACGTCGTTTGAAGGGTTTTTTAATTTTACTTTTGTAACCCATTTTTGTCCATTTCTAAAGCTTTTTAAAAGCTATTTTTTTCCTTTTCCAAGCTGTTTTTGTCAAAATCCAGCCCTTTTTTAGCCATTTTTTCCTTTTGCAACCCTTTTTTCTTAATTTCCAACAATTTTTTAGATGTTTTTTTCCTTTTCGAACCCCTTTTTGCCCATTTCTAAGTCGTTTGAAGAGTTTTTTAATTTTACTTTTGAAAAGCATTTTTTGTCCATTTCTAAACCTTTTTAAAGCTATTTTTTCCTTTTCTAAGCTGTTTTTGTCAAATTCCAGCCCTTTTGAAGCCATTTTTGTCAATTTCTAACATTTTTTAGCAGTTTTTTTTTCCCTTTCTAACCCATTTTAGCCCATTTCTAAGTCGTTTGAAGCCTTTTTTGATTGCCTTTTCGAAACCATTTTTTGTCCATTTCTCAACGCTTTTTGGCTGTGTTCGGCTATTTCTAAGCAATTTTTGCCTTTTAAATTCCCCTTTTGCCCATTTGAAACCCCTTGAAAGCCATTTTTGGCCATTTCTATTGTATCTTTGGCAAGTCTCAAAGGGTTTTAAGGCAGTTTTTTCCTTTTCTTACTAGTTTATGCCCCATTGTTTTCTGTTTTCAGTCTTTTTTTGGCCATTTCTAACACATTTTTGCGATTTTCTAACCCGTTTTAATTCATTTTTCCCTTTTCTAACCAACCCAGTTTTGTCAAATTCCAGCCCTTTGGAAGCCATTTTTGTTCTTTTCTAACCCATTTTTGTCAACTTCTAACAATTTTTAGCAGTTTTTTCCCCTTGTTCCCATTTTTGCCCATTTCTATCAATTTTTCTAGCAGTTATTTTCTTTTTCAAACCCATTTTTGGCCATTTCTCTCTATTTTTAGCAGTTTTTTGACGTTTATAACCCATTTTTCTATATTTCTAACCCTTTTAAATCTATTTTTTCCTTTTCTAAGCTGTTTTTGTCAAATTCCAACCCTTTTTAAGCCATTTTTTTCCTCTTGTAACCCTTTTTTGTTAATTTCCAACAATTTTTTAGACGTTTTTTCCTTTTCTAACTCATTTTTGCCCATTTCTAAGTCGTTTGAAGGGTTTTTTAATTTTACTTTTGTAACCCATTTTTGTCCATTTCTAACCCTTTTAAAGCTATTTTTTTCCTTTTCCAAGCTGTTTTTGTCAAAATCCAGCCCTTTTTTAGCCATTTTTTCCTTTTGCAACCCTTTTTTCTTAATTTCCAACAATTTTTTAGATGTTTTTTTCCTTTTCGAACCCCTTTTTGCCCATTTCTAAGTCGTTTGAAGAGTTTTTTAATTTTACTTTTGAAAAGCATTTTTTGTCCATTTCTAAACCTTTTTAAAGCTATTTTTTCCTTTTCTAAGCTTTTTTTGTCAAATTCCAGCCCTTTTGAAGTAATTTTTGTCAATTTCTAACATTTTTTAGCAGTTTTTTTTTCCCTTTCTAACCCATTTTAGCCCATTTCTAAGTCGTTTGAAGCCTTTTCTGATTGCCTTTTCGAAACCATTTTTTGTCCATTTCTCAACGCTTTTTGGCTGTGTTCGGCTATTTCTAAGCAATTTTTGCCTTTTAAATTCCCCTTTTGCCCATTTGAAACCCCTTGAAAGCCATTTTTGGCCATTTCTATTGTATCTTTGGCAAGTCTCAAAGGGTTTTAAGGCAGTTTTTTCCTTTTCTTACTAGTTTATGCCCCATTGTTTTCTGTTTTCAGTCTTTTTTTGGCCATTTCTAACACATTTTTGCCATTTTCTAACCCGTTTTAATTCATTTTTCCCTTTTCTAACCAACCCAGTTTTGTCAAATTCCAGCCCTTTGGAAGCCATTTTTGTTCTTTTCTAACCCATTTTTGTCAACTTCTAACAATTTTTAGCAGTTTTTTCCCCTTGTTCCCATTTTTGCCCATTTCTATCAATTTTTCTAGCAGTTATTTTCTTTTTCAAACCCATTTTTGGCCATTTCTCACGATTTTTAGCAGTTTTTTGCCTTTTATAACCCATTTTTCTATATTTCTAACCCTTTTAAATCTTTTTTTTTCTTTTCTAAGCTGTTTTTGTCAAATTCCAACCCTTTTTAAGCCATTTTTTTCCTCTTGTAACCCTTTTTTGTTAATTTCCAACAATTTTTTAGACGTTTTTTCCTTTTCTAACTCATTTTTGCCCATTTCTAAGTCGTTTGAAGAGTTTTTTAATTTTACTTTTGTAACCCATTTTTGTCCATTTCTAACCCTTTTAAAGCTATTTTTTTCCTTTTCCAAGCTGTTTTTGTCAAAATCCAGCCCTTTTTTAGCCATTTTTGTCAATTTCTAACATTTTTTAGCAGTTTTTTTTTCCCTTTCTAACCCATTTTATCCCATTTCTAAGTCGTTTGAAGCCTTTTCTGATTGCCTTTTCGAAACCATTTTTGTCCATTTCTCAACGCTTTTTGGCTGTGTTCGGCTATTTCTAAGCAATTTTTGCCTTTTAAATTCCCCTTTGGCCCATTTGAAACTCCTTGAAAGCCATTTTTGGCCATTTCTATTGTATCTTTGGCAAGTCTCAAAGGGTTTTAAGGCAGTTTTTTCCTTTTCTTACTAGTTTATGCCCCTTTGTTTTCTGTTTTCAGTCTTTTTTTGGCCATTTTTAACACATTTTTGCCGTTTTCTAACCCGTTTTAATTCATTTTTCCCTTTTCTAACCAACCCAGTTTTGTCAAATTCCAGCCCTTTGGAAGCCATTTTTGTTCTTTTCTAACCCATTTTTGTCAACTTCTAACAATTTTTAGCAGTTTTTTCCCCTTGTTCCCATTTTTGCCCATTTCTATCAATTTTTCTAGCAGTTATTTTCTTTTTCAAACCCATTTTTGGCCATTTCTCACGATTTTTAGCAGTTTTTTGCCTTTTATAACCCATTTTTCTATATTTCTAACCCTTTTAAATCTTTTTTTTTCCTTTTCTAAGCTGTTTTTGTCAAATTCCAACCCTTTTTAAGCCATTTTTTTCCTCTTGTAACCCTTTTTTGTTAATTTCCAACAATTTTTTAGACGTTTTTTCCTTTTCTAACTCATTTTTGCCCATTTCTACGTCGTTTGAAGGGTTTTTTAATTTTACTTTTGTAACCCATTTTTGTCCATTTCTAATGCTTTTTAAAAGCTATTTTTTCCTTTTCCAAGCTGTTTTTGTCAAAATCCAGCCCTTTTTTAGGGGCTGCAAAACATCACTTGGGGGCAACTGAAAAGTAACACCCTGAATATGTGTGCTTGTAAAGTAGCTATTATTGAAGTTGTGTTTTTGTGTATAAAACCACCTGTATTTACTAGCTAGTTGCTAATAAGAAACTGCACCTTGTATTGTATAGATTTGTCACTTGTAAAAGAGATGTCAGAGTATGGAAATTTGCAGTAGCTGCTAGAAAATGCTAAGGCAAACGCTAGAAAAATTTTAATACAATGGTAGTGTTATAAAGCAGGTGATGGAACAAATTAAGAGGGGGGGAGAATTCCACTGGTAAGAAATTTCTTTGCTAGTCCTTCACTGCCATCAGCATCTTCAACATGCTGCTGCACCCTGTAATAGCTACTCTGCTAATGTAAATGTGTGTGTCTTGCTGTAGTAGCGACTTGTTACTGGATAAAACAAAAGGGGGAAGATGTGGAGACAGTGTTCTCACAGGAGAATGCATAATTGGTACATAGGCTTTGAATAGTCCTGAAAGATACAGCAAGGCCATGAGAGGCCTGAAGAAGCTTAAGCAAGCAAGATAAGAGGCTGGAATTAACCAAGTTAATGAGAACTGTGGACTGTTGGCAAGCTTTCAAGGTTGAGTTCTCACACCTGTGTTTAACCAATTATATTTTAGTCACTAAGGGTCTTCAAAACATGTATCCAATCATAATATGCCAAATCACTGTAAGTGCTTCAGCCGGGGCCTTGGCTCAACTAAGCAGACTGGGTTGATGAGTTGCTAAGCAGACAGTTCTACATCGAAGGCATTCCTGATTTGTTTTAATGTTGACTCTGTAAGACATGCAACACTGCAGAACCTCTTGTTGTTGGAACAGGGACATGGATGTGAAGAGTTTGATGGAATGTGTTGTATGAGTCTCTCTGATTATGCTAATTCGATGCACGAACAGCTGAGAATCCTGGCTCAGCTTACCCAGCAATAGTAAATGAGCAATATCATAATAACTAGATGGTTGTCTTCACGGGGCATTAAAGGTTGAGTCAAACACTGTTGTTTGAAGTATTGCACTTATGTATCATTGTTAGGTTAATCATCGTAGCTATTAAACTAGCTTATAGTTGTGTGATAAAACAGGTGAACAGAATAACCATAATGACTTGCTTGCACAAAGAAAAAGGGGGGAATTGTTGCAGAATGACTCTAAGAGCAGAACCATAGAGTTCTGGAGGACTGTGCAAGCAAGGCAGGGGGTGGCCCCCACAGGTAGTCGGAGACCGGACCTGGGAGGAGAATGTGGAGGAAGCTGTGGGGGCTAACCAATACTGTTATGCCAAGAAGGAGTGGCTGAATACCACTCCTATATATGTGTGAACTGCTTCACAAATAAAGTAGAAGTTGCTTATCACCCATATTGGGTTGGCCTGTCTACTTCTCCTCGCCGCTTACATAAAAAGTTTAAGAAAATAACAAAAATGCATAGCAAACGGGAAAAAATAGGCTTAAATTTGTTAGAAATGGGGAAAAATGGGTTAAAAAGGGAGGAAAAACACTGAAACCACGAAAGAATTGGGCAAAAATAGTAAGAAAAGGAAAAAAAAAGGCCTTAAAACACGTTGAAACGTGGCAAAAATAGGATAGAAACTGCAAAAAATGGTTTAAAAGGGTTTAGAACTTGACAAAAATGGGTTAGGAAAGGGGAAAAAATAAATTAAAAAAGGTTAGAAATTGAGAAATATGGGTTAGGAAAAGAAACCAAAAAATGCTTAAAACGACTTAGAAAATTGAACTAAAAAAAAGGGTTAGCAATGGCCAAAAGTGGCTTAAAATGCTTAAGAAAGTAACAAGAATGCATAGCAAACGAGGGAAAAAGGGGTTTAAATTTGATAGTAATGGGGAAAAATGGGATAAAAAGGGAGGAAAAACTCTGAAACCAGGAAAGAATTGGGCAAAAATTAGCAAGAAAAGAAAAAAAAAGCTTAAAAGGGGTTGAAACGTGGCAAAAACGTGATAGAAATGGCCAGAAATTGTTTAAAAGGGGTTACAACTTGACAAAAATGGGTTAGGAAAGGGGAAAAAAACCTTAAAAATGGTTAGAAATTGAGAAATATAGGTTAGAAAAAGAAACCAAAAAATGCTTAAAACGACTTAGAAAATGGAAAAAAAAAAAGGGGTAGCAATGGCCAAAAGTGGCTTCAAACGTTGAAGAAAGTTACAAGAATGCATAGCAAATGGGAAAAAATTGGCTTAACTTTGTTAGAAATGGGGAAAATGGGTTAAAAAGGGAGGAAAAACACTGAAATCAGGAAAGAATTGGGCAAAAATTGTAAGAAAAGGAAAAAAAACGCCTTAAAATGGGTTGAAACGTGGCAAAAATAGGATAGAAGCTGCCAAAAATGGATTAAAAGGGGTTAGAACTTGACAAAAATGGGTTAGGAAAGGGGAAAAATAACTTAAAAATGGTTAGAAATTGAGAAATTTGGGTTAGGAAAAGAAACCAAAAAAAGCTTAAAACGATTTAGAAAATGGAAATAAAAAAAGGGTTAGCAATGGCCAAAAGTGGCTTAAAACATTTAAGAAAGTAACAAGAATGCATAGCAAACAGGGGGAAAACCGGTTTAAATTTGTTAGAAATTGGGAAAAATGGGTTAGCAATGAGCGAAAAACTCTGAAACCAGGAAAGAATTGGGCAAAAATTAGCAAGGAAAAAACAAGCTTACAAGGAGTTTAAACGTGGCAAAAATAGGATAGAAATGGCCAAAAATGGATTAAAAGGGGTTAGAACTTGACAAAAAACGGTTAGGAAAGGGGAAAAATAACTTAAAAATGGTTAGAAATTGAGAAATTTGGGTTAGGAAAAGAAACGAAAAAATGCTTAAAACGACTTAGAAAATGGAAATAAAAAAAGGGTTAGCAATGGCCAAAAGTGACTTAAAACGTTTAAGAAAGTAACAAGAATGCATAGCAAACGGGGGGAAAACAGGTTTCAATTTGATAGAAATGGGGAAAAATGGGTTAGAAATGAGCGAAAAACTCTGAAACCAGGAAAGAATTGGGCAAAAATTAGCATGGAAAAAAAAAAAGCTAACAAGGGGATGAAACGTGGCAAAAATAGGATAGAAACTGCCAAAAATGGTTTTAAAGGGGTTAGAACTTGACAAAAGTGGGTTAGGAAAGGGGGATAATAACTTAAAAATGGTTAGAAATTGAGAAATTTGGGTTAGGAAAAGAAACCAAAAAATGCTTAAAACGACTTAGAAAATGGAAATAAAAAAAGGGTTAGCAATGGCCAAAAGTGGCTTAAAACATATTTGAAAGTAACAAGAATGCATAGCAAACGAGGGAAAAAACGGTTTAAATTTGATAGAAATGGGGAAAAATGGGTTAGAAATGAGCGAAAAACTCTGAAACCGGGAAAGAATTGGGCAAAAATTAGCAAGAAAAGAAAAAAAAAAATTTACAAGGGGTTGAAACATGACAAAAATAGGATAGAAACTGCCAAAAATGGATTAAAAGGGGTTAGAACTTGACAAAAATGGGTTAGGAAAGGGGAAAAATATCTTAAAAATGGTTAGAAATTGAGAAATTTGGGTTAGGAAAAGAAACCAAAAAATGCTTAAAACGACTTAGAAAATGGAAATAAAAAAAGGGTTAGCAATGGCCAAAAGTGGCTTAAAACGTTGAAGAAAGTAACAAGAATGCATAGCAAATGGGAAAAAAATTGGCTTAACTTTGTTAGAAATGGGGAAAATGGGTTAAAAAGGGAGGAAAAACACTGAAATCAGGAAAGAATTGGGCAAAAAATACCAAGGAGAAAAAAAACAGCTTACAAGGAGTTGAAACTTGGCAAAAATAGGATAGAAACTGCCAAAAATGGATTAAAAGGGGTTAGAACTTGACAAAAGTGTGTTAGGAAAGGGGAAAAATAACTTAAAAATGGTTAGAAATTGAGAAATTTGGGTTAAGAAAAGAAACCAAAAAATGCTTAAAACGACTTAGAAAATGGAAATAAAAAAAGGGTTAGTAATGGCCAAAAGTGGCTTAAAACGTTTAAGAAAGTAACAAGAATGCATAGCAAATGGGGTGAAAACTGGTTTAAATTTGATAGAAATGGGGCAAAATGGGTTAGAAATGACCGAAAATCTCTGAAACCAGGAAAGAATTGGACAAAAATTAGCATGGAAAAAAAAAAAGCTTAAAAGGGGTTGAAACGCGTCAAAAATAGGATAGAAACTGCCAAAAATGGATTAAAAGGGGTTAGAACTTGACAAAAGTCGGTAAGGAAAGGGGAAAAATAACTTAAAAATTGTTTGAAATTGAGACATATGGTTTAGCAAAAGAAACCAAAAAATGCTTAAAACGACTTAGAAAATTGAAATAAAAAAAGGGTTAGTAATGGCCAAAAGTGGCTTAAAACATATTAGAAAGTAACAAGAATGCATAGCAAACGGGCGGGAAACCGGTTTAAATTTGATAGAAATGGGGAAAAATGGGTTAAAAAGGGAGAAAAATACTGAAACCAGGAAAGAATTTGGCAAAAAATAGCAAGGAGAAAAAAAACAGCTTAAAAGGGGTTGAAACGTGGCAAAAATAGGATAGAAATTGCCAAAAATGGATTAAAAGGGGTTAGAACTTGACAAAAGTGGGTTAGGAAAGGGGAAAAATAACTTAAAAATGGTTAGAAATTGAGAAATTTGGGTTAGGAAAAATAACGAAAAAATGCTTAAAACGACTTAGAAAATGGAAATAAAAAAAGGGTTAGCAATGGCCAAAAGTGGCTTAAAACATATTAGAAAGTAACAAGAATGCATAGCAAACGGGCGGGAAACCGGTTTAAATTTGATAGAAATGGGGAAAAATGGGTTAGAAATGAGCGAAAAACTCTGAAACCAGGAAAGAATTGGGCAAAAATTAGCAAGAAAAGAAAAAAAAAAGCTTACAAGGGGGTGAAACGTGGCAAAAATAGGATAGAAACTGCCAAAAATGGATTAAAAGGGGTTAGAACTCGACAAAAGTGGGTTAGGAAAGGGGGATAATAACTTAAAAATGGTTAGAAATTTAGAAATATGGGTTAGGAAAAGAAACCAAAAAATGCTTAAAACAACTTAGAAAATGGAAATAAAAAAAAGGGTTAGCAATGGCCAAAAGTGGCTTAAAACATATTTGAAAGTAACAAGAATGCATAGCAAACGAGGGAAAAAACGGTTTAAATTTGATAGAAATGGGGAAAAATGGGTTAGAAATGAGCGAAAAACTCTGATACCAGTAAAGAATTGGGCAAAAATTAGCAAGAAAAGAAAAAAAAAGCTTACGAGGGGTTGAAACGTGGCAAAAATAGGATAGAAACTGCCAAAAATGGTTTAAAATGGGTTAGAACTCGACAAAAGTGGGTTAGGAAAGGGGGATAATAACTTAAAAATGGTTAGAAATTGAGAAATTTGGGTTAGGAAAAGAAACCAAAAAATGCTTAAAACGACTTAGAAAATTGAAATAAAAAAAGGGTTAGTAATGGCCAAAAGTGGCTTAAAACATATTGGAAAGTAACAAGAATGCATAGCAAACGGGCGGGAAACCGGTTTAAATTTGATAGAAATGGGGAAAAATGGGTTAAAAAGGGAGAAAAATACTGAAACCAGGAAAGAATTTGGCAAAAAATAGCAAGGAGAAAAAAAACAGCTTAAAAGGGGTTGAAACGTGGCAAAATTAGGATAGAAATGGCCAAAAATGGATTAAAAGGGGTTAGAACTTGACAAAAGTGGGTTAGGAAAGGGGAAAAATAACTTAAAAATGGTTAGAAATTGAGAAATTTGGGTTAGGAAAAATAACGAAAAAATGCTTAAAACGTCTTAGAAAATGGAAATAAAAAAAGGGTTAGCAATGGCCAAAAGTGGCTTAAAACATATTAGAAAGTAACAAGAATGCATAGCAAACGGGCGGGAAACCGGTTTAAATTTGATAGAAATGGGGAAAAATGGGTTAGAAATGAGCGAAAAACTCTGAAACCAGGAAGGAATTGGGCAAAAATTAGCAAGAAAAGAAAAAAAAAGCTTACAAGGGGTTGAAACGTGGTAAAAATAGGATAGAAACTGCCAAAAATGGTTTAAAAGGGGTTAGAACTTGACAAAAGTGGGTTAGGAAATGGGAAAAATAACTTAAAAATGGTTAGAAATTGAGAAATTTGGGTTAGGAAAAGAAACCAAAAAATGCTTAAAACGACTTAGAAAATGGAAATAAAAAAAGGGTTAGCAATGGCCAAAAGTGGCTTAAAACATTTTAGAAAGTAACAAGAATGCATAGCAAACGAGGGAAAAAACGGTTTCAATTTGATAGAAATGGGGAAAAATGGGTTAGAAATGAGCGAAAAACTCTGAAACTGGGAAAGAATTGGGCAAAAATTAGCAAGAAAAGAAAAAAAAAATTTACAAGGGCTAGAAACATGGCAAAAATAGTGTAGAAACTGCCAAAAATGGATTAAAAGGGGTTAGAACTTGACAAAAATGGGTTAGGAAAGGGGAAAAATATCTTAAAAATGGTTAGAAATTGAGAAATTTGGGTTAGGAAAAGAAACCAAGAAATGCTTAAAACGACTTAGAAAATGGAAATAAAAAAAGAGTTAGCAATGGCCAAAAGTGGCTTAAAACGTTGAAGAAAGTTACAAGAATGCATAGCAAATGGGAAAAAAATTGGCTTAACTTTGTTAGAAATGGGGAAAATGGGTTAAAAAGGGAGGAAAAACACTGAAATCAGAAAAGAATTGGGCAAAAATTGTAAGAAAAGGAAAAAAAACGCCTTAAAATGGGTTGAAACGTGGCAAAAATAGGATAGAAACTGCCAAAAATGGATTAAAAGGGGTTAGAACTTGACAAAAATGGGTTAGGAAAGGGGAAAAATCACTTAAAAATGGTTAGAAATTGAGAAATATGGTTTAGGAAAAGAAACCAAAAAATGCTTAAAACGACTTAGAAAATGGAAATAAAAAAAGGGTTAGCAATGGCCAAAAGTGGCTTAAAACGTATAAGAAAGTAACAAGAATGCATAGCAAACGGGGGGGAAACTGGTTTCAATTTGATAGAAATGGGGAAAAATGGGTTAGAAATGAGCGAAAAACTCTGAAACCAGGAAAGAATTGGGCAAAAATTAGCATGGAAAAAGAAAAAGCTAACAAGGGGTTGAAACGTGGCAAAAATAGGATAGAAACTGCCAAAAATGGTTTAAAAGGGGTTAGAACTTGACAAAAGTGGGTTAGGAAAGGGGGATAATAACTTAAAAATGGTTAGAAATTGAGAAATTTGGGTTAGGAAAAGAAACCAAAAAATGCTTAAAACGACTTAGAAAATGGAAATAAAAAAAGGGTTAGCAATGGCCAAAAGTGGCTTAAAACATATTTGAAAGTAACAAGAATGCATAGCAAACGAGGGAAAAACTGGTTTAAATTTGATAGAAATGGGGAAAAATGGGTTAGAAATGAGCGAAAAACTCTGAAACCAGGAAAGAATTGGGCAAAAATTAGCAAGAAAAGAAAAAAAAAAGCTTACAAGGGGTTGAAACGTGGCAAAAATAGGATAGAAACTGCCAAAAATGGTTTAAAAGGGGTTAGAACTTGACAAAAGTGGGTTAGGAAATGGGAAAAATAACTTAAAAATGGTTAGAAATTGAGAAATTTGGGTTAGGAAAAGAAACCAAAAAATGCTTAAAACGACTTAGAAAATGGAAATAAAAAAAGGGTTAGCAATGGCCAAAAGTGGCTTAAAACATATTTGAAAGTAACAAGAATGCATAGCAAACGAGGGAAAAAAAGGTTTAAATTTGATAGAAATGGGGAAAAATGGGTTAGAAATGAGCGAAAAACTCTGAAACCGGGAAAGAATTGGGCAAAAATTAGCAAGAAAAGAAAAAAAAAAATTTACAAGGGGTTGAAACATGGCAAAAATAGGATAGAAGCTGCCAAAAATGGATTAAAAGGGGTTAGAACTTGACAAAAATGGGTTAGGAAAGGGGAAAAATATCTTAAAAATGGTTAGAAATTGAGAAATTTGGGTTAGGAAAAGAAACGAAAAAATGCTTAAAACGACTTGGAAAATGGAAATAAAAAAACGGTTAGCAATGGCCAAAAGTGGCTTAAAACGTTGAAGAAAGTTACAAGAATGCATAGCAAATGGGAAAAAAATTGGCTTAACTTTGTTAGAAATGGGGAAAATGGGTTAAAAAGGGAGGAAAAACACTGAAATCAGGAAAGAATTGGGCAAAAATTGTAAGAAAAGGAAAAAAAACGCCTTAAAATGGGTTGAAACGTGGCAAAAATAGGATAGAAACTGCCAAAAATGGATTAAAAGGGGTTAGAACTTGACAAAAATGGGTTAGGAAAGGGGAAAAATCACTTAAAAATGGTTAGAAATTGAGAAATATGGTTTAGGAAAAGAAACCAAAAAATGCTTAAAACGACTTAGAAAATGGAAATAAAAAAAGGGTTAGCAATGGCCAAAAGTGGCTTAAAACGTATAAGAAAGTAACAAGAATGCATAGCAAACGGGGGGGAAACTGGTTTCAATTTGATAGAAATGGGGAAAAATGGGTTAGAAATGAGCGAAAAACTCTGAAACCAGGAAAGAATTGGGCAAAAATTAGCATGGAAAAAGAAAAAGCTAACAAGGGGTTGAAACGTGGCAAAAATAGGATAGAAACTGCCAAAAATGGTTTAAAAGGGGTTAGAACTTGACAAAAGTGGGTTAGGAAAGGGGGATAATAACTTAAAAATGGTTAGAAATTGAGAAATTTGGGTTAGGAAAAGAAACCAAAAAATGCTTAAAACGACTTAGAAAATGGAAATAAAAAAAGGGTTAGCAATGGCCAAAAGTGGCTTAAAACATATTTGAAAGTAACAAGAATGCATAGCAAACGAGGGAAAAACTGGTTTAAATTTGATAGAAATGGGGAAAAATGGGTTAGAAATGAGCGAAAAACTCTGAAACCAGGAAAGAATTGGGCAAAAATTAGCAAGAAAAGAAAAAAAAAAGCTTACAAGGGGTTGAAACGTGGCAAAAATAGGATAGAAACTGCCAAAAATGGTTTAAAAGGGGTTAGAACTTGACAAAAGTGGGTTAGGAAATGGGAAAAATAACTTAAAAATGGTTAGAAATTGAGAAATTTGGGTTAGGAAAAGAAACCAAAAAATGCTTAAAACGACTTAGAAAATGGAAATAAAAAAAGGGTTAGCAATGGCCAAAAGTGGCTTAAAACATATTTGAAAGTAACAAGAATGCATAGCAAACGAGGGAAAAAAAGGTTTAAATTTGATAGAAATGGGGAAAAATGGGTTAGAAATGAGCGAAAAACTCTGAAACCGGGAAAGAATTGGGCAAAAATTAGCAAGAAAAGAAAAAAAAAAATTTACAAGGGGTTGAAACATGGCAAAAATAGGATAGAAGCTGCCAAAAATGGATTAAAAGGGGTTAGAACTTGACAAAAATGGGTTAGGAAAGGGGAAAAATATCTTAAAAATGGTTAGAAATTGAGAAATTTGGGTTAGGAAAAGAAACGAAAAAATGCTTAAAACGACTTGGAAAATGGAAATAAAAAAACGGTTAGCAATGGCCAAAAGTGGCTTAAAAAGTTGAAGAAAGTTACAAGAATGCATAGCAAATGGGAAAAAAATTGGCTTAACTTTGTTAGAAATGGGGAAAATGGGTTAAAAAGGGAGGAAAAACACTGAAATCAGGAAAGAATTGGGCAAAAAATACCAAGGAGAAAAAAAACAGCTTACAAGGGGTTGAAACTTGGCAAAAATAGGATAGAAACTGCCAAAAATGGATTAAAAGGGGTTAGAACTTGACAAAAGTGTGTTAGGAAAGGGGAAAAATAACTTAAAAATGGTTAGAAATTGAGAAATTTGGGTTAAGAAAAGAAACCAAAAAATGCTTAAAACGACTTAGAAAATGGAAATGAAAAAAAGGGTTAGTAATGGCCAAAAGTGGCTTAAAACGTTTAAGAAAGTAACAAGAATGCATAGCAAATGGGGGGAAAACTGGTTTAAATTTGATAGAAATTGGGGAAAATGGGTTAGAAATGACCGAAAATCTCTGAAACCAGGAAAGAATTGGACAAAAATTAGCATGGAAAAAAAAAAAGCTTAAAAGGGGTTGAAACGCGGCAAAAATAGGATAGAAACTGCCAAAAATGGATTAAAAGGGGTTAGAACTTGACAAAAGTCGGTAAGGAAAGGGGAAAAATAACTTAAAAATTGTTAGAAATTGAGACATATGGTTTAGGAAAAGAAACCAAAAAATGCTTAAAACGACTTAGAAAATTGAAATAAAAAAAGGGTTAGTAATGGCCAAAAGTGGCTTAAAACATATTAGAAAGTAACAAGAATGCATAGCAAACGGGCGGGAAACCGGTTTAAATTTGATAGAAATGGGGAAAAATGGGTTAAAAAGGGAGAAAAATACTGAAACCAGGTAAGAATTTGGCAAAAAATAGCAAGGAGAAAAAAAACAGCTTAAAAGGGGTTGAAACGTGGCAAAAATAGGATAGAAATTGCCAAAAATGGATTAAAAGGGGTTAGAACTTGACAAAAGTGGGTTAGGAAAGGGGAAAAATAACTTAAAAATGGTTAGAAATTGAGAAATTTGGGTTAGGAAAAATAACGAAAAAATGCTTAAAACGACTTAGAAAATGGAAATAAAAAAAGGGTTAGCAATGGCCAAAAGTGGCTTAAAACATATTAGAAAGTAACAAGAATGCATAGCAAACGAGGGAAAAAACGGTTTAAATTTGATAGAAATGGGGAAAAATGGGTTAGAAATGAGCGAAAAACTCTGATACCAGTAAAGAATTGGGCAAAAATTAGCAAGAAAAGAAAAAAAAAGCTTACGAGGGGTTGAAACGTGGCAAAAATAGGATAGAAACTGCCAAAAATGGTTTAAAATGGGTTAGAACTCGACAAAAGTGGGTTAGGAAAGGGGGATAATAACTTAAAAATGGTTAGAAATTGAGAAATTTGGGTTAGGAAAAGAAACCAAAAAATGCTTAAAACGACTTAGAAAATTGAAATAAAAAAAGGGTTAGTAATGGCCAAAAGTGGCTTAAAACATATTGGAAAGTAACAAGAATGCATAGCAAACGGGCGGGAAACCGGTTTAAATTTGATAGAAAAGGGGAAAAATGGGTTAAAAAGGGAGAAAAATACTGAAACCAGGAAAGAATTTGGCAAAAAATAGCAAGGAGAAAAAAAACAGCTTAAAAGGGGTTGAAACGTGGCAAAAATAGGATAGAAATGGCCAAAAATGGATTAAAAGGGGTTAGAACTTGACAAAAGTGGGTTAGGAAAGGGGAAAAATAACTTAAAAATGGTTAGAAATTGAGAAATTTGGGTTAGGAAAAATAACGAAAAAATGCTTAAAACGTCTTAGAAAATGGAAATAAAAAAAGGGTTAGCAATGGCCAAAAGTGGCTTAAAACATATTAGAAAGTAACAAGAATGCATAGCAAACAAGCGGGAAACCGGTTTAAATTTGATAGAAATGGGGAAAAATGGGTTAGAAATAAGCGAAAAACTCTGAAACCAGGAAAGAATTGGGCAAAAATTAGCAAGAAAAGAAAAAAAAAAGCTTACAAGGGGTTGAAACGTGGCAAAAATAGGATAGAAACTGCCAAAAATGGTTTAAAAGGGGTTAGAACTTGACAAAAGTGGGTTAGGAAATGGGAAAAATAACTTAAAAATGGTTAGAAATTGAGAAATTTGGGTTAGGAAAAGAAACCAAGAAATGCTTAAAACGACTTTGAAAATGGAAATAAAAAAAGGGTTAGCAATGGCCAAAAGTGGCTTAAAACATATTTGAAAGTAACAAGAATGCATAGCAAACGAGGGAAAAAACGGTTTAAATTTGATAGAAATGGGGAAAAATGGGTTAGAAATGAGCGAAAAACTCTGAAACCGGGAAAGAATTGGGCAAAAATTAGCAAGAAAAGAAAAAAAAAAATTTACAAGGGGTTGAAACATGGCAAAAATAGGATAGAAACTGCCAAAAATGGATTAAAAGGGGTTAGAACTTGACAAAAATGGGTTAGGAAAGGGGAAAAATATCTTAAAAATGGTTAGAAATTGAGAAATTTGGGTTAGGAAAAGAAACCAAAAAATGCTTAAAACGACTTAGAAAATGGAAATAAAAAAAGAGTTAGCAATGGCCAAAAGTGGCTTAAAACGTTGAAGAAAGTTACAAGAATGCATAGCAAACGGGGGGAAAACAGGTTTCAATTTGATAGAAATGGGGAAAATGGGTTAAAAAGGGAGGAAAAACACTGAAATCAGGAAAGAATTGGGCAAAAATTGTAAGAAAAGGAAAAAAAAACGCCTTAAAATGGGTTGAAACGTGGCAAAAATGGGATAGAAACTGCCAAAAATGGATTAAAAGGGGTTAGAACTTGACAAAAATGGGTTAGGAAAGGGGAAAAATAACTTAAAAATGGTTAGAAATTGAGAAATTTGGGTTAGGAAAAGAAACCAAAAAAAGCTTAAAACGATTTAGAAAATGGAAATAAAAAAAGGGTTAGCAATGGCCAAAAGTGGCTTAAAACATTTAAGAAAGTAACAAGAATGCATAGCAAACGGGGGGAAAACCGGTTTAAATTTGTTAGAAATTGGGAAAAATGGGTTAGCAATGAGCGAAAAACTCTGAAACCAGGAAAGAATTGGGCAAAAATTAGCAAGGAAAAAACAAGCTTAAAAGGAGTTTAAACGTGGCAAAAATAGGATAGAAATGGCCAAAAATGGATTAAAAGGGGTTAGAACTTGACAAAAGTGGGTTAGGAAAGGGGAAAAATAACTTAAAAATGGTTAGAAATTGAGAAATTTGGGTTAAAAAAAGAAACCAAAAAATGCTTAAAACGACTTAGAAAATGGAAATAAAAAAAGGGTTAGCAATGGCCAAAAGTGGCTTAAAACGTTTAAGAAAGTAACAAGAATGCATAGCAAACGGGGGGAAAACAGGTTTCAATTTGATAGAAATGGGGAAAAATGGGTTAGAAATGAGCGAAAAACTCTGAAACCAGGAAAGAATTGGGCAAAAATTAGCAAGAAAAGAAAAAAAAAAGCTTACAAGGGGTTGAAACGTGGCAAAAATAGGATAGAAACTGCCAAAAATGGTTTAAAAGGGGTTAGAACTTGACAAAAGTGGGTTAGGAAATGGGGAAAATAACTTAAAAATGGTTAGAAATTGAGAAATTTGGGTTAGGAAAAGAAACCAAAAAATGCTTAAAACGACTTAGAAAATGGAAATAAAAAAAGGGTTAGCAATGGCCAAAAGTGGCTTAAAACATATTTGAAAGTAACCAGAATGCATAGCAAACGAGGGAAAAAACGGTTTAAATTTGAAAGAAATGGGGAAAAATGGGTTAGAAATGAGCGAAAAACTCTGAAACCGGGAAAAAATTGGGCAAAAATTAGCAAGAAAAGAAAAAAAAAAATTTACAAGTGGTTGAAACATGGCAAAAATAGGATAGAAGCTGCCAAAAATGGATTAAAAGGGGTTAGAACTTGACAAAAATGGGTTAGGAAAGGGGAAAAATATCTTAAAAATGGTTAGAAATTGAGAAATTTGGGTTAGGAAAAGAAACGAAAAAATGCTTAAAACGACTTGGAAAATGGAAATAAAAAAACGGTTAGCAATGGCCAAAAGTGGCTTAAAAAGTTGAAGAAAGTTACAAGAATGCATAGCAAATGGGAAAAAAATTGGCTTAACTTTGTTAGAAATGGGGAAAATGGGTTAAAAAGGGAGGAAAAACACTGAAATCAGGAAAGAATTGGGCAAAAAATACCAAGGAGAAAAAAAACAGCTTACAAGGGGTTGAAACTTGGCAAAAATAGGATAGAAACTGCCAAAAATGGATTAAAAGGGGTTAGAACTTGACAAAAGTGTGTTAGGAAAGGGGAAAAATAACTTAAAAATGGTTAGAAATTGAGAAATTTGGGTTAAGAAAAGAAACCAAAAAATGCTTAAAACGACTTAGAAAATGGAAATGAAAAAAAGGGTTAGTAATGGCCAAAAGTGGCTTAAAACGTTTAAGAAAGTAACAAGAATGCATAGCAAATGGGGGGAAAACTGGTTTAAATTTGATAGAAATTGGGGAAAATGGGTTAGAAATGACCGAAAATCTCTGAAACCAGGAAAGAATTGGACAAAAATTAGCATGGAAAAAAAAAAAGCTTAAAAGGGGTTGAAACGCGGCAAAAATAGGATAGAAACTGCCAAAAATGGATTAAAAGGGGTTAGAACTTGACAAAAGTCGGTAAGGAAAGGGGAAAAATAACTTAAAAATTGTTAGAAATTGAGACATATGGTTTAGGAAAAGAAACCAAAAAATGCTTAAAACGACTTAGAAAATGGAAATAAAAAAAGGGTTAGTAATGGCCAAAAGTGGCTTAAAACATATTAGAAAGTAACAAGAATGCATAGCAAACGGGCGGGAAACCGGTTTAAATTTGATAGAAATGGGGAAAAATGGGTTAAAAAGGGAGAAAAATACTGAAACCAGGTAAGAATTTGGCAAAAAATAGCAAGGAGAAAAAAAACAGCTTAAAAGGGGTTGAAACGTGGCAAAAATAGGATAGAAATGGCCAAAAATGGATTAAAAGGGGTTAGAACTTGACAAAAGTGGGTTAGGAAAGGGGAAAAATAACTTAAAAATGGTTAGAAATTGAGAAATTTGGGTTAGGAAAAATAACGAAAAAATGCTTAAAACGACTTAGAAAATGGAAATAAAAAAAGGGTTAGCAATGGCCAAAAGTGGCTTAAAACATATTAGAAAGTAACAAGAATGCATAGCAAACGAGGGAAAAAACGGTTTAAATTTGATAGAAATGGGGAAAAATGGGTTAGAAATGAGCGAAAAACTCTGATACCAGTAAAGAATTGGGCAAAAATTAGCAAGAAAAGAAAAAAAAGCTTACGAGGGGTTGAAACGTGGCAAAAATAGGATAGAAACTGCCAAAAATGGTTTAAAATGGGTTAGAACTCGACAAAAGTGGGTTAGGAAAGGGGGATAATAACTTAAAAATGGTTAGAAATTGAGAAATTTGGGTTAGGAAAAGAAACCAAAAAATGCTTAAAACGACTTAGAAAATTGAAATAAAAAAAGGGTTAGCAATGGCCAAAAGTGGCTTAAAACATATTGGAAAGTAACAAGAATGCATAGCAAACGGGCGGGAAACCGGTTTAAATTTGATAGAAATGGGGAAAAATGGGTTAGAAATGAGCGAAAAACTCTGAAACCAGGAAAGAATTGGGCAAAAATTAGCAAGAAAAGAAAAAAAAAAGCTTACAAGGGGTTGAAACGTGGCAAAAATAGGATAGAAACTGCCAAAAATGGATTAAAAGGGGTTAGAACTCGACAAAAGTGGGTTAGGAAAGGGGGATAATAACTTAAAAATGGTTAGAAATTTAGAAATATGGTTAGGAAAAGAAACCAAAAAATGCTTAAAACAACTTAGAAAATGGAAATAAAAAAAAGGGTTAGCGATGGCCAAAAGCGGCCTAAAACATATTTGAAAGTAACAAGAATGCATAGCAAACGAGGGAAAAAACGGTTTAAATTTGATAGAAATGGGGAAAAATGGGTTAGAAATGAGCGAAAAACTGTGATACCAGTAAAGAATTGGGCAAAAATTAGCAAGGAAAGAAAAAAAAAGCTTACGAGGGGTTGAAACGTGGCAAAAATAGGATAGAAACTGCCAAAAATGGTTTAAAATGGGTTAGAACTCGACAAAAGTGGGTTAGGAAAGGGGGATAATAACTTAAAAATGGTTAGAAATTGAGAAATTTGGGTTAGGAAAAGAAACCAAAAAATGCTTAAAACGACTTAGAAAATGGAAATAAAAAAAGGGTTAGCAATGGCCAAAAGTGGCTTACAACGTTTAAGAAAGTAACAAGAATGCATAGCAAACGGGGGGAAAACCGGTTTAAATTTGATAGAAATGGGGAAAAATGGGTTAAAAAGGGAGGAAAAACACTGAAACCAGGAAAAAATTGGGCAAAAATTAGCAAGGAGAAAAAAAACAGCTTAAAAGGGGTTGAAACTTGGCAAAAATAGGATAGAAATGGCCAAAAATGGATTAAAAGGGGTTAGAACTTGACAAAAATGGGTTAGGAAAGGGGAAAAATAACTTAAAAATGGTTAGAAATTGAGAAATATGGGTTAGGAAAAGAAACCAAAAAATGCTTAAAACGACTTAGAAAATGGAAATAAAAAAGGGTTAGTAATGGCCAAAAGTGGCTTAAAACGTTTAAGAAAGTAACAAGAATGCATAGCAAATGGAAAAAAAATAGGCTTAAATTTGTTAGAAATGGGGAAAATGGGTTAAAAAGGGAGGAAAAACACTGAAATCAGGAAAGAATTGGACAAAAATTGTAAGAAAAGGAAAAAAAAAACGCCTTAAAATGGGTTGAAACGTGGCAAAAATAGGATAGAAGCTGCCAAAAATGGATTAAAAGGTGTTAGAACTTGACAAAAATGGGTTAGGAAAGGGGAAAAATAACTTAAAAATGGTTAGAAATTGAGAAATTTGGGTTAGGAAAAGAAACCAAAAAATGCTTAAAACGACTTAGAAAATGGAAATAAAAAAAGGGTTAGTAATGGCCAAAAGTGGCTTAAAACATATTAGAAAGTAACAAGAATGCATAGCAAAGGGGGGGGAAACCGGTTTAAATTTGATAGAAATGGGGAAAAATGGGTTAGAAATGAGCAAAAAACTCTGAAACCAGGAAAGAATTGGGCAAAAAATAGCAAGGAGAAAAAAAAAAGCTTAAAAGGGGTTGAAACGTGGCAAAAATAGGATAGAAATGGACAGAAATGTCTTAAAAGGGGTTAGAACTTGACAAAAATGGGTTAGGAAAGGGGAAAAATAACTTAAAAATGGTTAGAAATTGAAAAATATGGGTTAGGAAAAGAAACCAAAAAATGCCTAAAATGACTTAGAAAATGGAAATAAAGAAGGGTTAGTAATAGCCAAAAGTGGCTTAAAAATTAATTTGAAAGTAACAAGAATGCATCGCAAACGGGGGGAAACCGGTTTAAATTTTATAGAAATGGGGAAAAAAGGGTTAAAAAGGGAGGAAAAACACTGAAACCAAAAAAGAATTGGGCAAAAAATAGCAAGGAGAAAAAAAACAGGTTAAAAGGGGTTGAAACGTGGCAAAAATAGGATAGAAATGGCCAAAAATTGATTAAAAGGGGTTAGAACTTGACAAAAATGGGTTAGGAAAGGGGAAAAATAACTTAAAATGGTTAGAAATTGAGAAATATGGGTTAGGAAAAGAAACGAAAAAATGCTTAAAACGACTTAGAAAATGGAAATAAAAAAAGGGTTAGCAATGGCCAAAAGTGGCTTAAAACGTTTAAGAAAGTAACAAGAATGCATAGCAAACGGGGGGAAAACAGGTTTCAATTTGATAGAAATGGGGAAAAATGGGTTAGAAATGAGCGAAAAACTCTGAAACCAGGAAAGAATTGGACAAAAATTAGCATGGAAAAACAAAAAGCTTACAAGGGGTTGAAACGTGGCAAAAATAGGGTAGAAACTGCCAAAAATGGATTAAAAGTGGTTAGAACTTGACAAAAATGGGTTAGGAAAGGGGAAAAATAACTTTAAAATGGTTAGAAAATGAGAAATTTGGGTTAGGAAAAGAAACCAAAAAATGCTTAAAACGACTTAGAAAATGGAAATAAAAAAAGGGTTAGTAATGGCCAAAAGTGGCTTAAAACATATTTGAAAGTAACAAGAATGCATAGCAAACGAGGGGAAAACTGCTTTAAATTTGATAGAAATGAGGAAAAATGGGTTAGAAATGAGCGAAAAACGCTGAAACCAGGAAAGAATTGGGCCAAAAATAGCAAGGAGAAAAAAAAAAGCTTACAAGGGGTTGAAACGTGGCAAAAATAGGATAGAAATGGTCAGAAATGCTTTAGAAGGGGTTAGAAGTTGACAAAAGTGGGTTAGGAAAGGGGAAAAATAACTTAAAAATGGTTAAAAATTGAGAAATTTTGGTTAGGAAAATAAACCAAAAAATGCTTAAAACGACTTAGAAAATGGAAATAAAAAAATGGTTAGCAATGGCCCAAAGTGGCTTAAAACGTTTAAGAAAGTAACAAGAATGCATAGCAAACGAGGGAAAAACTGGTTTAAGTTTGATAGAAATGGGGAAAAATGGGTTAGAAATGATCGAAAAACTCTGAAACCTGGAAAGAATTGGGCAAAAATTAGCATGGAAAAAAAAAGCTTACAAGGGGGCGAAACGTGGCAAAAATAGGATAGAAACTGCCAAAAATGGATTAAAAGGGGTTAGGGCTTGACAAAAGTGGGTTAGGAAAGGGGAAAAAAAACTTAAAAATGGTTAGAAATTGAGAAATTTGGGTTAGGAAAAGAAACCAAAAAATGCTTAAAACACGTTAGAAAATGGAAATAAAAAAAGGGTTAGTAATGGCCAGAAGTGGCTTAAAACGCTTAAGAAAGTAACAAGAATGCATAGCAAACGGGGGGGAAACGGGTTTCAATTTGATAGAAATGGGGAAAAATGGGTCAGAAATGAGCGAAAAACTCTGAAACTTGGAAAGAATTGGGCAAAAATTCGCAAGAAAAGAAAAAAAAATCTTAAAAGGGGTTGAAACGTGGCAAAAATAGGATAGAAACTGCCAAAAATGGTTTAAAAGGGGTTAGAACTTGACAAAAGTGGGTTTGGAAAGGGGAAAAATAACTTAAAAATGGTTAGAAATTGAGAAATTTGGGTTACAAAGGAAACGAAAAAATGCTTAAAACGACTTGGAAAATGGAAATAAAAAAAGGGTTAGTAATGTCCAAAAGTGGCTTAAAAAGTTTAAGAAAGTAACAAGAATGCATAGCAAACGGGGGAAAAACTGGTTTCAATTTGATAGAAATGGGGAAAAAATGGGTTAGAAATGAGCGAAAAACTCTGAAACCAGGAATGAATTGGGCAAAAATTAGCAAGGAGGAAAAAAAAGCTCACAAGAGGTTGAAACGTGGCAAAAATAGGATAGAAACTGCCAAAAATGGATTAAAAGGGGTTAGAACTTGACAGAAGTGGGTTAGGAAAGGGGAAAAATAACTTAAAAATGGTTAGAAATTGAGAAATTTGGGTGAGGAAAAGAAACCAAAAAATGCTTAAAACGACTTAGAAAATGGAAATAAAAAAAGGGTTAGCAATGGCCAAAAGTGGCTTAAACCGTTTAAGAAAGTAACAAGAATGCATAGCAAATGGAAAACCGGTTTAAATTTGATAGAAATGGGGCAAAATGGGTGAGAAATGAGGGAAAAACTCTGAAACCAGGAAAGAATTGGGCAAAAATTAGCAAGAAAAGAAAAAAAAAAGCTTACAAGAGGTCGAAACGTTGCAAAAATAAGAGAGAAACTGCCAAGAATGGTTTAAAAGGGGTTAGAACTTGACAAAAGTGGGTTAGGAAAGGGGAAAAATAACTTAAAAATGGTTAGAAATTGAGAAATTTGGGTTAGGAAAAGAAACCAAAAAATGCTTAAAACGACTTAGAAAATGGAAATAAAAAAATGGTTAGCAATGGCCAAAATTGGCTTAAAACATATTTGAAAGTAACAACAATGCAAAGCAAATGGGGGAAAAACTGGTTTAAATTTGATAGAAATGGGGAAAAATGGGTTAGAAATGAGTGAAAAACTCTGAAACCAGGAAAGAATTGGGCAAAAATTAGCATGGAAAAAAAAAGCTTGAAAGGAGTTTAAACGAGGCAAAAATAGGATAGAAACTGCCAAAAACTGATTAAAAGGGGTTAGAAATTGACAAAAATGGGTTAGGAAAGGGGAAAAATAACTTTAAAAAGGTTAGAAAATGAGAAATTTGGATTAGGAAAAGAAAGCAAAAAATGCTTAAAACGACTTAGAAAATGGAAATAAAAAAAGGGTTAGCAATGGCCCAAAGTGGCTTAAAACGTTTAAGAAAGTAACAAGAATGCATAGCAAACGGGGGAAAAACTGGTTTAAGTTTGATAGAAATGGGGAAAAATGGGTTAGAAATGATCGAAAAACTCTGAAACCTGGAAAGAATTGGGCAAAAATTAGCAAGGAAAAAAAAAAAGCTTAAAAGGGGTTGAAACGTGGCAAAAATAGGATAGAAACTGCCAAAAATGGATTAAAAGGGGTTAGGACTTGACAAAAGTGGGTTAGGAAAGGGGAAAAAAAACTTAAAAATGGTTAGAAATTGAGAAATTTGGGTTAGGAAAAGAAACCAAAAAATGCTTAAAACACGTTAGAAAATGGAAATAAAAAAAGGGTTAGTAATGGCCAAAAGTGGCTTAAAACGTTTAAGAAAGTAACAAGAATGCATAGCAAACGGGGGGGAAACCGGCTTCAATTTGATAGAAATGGGGAAAAATGGGTTAGAAATGAGCCAAAAACGCTGAAACCAGGAAAGAATTGGGCAAAAAAACAGGAAGGAGAAAAAAACAAGTTTAAAAGGGGATGAAACGTGGCAAAAATAGGATAGAAATTGAGAAATATGGGTTAGGAAAAGAAACCAAAAAATGCTTAAAACGACTTAGAAAATGGAAATAAAAAAAGGGTTAGTAATGGCTAAAAGTGGCTTAAAACGTTTAAGAAAGTAACAAGAATGCATAGCAAACGGGGGGAAACCGGTTTAAATTTGATAGAAATTGAAAAAAATGGGTTAGAAATGAGCCAAAAACTCTGAAACCAGGAAAGAATTGGGCAAAAATTAGCATGGAAAAAAAAAAAAAGCTTAAAAAAGGTTGAAACGTGGCAAAAATAGGATAGAAACAACCAAAAATGGATTTAAAGGGGTTAGAACTTGACAAAAATGGGTTAGGATAGGGGAAAAATAACTTAAAAATGGTTAAAATTTGAGAAATTTTGGTTAGGAAAATAAACCAAAAAATGCTTAAAACGACTTAGAAAATGGAAATAAAAAAAGGGTTAGCAATGGCCCAAAGTGGCTTAAAACGTTTAAGAAAGTAACAAGAATGCATAGCAAACGGGGGAAAAACTGGTTTAAGTTTGATAGAAATGGGGAAAAATGGGTTAGAAATGATCGAAAAACTCTGAAACCTGGAAAGAATTGGGCAAAAATTAGCATGGAAAAAAAAAAAAGCTTACAAGGGGGCGAAACGTGGCAAAAATAGGATAGAAACTGCCAAAAATGGATTAAAAGGGGTTAGGACTTGACAAAAGTGGGTTAGGAAAGGGGAAAAAAAACTTAAAAATGGTTAGAAATTGAGAAATTTGGGTTAGGAAAAGAAACCAAAAAATGCTTAAAACACGTTAGAAAATGGAAATAAAAAAAGGGTTAGTAATGGCCAGAAGTGGCTTAAAACGTTTAAGAAAGTAACAAGAATGCATAGCAAACGGGGGGGAAACGGGTTTCAATTTGATAGAAATGGGGAAAAATGGGTTAGAAATGAGCGAAAAACTCTGAAACTAGGAAAGAATTTGGCAAAAATTCTCAAGAAAAGAAAAAAAAATCTTAAAAGGGGTTGAAACGTGGCAAAAATAGGATAGAAACTGCCAAAAATGGTTTAAAAGGGGTTAGAACTTGACAAAAATGGGTTTGGTAAGGGGAAAAATAACTTAAAAATGGTTAGAAATTGAGAAATTTGGGTTACAAAGGAAACCAAAAAATGCTTAAAACGCCTTAGAAAATGGAAATAACAAATGGGTTAGTAATGGCCAAAAGTGGCTTAAAACATATTTGAAAGTAACAACAATGCAAAGCAAATGGGGGAAAAACTGGTTTAAATTTTATAGAAATGGGGAAAAATGGGTTAGAAATGAGTGAAAAACTCTGAAACCAGGAAAGAATTGGGCAAAAATTAGCATGGAAAAAAAAAGCTTAAAAGGAGTTTAAACGTGGCAAAAATAGGATAGAAACAGCCAAAAAATGATTAAAAGGGGTTAGAACTTGACAAAAATGGGTTAGGAAAGGGGAAAAATAACTTAAAAATGGTTAGAAAATGAGAAATTTGGGTTAGGAAAAAAAAACCAAAAAACGCTTAAAACGACTTAGAAAATGGAAATAAAAAAAGGGTTAGCAATGGCCAAAAGTGGCTTAAAATGTTTAAGAAAGTAACAAGAATGCATAGCAAATGGGGGGGAAACCGGTTTCAATTTGATAGAAATGGGGAAAAATGGGTTAGAAATGAGCGAAAAACTCTGAAACCAGGAAAGAATTGGGCAAAAATTAGCATGGAAAAAAAAGCTTACAAGGAGTATAAACGTGGCAAAAATAGGATAGAAACTGCCAAAAATAGATTAAAAGGGGTTAGAACTTGTCAAAAGTGGGTTAGGAAAGGGGAAAAATAACTTAAAAATGGTTAGAAAATGAGAAATTTGGGTTAGGAAAAAAAAACCAAAAAATGCTTAAAACAACTTAGAAAATGGAAATAAAAAAAGGGTTAGCAATGGCCAAAAGTGGCTTAAAACGTTTAAGAAAGTAACAAGAATGCATAGCAAACGGGGGGAAAAAAGCGGTTTAAATTTGATAGAAATGGGGCAAAATGGGTTAGAAATGAGCGAAAAACTCTGAAACCAGGAAAGAATTGGGCAAAAATTAGCAAGGAAAAAACAAAAAAGTTTACAAGGGGTTGAAACGTGGCAGAAATTAGATAGAAACTGCCAAAAATAGATTAAAAGGGGTTAGAACTTGACAAAAGTGGGTTAGGAAAGGGGAAAAATAACTTAAAAATGGTTAGAAATTGAGAAATTTGGGTTAGGAAAAGAAACGAAAAAATGCTTAAAACGCCTTAGAAAATGGAAATAACAAAAGGGTTAGTAATGGCCAAAAGTGGCTTAAAACATATTTGAAAGTAACAAGAATGCATAGCAAATGGGGGAAAAACTGGTTTAAATTTTATAGAAATGGGGAAAAATGGGTTAGAAATGAGTGAAAAACTCTGAAACCAGGAAAGAATTGGGCAAAAATTAGCATGGAAAAAAAAAGCTTAAAAGGAGTTTAAACGTGGCAAAAATAGGATAGAAACTGCCAAAAAATGATTAAAAGGGGTTAGAACTTGACAAAAATGGGTTAGGAAAGGGGAAAAATAACTTAAAAATGGTTAGAAAATTAGAAATTTGGGTTAGGAAAAAAAAACCAAAAAACGCTTAAGACGACTTAGAAAATGGAAATAAAGAAAGGGTTAGCAATGGCCAAAAGTGGCTTAAAATGTTTAAGAAAGTAACAAGAATGCATAGCAAATGGGGGGGAAACCGGTTTCAATTTGATAGAAATGGGGAAAAATGGGTTAGAAATGAGCGAAAAACTCTGAAACCAGGAAAGAATTGGGCAAAAATTAGCATGGAAAAAAAAGCTTACAAGGAGTATAAACGTGGCAAAAATAGGATAGAAACTGCCAAAAATAGATTAAAAGGGGTTAGAACTTGTCAAAAGTGGGTTAGGAAAGGGGAAAAATAACTTAAAAATGGTTAGAAAATGAGAAATTTGGGTTAGGAAAAAAAAACCAAAAAATGCTTAAAACAACTTAGAAAATGGAAATAAAAAAAGGGTTAGCAATGGCCAAAAGTGGCTTAAAACGTTTAAGAAAGTAACAAGAATGCATAGCAAACGGGGGGAAAAAAGCGGTTTAAATTTGATAGAAATGGGGCAAAATGGGTTAGAAATGAGCGAAAAACTCTGAAACCAGGAAAGAATTGGGCAAAAATTAGCAAGGAAAAAACAAAAAAGTTCACAAGGGGTTGAAACGTGGCAAAAATTAGATAGAAACTGCCAAAAATAGATTAAAAGGGGTTAGAACTTGACAAAAGTGGGTTAGGAAAGGGGAAAAATAACTTAAAAATGGTTAGAAATTGAGAAATTTGGGTTAGGAAAAGAAACGAAAAAATGCTTAAAACGACTTAGAAAATGGAAATAAAAAAAGGGTTAGCAATGGCCAAAAGTGGCTTAAAACGTTTAAGAAAGTAACAAGAATGCACAGCAAACGGGGGAAAAACTGGTTTAAATTTGATAGAAATGGGGAAAAATGGGTTAGAAATGAGCGAAAAACTCTGAAACCAGGAAAGAATTGGGCAAAAATTAGCAAGGAAAAAAAAGCTTACAAGGAGTTTAAACGTGGCAAAAATAGGATAGAAACTGCAAAAAATGGATTAAAAGGGGTTAGAACTTGACAAAAATGGGTTAGGAAAGGGGAAAAATAACTTAAAAATGGTTAGAAATTGAGAAATTTGGGTTAGGAAAAGAAACCAAAAAATGCTTAAAACGACTTAGAAAATGGAAATAAAAAAAGGGTTAGCAATGGCCAAAAGTGGCTTAAAACGTTTAAGAAAGTAACAAGAATGCATAGCAAACGGGGTGATAACCGGTTTAAATTTGGTAGAAATGGGGAAAAATGGGTTAGAAATGAGCGAAAAACTCTGAAACCAGGAAAGAATTGAGCAAAAATTAGCAAGGAAAAAAAAGCTTACAAGGAGTTGAAACGTGGCAAAAATAGGTTAGAAACTGCAAAAAATGGATTAAAAGTAGTTAGAACTTGTCAAAAGTGGGTTAGGAAAGGGGAAAAATAACTTAAAAATGGTTAGAAATTGAGAAATGTGGGTTCGGAAAAGAAACCAAAAAATGCTTAAAACGACTTAGAAAATGGGAATAAAAAAAGGGTTAGCAATGGCCAAAAGTGGCTTAAAACGTTTAAGAAAGTAACAAGAATGCATAGCAAATGGGGGGAAAACTGGTTTCAATTTGATAGAAATGGGGCAAAATGGGTTAGAAATGAGCGAAAAACTCTGAAACCAGGAAAGAATTGAGCAAAAATTAGCATGGAAAAAAAAAAAAAGCTTAAAAGGGGTTGAAACGTGGCAAAAATTGGATAGAAACTGCCAAAAATGGATTTAAAGGGGTTAGAACTTGTCAAAAGTGGGTTAGGAAAGGGGAAAAATAACTTAAAAATGGTTAGAAATTGAGAAATTTGGGTTAGGAAAAGAAACGAAAAAATGCTTAAAACGACTTAGAAAATGGAAATAAAAAAAGGGTAAGCAATGGCCAAAAGTGGCTTAAAACGTTTAAGAAAGTAACAAGAATGCATAGCAAACGGGGGGAAAAAAGCGGTTTAAATTTGACAGAAATGGGGCAAAATGGGTTAGAAATGAGCGAAAAACTCTGAAACCAGGAAAGAATTGGGAAAAATTAGCAAGGAAAAAAAAAAAGTTTACAAGGGGTTGAAACGTGGCAAAAATTGGATAGAAACTGCCAAAAATAGATTAAAAGGGGTTAGAACTTGACAAAAATGGGTTAGGAAAGGGGAAAAATAACTTAAAAATGGTTAGAAATTGAGAAATTTGGGTTAGGAAGAGAAACGAAAAAATGCTTAAAACGACTTAGAAAATGGAAATAAAAAAAGGGTTAGCAATGGCCAAAAGTGGCTTAAAACGTTTAAGAAAGTAACAAGAATGCATAGCAAACGGGGGGAAAAAAGCGGTTTAAATTTGATAGAAATGGGGCAAAATGGGTTAGAAATGAGCGAAAAACTCTGAAACCAGGAAAGAATTGGGCAAAAATTAGCAAGGAAAAAACAAAAAAGTTTACAAGGGGTTGAAACGTGGCAAAAATTGGATAGAAACTGCCAAAAATAGATTAAAAGGGGTTAGAACTTGACAAAAGTGGGTTAGGAAAGGGGAAAAATAACTTAAAAATGGTTAGAAATTGAGAAATTTGGGTTAGGAAAAGAAACGAAAAAATGCTTAAAACGCCTTAGAAAATGGAAATAAAAAAAGGGTTAGCAATGGCCAAAAGTGGCTTAAAACGTTTAAGAAAGTAACAAGAATGCACAGCAAACGGGGGAAAAACTGGTTTAAATTTGATAGAAATGGGGCAAAATGGGTTAGAAATGAGCGAAAAACTCTGAAACCAGGAAAGAATTGGGCAAAAATTAGCAAGGAAAAAAAAGCTTACAATTTCCAACAATTTTTTAGATGTTTTTTTCCTTTTCGAACCCCTTTTTGCCCATTTCTAAGTCGTTTGAAGAGTTTTTTAATTTTACTTTTGAAAAGCATTTTTTGTCCATTTCTAAACCTTTTTAAAGCTATTTTTTCCTTTTCTAAGCTGTTTTTGTCAAATTCCAGCCCTTTTGAAGCCATTTTTGTCAATTTCTAACATTTTTTAGCAGTTTTTTTTTCCCTTTCTAACCCATTTTAGCCCATTTCTAAGTCGTTTGAAGCCTTTTTTGATTGCCTTTTCGAAACCATTTTTTGTCCATT
This sequence comes from Pezoporus flaviventris, assembly GCF_033815535.1. NCBI lineage: Eukaryota > Metazoa > Chordata > Aves > Psittaciformes > Psittacidae > Pezoporus > Pezoporus flaviventris. Next base: position 185,514 of record NW_026892936.1, read on the forward strand.
TCTCAACGCTTTTTGGCTGTGTTCGGCTATTTCTAAGCAATTTTTGCCTTTTAAATTCCCCTTTTGCCCATTTGAAACCCCTTGAAAGCCATTTTTGGCCATTTCTATTGTATCTTTGGCAAGTCTCAAAGGGTTTTAAGGCAGTTTTTTCCTTTTCTTACTAGTTTATGCCCCATTGTTTTCTGTTTTCAGTCTTTTTTTGGCCATTTCTAACACATTTTTGCGATTTTCTAACCCGTTTTAATTCATTTTTCCCTTTTCTCACCAACCCAGTTTTGTCAAATTCCAGCCCTTTGGAAGCCATTTTTGTTCTTTTCTAACCCATTTTTGTCAACTTCTAACAATTTTTAGCAGTTTTTTCCCCTTGTTCCCATTTTTGCCCATTTCTATCAATTTTTCTAGCAGTTATTTTCTTTTTCAAACCCATTTTTGGCCATTTCTCACGATTTTTAGCAGTTTTTTGACGTTTATAACCCATTTTTCTATATTTCTAACCCTTTTAAATCTTTTTTTTTTCCTTTTCTAAGCTGTTTTTGTCAAATTCCAACCCTTTTTAAGACATCTTTTTCCTTTTGTAACCCTTTTTTGTTTTTTTTTCCAGCAATTTTTTAGACTTTTTTCCTTTTCTAACTCATTTTTGCCCATTTCTAAGTCGTTTGAAGCGTTTTTTAATTTTACTTTTGTAACCCATTTTTGTCCATTTCTAACCCTTTTAAAGCTATTTTTTTCCTTTTCCAAGCTGTTTTTGTCAAAATCCAGCCCTTTTTTAGCCATTTTTTCCTTTTGCAACCCTTTTTTCTTAATTTCCAACAATTTTTTAGATGTTTTTTTCCTTTTCGAACCCCTTTTTGCCCATTTCTAAGTCGTTTGAAGAGTTTTTTAATTTTACTTTTGTAAAGCATTTTTTGTCCATTTCTAAACCTTTTTAAAGCTATTTTTTTCCTTTTCTAAGCTGTTTTTGTCAAATTCCAGCCCTTTTGAAGCCATTTTTGTCAATTTCTAACATTTTTTAGCAGTTTTTTTTCCCCTTTCTAACCCATTTTAGCCCATTTCTAAGTCGTTTGAAGCCTTTTCTGATTGCCTTTTCGAAACCATTTTTGTCCATTTCTCAACGCTTTTTGGCTGTGTTCGGCTATTTCTAAGCAATTTTTGCCTTTTAAATTCCCCTTTGGCCCATTTGAAACTCCTTGAAAGCCATTTTTGGCCATTTCTATTGTATCTTTGGCAAGTCTCAAAGGGTTTTAAGGCAGTTTTTTCCTTTTCTTACTAGTTTATGCCCCATTGTTTTCTGTTTTCAGTCTTTTTTTGGCCATTTTTAACACATTTTTGCCATTTTCTAACCCGTTTTAATTCATTTTTCCCTTTTCTAACCAACCCAGTTTTGTCAAATTCCAGCCCTTTGGAAGCCATTTTTGTTCTTTTCTAACCCATTTTTGTCAACTTCTAACAATTTTTAGCAGTTTTTTCCCCTTGTTCCCATTTTTGCCCATTTCTATCAATTTTTCTAGCAGTTATTTTCTTTTTCAAACCCATTTTTGGCCATTTCTCTCTATTTTTAGCAGTTTTTTGCCTTTTATAACCCATTTTTCTATATTTCTAACCCTTTTAAATCTATTTTTTCCTTTTCTAAGCTGTTTTTGTCAAATTCCAACCCTTTTTAAGCCATTTTTTTCCTCTTGTAACCCTTTTTTGTTAATTTCCAACAATTTTTTAGACTTTTTTCCTTTTCTAACTCATTTTTGCCCATTTCTAAGTCGTTTGAAGGGTTTTTTAATTTTACTTTTGTAACCCATTTTTGTCCATTTCTAACTTTTTTAAAGCTTTTTTTTTCCTTTTCCAAGCTGTTTTTGTCAAAATCCAGCCCTTTTTTAGCCATTTTTTCCTTTTGCAACCCTTTTTTCTTAATTTCCAACAATTTTTTAGATGTTTTTTTCCTTTTCGAACCCCTTTTTGCCCATTTCTAAGTCGTTTGAAGAGTTTTTTAATTTTACTTTTGTAAAGCATTTTTTGTCCATTTCTAAACCTTTTTAAAGCTATTTTTTCCTTTTCTAAGCTGTTTTTGTCAAATTCCAGCCCTTTTGAAGCCATTTTTGTCAATTTCTAACATTTTTTAGCAGTTTTTTTTTCCCTTTCTAACCCATTTTAGCCCATTTCTAAGTCGTTTGAAGCCTTTTCTGATTGCCTTTTTGAAACCATTTTTGTCCATTTCTCAACGCTTTTTGGCTGTGTTCGGCTATTTCTAAGCAATTTTTGCCTTTTAAATTCCCCTTTGGCCCATTTGAAACTCCTTGAAAGCCATTTTTGGCCATTTCTATTGTATCTTTGGCAAGTCTCAAAGGGTTTTAAGGCAGTTTTTTCCTTTTCTTACTAGTTTATGCCCCATTGTTTTCTGTTTTCAGTCTTTTTTTGGCCATTTCTAACACATTTTTGCCATTTTCTAACCCGTTTTAATTCATTTTTCCCTTTTCTAACCAACCCAGTTTTGTCAAATTCCAGCCCTTTGGAAGCCATTTTTGTTCTTTTCTAACCCATTTTTGTCAACTTCTAACAATTTTTAGCAGTTTTTTCCCCTTGTTCCCATTTTTGCCCATTTCTATCAATTTTTCTAGCAGTTATTTTCTTTTTCAAACCCATTTTTGGCCATTTCTCTCTATTTTTAGCAGTTTTTTGCCTTTTATAACCCATTTTTCTATATTTCTAACCCTTTTAAATCTATTTTTTCCTTTTCTAAGCTGTTTTTGTCAAATTCCAACCCTTTTTAAGCCATTTTTTTCCTCTTGTAACCCTTTTTTGTTAATTTCCAACAATTTTTTAGACTTTTTTCCTTTTCTAACTCATTTTTGCCCATTTCTAAGTCGTTTGAAGGGTTTTTTAATTTTACTTTTGTAACCCATTTTTGTCCATTTCTAACCCTTTTAAAGCTTTTTTTTTCCTTTTCCAAGCTGTTTTTGTCAAAATCCAGCCCTTTTTTAGCCATTTTTTCCTTTTGCAACCCTTTTTTCTTAATTTCCAACAATTTTTTAGATGTTTTTTTCCTTTTCGAACCCCTTTTTGCCCATTTCTAAGTCGTTTGAAGAGTTTTTTAATTTTACTTTTGTAAAGCATTTTTTGTCCATTTCTAAACCTTTTTAAAGCTATTTTTTTCCTTTTCTAAGCTGTTTTTGTCAAATTCCAGCCCTTTTGAAGCCATTTTTGTCAATTTCTAACATTTTTTAGCAGTTTTTTTTTCCCTTTCTAACCCATTTTAGCCCATTTCTAAGTCGTTTCAAGCCTTTTCTGATTGCCTTTTCGAAACCATTTTTGTCCATTTCTCAACGCTTTTTGGCTGTGTTCGGCTATTTCTAAGCAATTTTTGCCTTTTAAATTCCCCTTTGGCCCATTTGAAACTCCTTGAAAACCATTTTTGGCCATTTCTATTGTATCTTTGGCAAGTCTCAAAGGGTTTTAAGGCAGTTTTTTCCTTTTCTTACTAGTTTATGCCCCATTGTTTTCTGTTTTCAGTCTTTTTTTGGCCATTTTTAACACATTTTTGCCATTTTCTAACCCGTTTTAATTCATTTTTCCCTTTTCTAACCAACCCAGTTTTGTCAAATTCCAGCCCTTTGGAAGCCATTTTTGTTCTTCTCTAACCCATTTCTGTCAACTTCTAACAATTTTTAGCAGTTTTTTCCCCTTGTTCCCATTTTTGCCCATTTCTATCAATTTTTCTAGCAGTTATTTTCTTTTTCAAACCCATTTTTGGCCATTTCTCACGATTTTTAGCAGTTTTTTGACGTTTATAACCCATTTTTCTATATTTCTAACCCTTTTAAATCTTTTTTTTTCCTTTTCTAAGCTGTTTTTGTCAAATTCCAACCCTTTTTAAGACATCTTTTTCCTTTTGTAACCCTTTTTTGTTTTTTTTCCAGCAATGTTTTAGACTTTTTTCCTTTTCTAACTCATTTTTGCCCATTTCTAAGTCGTTTGAAGCGTTTTTTAATTTTACTTTTGTAACCCATTTTTGTCCATTTCTAACCCTTTTAAAGCTATTTTTTTCCTTTTCCAAGCTGTTTTTGTCAAAATCCAGCCCTTTTTTAGCCATTTTTTCCTTTTGCAACCCTTTTTTCTTAATTTCCAACAATTTTTTAGATGTTTTTTTCCTTTTCGAACCCCTTTTTGCCCATTTCTAAGTCGTTTGAAGAGTTTTTTAATTTTACTTTTGTAAAGCATTTTTTGTCCATTTCTAAACCTTTTTAAAGCTATTTTTTTCCTTTTCTAAGCTGTTTTTGTCAAATTCCAGCCCTTTTGAAGCCATTTTTGTCAATTTCTAACATTTTTTAGCAGTTTTTTTTTCCCTTTCTAACCCATTTTAGCCCATTTCTAAGTCGTTTGAAGCCTTTTCTGATTGCCTTTTCGAAACCATTTTTGTCCATTTCTCAACGCTTTTTGGCTGTGTTCGGCTATTTCTAAGCAATTTTTGCCTTTTAAATTCCCCTTTGGCCCATTTGAAACTCCTTGAAAGCCATTTTTGGCCATTTCTATTGTATCTTTGGCAAGTCTCAAAGGGTTTTAAGGCAGTTTTTTCCTTTTCTTACTAGTTTATGCCCCATTGTTTTCTGTTTTCAGTCTTTTTTTGGCCATTTCTAACACATTTTTGCCATTTTCTAACCCGTTTTAATTCATTTTTCCCTTTTCTAACCAACCCAGTTTTGTCAAATTCCAGCCCTTTGGAAGCCATTTTTGTTCTTTTCTAACCCATTTTTGTCAACTTCTAACAATTTTTAGCAGTTTTTTCCCCTTGTTCCCATTTTTGCCCATTTCTATCAATTTTTCTAGCAGTTATTTTCTTTTTCAAACCCATTTTTGGCCATTTCTCACGATTTTTAGCAGTTTTTTGACGTTTATAACCCATTTTTCTATATTTCTAACCCTTTTAAATCTTTTTTTTTCCTTTTCTAAGCTGTTTTTGTCAAATTCCAACCCTTTTTAAGCCATTTTTTTCCTTTTGTAACCCTTTTTTGTGTTTTTCCAGCAATTCTTTAGACTTTTTTCCTTTTCTAACTCATTTTTGCCCATTTCTAAGTCATTTGAAGGGTTTTTTAATTTTACTTTTGTAACCCATTTTTGTCCATTTCTAACCCTTTTAAAGCTATTTTTTTCCTTTTCCAAGCTGTTTTTGTCAAAATCCAGCCCTTTTTTAGCCATTTTTTCCTTTTGCAACCCTTTTTTCTTAATTTCCAACAATTTTTAGATGTTTTTTTCCTTTTCGAACCCCTTTTTGCCCATTTCTAAGTCGTTTGAAGAGTTTTTTAATTTTACTTTTGTAAAGCATTTTTGTCCATTTCTAAACCTTTTTAAAGCTATTTTTTCCTTTTCTAAGCTGTTTTTGTCAAATTCCAGCCCTTTTGAAGCCATTTTTGTCAATTTCTAACATTTTTAGCAGTTTTTTTTCCCCTTTCTAACCCATTTTAGCCCATTTCTAAGTCGTTTGAAGCCTTTTTTGATTGCCTTTTCGAAACCATTTTTGTCCATTTCTCAACGCTTTTTGGCTGTGTTCGGCTATTTCTAAGCAATTTTTGCCTTTTAAATTCCCCTTTTGCCCATTTGAAACTCCTTGAAAGCCATTTTTGGCCATTTCTATTGTATCTTTGGCAAGTCTCAAAGGGTTTTAAGGCAGTTTTTTCCTTTTCTTACTAGTTTATGCCCCATTGTTTTCTGTTTTCAGTCTTTTTTTGGCCATTTCTAACACATTTTTGCGATTTTCTAACCCGTTTGAATTCATTTTTCCCTTTTCTAACCAACCCAGTTTTGTCAAATTCCAGCCCTTTGGAAGCCATTTTTGTTCTTTTCTAACCCATTTTTGTCAACTTCTAACAATTTTTAGCAGTTTTTTCCCCTTGTTCCCATTTTTGCCCATTTCTATCAAATTTTCTAGCAGTTATTTTCTTTTTCAAACCCATTTTTGGCCATTTCTCTCTATTTTTAGCAGTTTTTTGCCTTTTATAACCCATTTTTCTATATTTCTAACCCTTTTAAATCTTTTTTTTCCTTTTCTAAGCTGTTTTTGTCAAATTCCAAGCCTTTTTAAGACATCTTTTTCCTTTTGTAACCCTTTTTTGTTTTTTTTCCAGCAATGTTTTAGACTTTTTTCCTTTTCTAACTCATTTTTGCCCATTTCTAAGTCGTTTGAAGCGTTTTTTAATTTTACTTTTGTAACCCATTTTTGTCCATTTCTAACCCTTTTAAAGCTATTTTTTTCCTTTTCCAAGCTGTTTTTGTCAAAATCCAGCCCTTTTTTAGCCATTTTTTCCTTTTGCAACCCTTTATTCTTAATTTCCAACAATTTTTTAGATGTTTTTTTCCTTTTCGAACCCCTTTTTGCCCATTTCTAAGTCGTTTGAAGAGTTTTTTAATTTTACTTTTGTAAAGCATTTTTTGTCCATTTCTAAACCTTTTTAAAGCTATTTTTTTCCTTTTCTAAGCTGTTTTTGTCAAATTCCAGCCCTTTTGAAGCCATTTTTGTCAATTTCTAACATTTTTTAGCAGTTTTTTTTTCCCTTTCTAACCCATTTTAGCCCATTTCTAAGTCGTTTGAAGCCTTTTCTGATTGCCTTTTCGAAACCATTTTTGTCCATTTCTCAACGCTTTTTGGCTGTGTTCGGCTATTTCTAAGCAATTTTTGCCTTTTAAATTCCCCTTTGGCCCATTTGAAACTCCTTGAAAGCCATTTTTGGCCATTTCTATTGTATCTTTGGCAAGTCTCAAAGGGTTTTAAGGCAGTTTTTTCCTTTTCTTACTAGTTTATGCCCCATTGTTTTCTGTTTTCAGTCTTTTTTTGGCCATTTCTAACACATTTTTGCCATTTTCTAACCCGTTTTAATTCATTTTTCCCTTTTCTAACCAACCCAGTTTTGTCAAATTCCAGCCCTTTGGAAGCCATTTTTGTTCTTTTCTAACCCATTTTTGTCAACTTCTAACAATTTTTAGCAGTTTTTTCCCCTTGTTCCCATTTTTGCCCATTTCTATCAATTTTTCTAGCAGTTATTTTCTTTTTCAAACCCATTTTTGGCCATTTCTCTCTATTTTTAGCAGTTTTTTGCCTTTTATAACCCATTTTTCTATATTTCTAACCCTTTTAAATCTATTTTTTCCTTTTCTAAGCTGTTTTTGTCAAATTCCAACCCTTTTTAAGCCATTTTTTTCCTCTTGTAACCCTTTTTTGTTAATTTCCAACAATTTTTTAGACTTTTTTCCTTTTCTAACTCATTTTTGCCCATTTCTAAGTCGTTTGAAGGGTTTTTTAATTTTACTTTTGTAACCCATTTTTGTCCATTTCTAACTTTTTTAAAGCTTTTTTTTTCCTTTTCCAAGCTGTTTTTGTCAAAATCCAGCCCTTTTTTAGCCATTTTTTCCTTTTGCAACCCTTTTTTCTTAATTTCCAACAATTTTTTAGATGTTTTTTTCCTTTTCGAACCCCTTTTTGCCCATTTCTAAGTCGTTTGAAGAGTTTTTTAATTTTACTTTTGTAAAGCATTTTTTGTCCATTTCTAAACCTTTTTAAAGCTATTTTTTTCCTTTTCTAAGCTGTTTTTGTCAAATTCCAGCCCTTTTGAAGCCATTTTTGTCAATTTCTAACATTTTTTAGCAGTTTTTTTTTCCCTTTCTAACCCATTTTAGCCCATTTCTAAGTCGTTTGAAGCCTTTTCTGATTGCCTTTTCGAAACCATTTTTGTCCATTTCTCAACGCTTTTTGGCTGTGTTCGGCTATTTCTAAGCAATTTTTGCCTTTTAAATTCCCCTTTGGCCCATTTGAAACTCCTTGAAAGCCATTTTTGGCCATTTCTATTGTATCTTTGGCAAGTCTCAAAGGGTTTTAAGGCAGTTTTTTCCTTTTCTTACTAGTTTATGCCCCATTGTTTTCTGTTTTCAGTCTTTTTTTGGCCATTTCTAACACATTTTTGCGATTTTCTAACCCGTTTTAATTCATTTTTCCCTTTTCTAACCAACCCAGTTTTGTCAAATTCCAGCCCTTTGGAAGCCATTTTTGTTCTTTTCTAACCCATTTTTGTCAACTTCTAACAATTTTTAGCAGTTTTTTCCCCTTGTTCCCATTTTTGCCCATTTCTATCAATTTTTCTAGCAGTTATTTTCTTTTTCAAACCCATTTTTGGCCATTTCTCTCTATTTTTAGCAGTTTTTTGCCTTTTATAACCCATTTTTCTATATTTCTAACCCTTTTAAATCTATTTTTTCCTTTTCTAAGCTGTTTTTGTCAAATTCCAACCCTTTTTAAGCCATTTTTTTCCTCTTGTAACCCTTTTTTGTTAATTTCCAACAATTTTTTAGACTTTTTCCTTTTCTAACTCATTTTTGCCCATTTCTAAGTCGTTTGAAGCGTTTTTTAATTTTACTTTTGTAACCCATTTTTGTCCATTTCTAACTTTTTTAAAGCTATTTTTTTCCTTTTCCAAGCTGTTTTTGTCAAAATCCAGCCCTTTTTTAGCCATTTTTTCCTTTTGCAACCCTTTTTTCTTAATTTCCAACAATTTTTTAGATGTTTTTTTCCTTTTCGAACCCCTTTTTGCCCATTTCTAAGTCGTTTGAAGAGTTTTTTAATTTTACTTTTGTAAAGCATTTTTGTCCATTTCTAAACCTTTTTAAAGCTATTTTTTCCTTTTCTAAGCTGTTTTTGTCAAATTCCAGCCCTTTTGAAGCCATTTTTGTCAATTTCTAACATTTTTAGCAGTTTTTTTTCCCCTTTCTAACCCATTTTAGCCCATTTCTAAGTCGTTTGAAGCCTTTTTTGATTGCCTTTTCGAAACCATTTTTGTCCATTTCTCAACGCTTTTTGGCTGTGTTCGGCTATTTCTAAGCAATTTTTGCCTTTTAAATTCCCCTTTGGCCCATTTGAAACCCCTTGAAAGCCATTTTTGGCCATTTCTATTGTATCTTTGGCAAGTCTCAAAGGGTTTTAAGGCAGTTTTTTCCTTTTCTTACTAGTTTATGCCCCATTGTTTTCTGTTTTCAGTCTTTTTTTGGCCATTTCTAACACATTTTTGCCATTTTCTAACCCGTTTTAATTCATTTTTCCCTTTTCTAACCAACCCAGTTTTGTCAAATTCCAGCCCTTTGGAAGCCATTTTTGTTCTTTTCTAACCCATTTTTGTCAACTTCTAACAATTTTTAGCAGTTTTTTCCCCTTATTCCCATTTTTGCCCATTTCTATCAATTTTTCTAGCAGTTATTTTCTTTTTCAAACCCATTTTTGGCCATTTCTCTCTATTTTTAGCAGTTTTTTGCCTTTTATAACCCATTTTTCTATATTTCTAACCCTTTTAAATCTATTTTTTCCTTTTCTAAGCTGTTTTTGTCAAATTCCAACCCTTTTAAAGCCATTTTTTTCCTCTTGTAACCCTTTTTTGTTAATTTCCAACAATTTTTTAGACTTTTTTCCATTTCTAACTCATTTTTGCCCATTTCTAAGTCGTTTGAAGGGTTTTTTAATTTTACTTTTGTAACCCATTTTTGTCCATTTCTAACTTTTTTAAAGCTTTTTTTTTCCTTTTCCAAGCTGTTTTTGTCAAAATCCAGCCCTTTTTTAGCCATTTTTTCCTTTTGCAACCCTTTTTTCTTAATTTCCAACAATTTTTTAGATGTTTTTTTCCTTTTCGAACCCCTTTTTGCCCATTTCTAAGTCGTTTGAAGAGTTTTTTAATTTTACTTTTGTAAAGCATTTTTTGTCCATTTCTAAACCTTTTTAAAGCTATTTTTTTCCTTTTCTAAGCTGTTTTTGTCAAATTCCAGCCCTTTTGAAGCCATTTTTGTCAATTTCTAACATTTTTTAGCAGTTTTTTTTTCCCTTTCTAACCCATTTTAGCCCATTTCTAAGTCGTTTGAAGCCTTTTCTGATTGCCTTTTCGAAACCATTTTTGTCCATTTCTCAACGCTTTTTGGCTGTGTTCGGCTATTTCTAAGCAATTTTTGCCTTTTAAATTCCCCTTTGGCCCATTTGAAACTCCTTGAAAGCCATTTTTGGCCATTTCTATTGTATCTTTGGCAAGTCTCAAAGGGTTTTAAGGCAGTTTTTTCCTTTTCTTACTAGTTTATGCCCCATTGTTTTCTGTTTTCAGTCTTTTTTTGGCCATTTTTAACACATTTTTGCCATTTTCTAACCCGTTTTAATTCATTTTTCCCTTTTCTAACCAACCCAGTTTTGTCAAATTCCAGCCCTTTGGAAGCCATTTTTGTTCTTTTCTAACCCATTTTTGTCAACTTCTAACAATTTTTAGCAGTTTTTTCCCCTTGTTCCCATTTTTGCCCATTTCTATCAATTTTTCTAGCAGTTATTTTCTTTTTCAAACCCATTTTTGGCCATTTCTCTCTATTTTTAGCAGTTTTTTGCCTTTTATAACCCATTTTTCTATATTTCTAACCCTTTTAAATCTATTTTTTCCTTTTCTAAGCTGTTTTTGTCAAATTCCAACCCTTTTTAAGCCATTTTTTTCCTCTTGTAACCCTTTTTTGTTAATTTCCAACAATTTTTTAGACGTTTTTTCCTTTTCTAACTCATTTTTGCCCATTTCTAAGTCGTTTGAAGCGTTTTTTAATTTTACTTTTGTAACCCATTTTTGTCCATTTCTAACCCTTTTAAAGCTATTTTTTTCCTTTTCCAAGCTGTTTTTGTCAAAATCCAGCCCTTTTTTAGCCATTTTTTCCTTTTGCAACCCTTTTTTCTTAATTTCCAACAATTTTTTAGATGTTTTTTTCCTTTTCGAACCCCTTTTTGCCCATTTCTAAGTCGTTTGAAGAGTTTTTTAATTTTACTTTTGAAAAGCATTTTTTGTCCATTTCTAAACCTTTTTAAAGCTATTTTTTCCTTTTCTAAGCTGTTTTTGTCAAATTCCAGCCCTTTTGAAGCCATTTTTGTCAATTTCTAACATTTTTTAGCAGTTTTTTTTTCCCTTTCTAACCCATTTTAGCCCATTTCTAAGTCGTTTGAAGCCTTTTTTGATTGCCTTTTCGAAACCATTTTTGTCCATTTCTCAACGCTTTTTGGCTGTGTTCGGCTATTTCTAAGCAATTTTTGCCTTTTAAATTCCCCTTTGGCCCATTTGAAACTCCTTGAAAGACATTTTTGGCCATTTCTATTGTATCTTTGGCAAGTCTCAAAGGGTTTTAAGGCAGTTTTTTCCTTTTCTTACTAGTTTATGCCCCATTGTTTTCTGTTTTCAGTCTTTTTTTGGCCATTTCTAACACATTTTTGCCATTTTCTAACCCGTTTTAATTCATTTTTCCCTTTTCTAACCAACCCAGTTTTGTCAAATTCCAGCCCTTTGGAAGCCATTTTTGTTCTTCTCTAACCCATTTCTGTCAACTTCTAACAATTTTTAGCAGTTTTTTCCCCTTGTTCCCATTTTTGCCCATTTCTATCAATTTTTCTAGCAGTTATTTTCTTTTTCAAACCCATTTTTGGCCATTTCTCACGATTTTTAGCAGTTTTTTGACGTTTATAACCCATTTTTCTATATTTCTAACCCTTTTAAATCTTTTTTTTTCCTTTTCTAAGCTGTTTTTGTCAAATTCCAAGCCTTTTTAAGACATCTTTTTCCTTTTGTAACCCTTTTTTGTTTTTTTTCCAGCAATGTTTTAGACTTTTTTCCTTTTCTAACTCATTTTTGCCCATTTCTAAGTCGTTTGAAGCGTTTTTTAATTTTACTTTTGTAACCCATTTTTGTCCATTTCTAACCCTTTTAAAGCTATTTTTTTCCTTTTCCAAGCTGTTTTTGTCAAAATCCAGCCCTTTTTTAGCCATTTTTTCCTTTTGCAACCCTTTTTTCTTAATTTCCAACAATTTTTTAGATGTTTTTTTCCTTTTCGAACCCCTTTTTGCCCATTTCTAAGTCGTTTGAAGAGTTTTTTAATTTTACTTTTGTAAAGCATTTTTTGTCCATTTCTAAACCTTTTTAAAGCTATTTTTTTCCTTTTCTAAGCTGTTTTTGTCAAATTCCAGCCCTTTTGAAGCCATTTTTGTCAATTTCTAACATTTTTTAGCAGTTTTTTTTTCCCTTTCTAACCCATTTTAGCCCATTTCTAAGTCGTTTGAAGCCTTTTCTGATTGCCTTTTCGAAACCATTTTTGTCCATTTCTCAACGCTTTCTGGCTGTGTTCGGCTATTTCTAAGCAATTTTTGCCTTTTAAATTCCCCTTTGGCCCATTTGAAACTCCTTGAAAGCCATTTTTGGCCATTTCTATTGTATCTTTGGCAAGTCTCAAAGGGTTTTAAGGCAGTTTTTTCCTTTTCTTACTAGTTTATGCCCCATTGTTTTCTGTTTTCAGTCTTTTTTTGGCCATTTCTAACACATTTTTTCCATTTTCTAACCCGTTTTAATTCATTTTTCCCTTTTCTAACCAACCCAGTTTTGTCAAATTCCAGCCCTTTGGAAGCCATTTTTGTTCTTTTCTAACCCATTTTTGTCAACTTCTAACAATTTTTAGCAGTTTTTTCCCCTTGTTCCCATTTTTGCCCATTTCTATCAATTTTTCTAGCAGTTATTTTCTTTTTCAAACCCATTTTTGGCCATTTCTCTCTATTTTTAGCAGTTTTTTGCCTTTTATAACCCATTTTTCTATATTTCTAACCCTTTTAAATCTATTTTTTCCTTTTCTAAGCTGTTTTTGTCAAATTCCAACCCTTTTTAAGCCATTTTTTTCCTCTTGTAACCCTTTTTTGTTAATTTCCAACAATTTTTTAGACGTTTTTTCCTTTTCTAACTCATTTTTGCCCATTTCTAAGTCGTTTGAAGGGTTTTTTAATTTTACTTTTGTAACCCATTTTTGTCCATTTCTAACCCTTTTAAAGCTATTTTTTTCCTTTTCCAAGCTGTTTTTGTCAAAATCCAGCCCTTTTTTAGCCATTTTTTCCTTTTGCAACCCTTTTTTCTTAATTTCCAACAATTTTTAGATGTTTTTTTCCTTTTCGAACCCCTTTTTGCCCATTTCTAAGTCGTTTGAAGAGTTTTTTAATTTTACTTTTGTAAAGCATTTTTGTCCATTTCTAAACCTTTTTAAAGCTATTTTTTCCTTTTCTAAGCTGTTTTTGTCAAATTCCAGCCCTTTTGAAGCCATTTTTGTCAATTTCTAACATTTTTAGCAGTTTTTTTTCCCGTTTCTCACCCATTTTAGCCCATTTCTAAGTCGTTTGAAGCCTTTTTTGATTGCCTTTTCGAAACCATTTTTGTCCATTTCTCAACGCTTTTTGGCTGTGTTCGGCTATTTCTAAGCAATTTTTGCCTTTTAAATTCCCCTTTTGCCCATTTGAAACTCCTTGAAAGACATTTTTGGCCATTTCTATTGTATCTTTGGCAAGTCTCAAAGGGTTTTAAGGCAGTTTTTTCCTTTTCTTACTAGTTTATGCCCCATTGTTTTCTGTTTTCAGTCTTTTTTTGGCCATTTCTAACACATTTTTGCGATTTTCTAACCCGTTTTAATTCATTTTTCCCTTTTCTAACCAACCCATTTTTGTCAAATTCCAGCCCTTTGGAAACCATTTTTGTTCTTTTCTAACCCATTTTTGTCAACTTCTAACAATTTTTAGCAGTTTTTTCCCCTTATTCCCATTTTTGCCCATTTCTATCAATTTTTCTAGCAGTTATTTTCTTTTTCAAACCCATTTTTGGCCATTTCTCTCTATTTTTAGCAGTTTTTTGCCTTTTATAACCCATTTTTCTATATTTCTAACCCTTTTAAATCTATTTTTTCCTTTTCTAAGCTGTTTTTGTCAAATTCCAACCCTTTTAAAGCCATTTTTTTCCTCTTGTAACCCTTTTTTGTTAATTTCCAACAATTTTTTAGACTTTTTTCCATTTCTAACTCATTTTTGCCCATTTCTAAGTCGTTTGAAGGGTTTTTTAATTTTACTTTTGTAACCCATTTTTGTCCATTTCTAACTTTTTTAAAGCTTTTTTTTTCCTTTTCCAAGCTGTTTTTGTCAAAATCCAGCCCTTTTTTAGCCATTTTTTCCTTTTGCAACCCTTTTTTCTTAATTTCCAACAATTTTTTAGATGTTTTTTTCCTTTTCGAACCCCTTTTTGCCCATTTCTAAGTCGTTTGAAGAGTTTTTTAATTTTACTTTTGTAAAGCATTTTTTGTCCATTTCTAAACCTTTTTAAAGCTATTTTTTTCCTTTTCTAAGCTGTTTTTGTCAAATTCCAGCCCTTTTGAAGCCATTTTTGTCAATTTCTAACATTTTTTAGCAGTTTTTTTTTCCCTTTCTAACCCATTTTAGCCCATTTCTAAGTCGTTTGAAGCCTTTTCTGATTGCCTTTTCGAAACCATTTTTGTCCATTTCTCAACGCTTTTTGGCTGTGTTCGGCTATTTCTAAGCAATTTTTGCCTTTTAAATTCCCCTTTGGCCCATTTGAAACTCCTTGAAAGCCATTTTTGGCCATTTCTATTGTATCTTTGGCAAGTCTCAAAGGGTTTTAAGGCAGTTTTTTCCTTTTCTTACTAGTTTATGCCCCATTGTTTTCTGTTTTCAGTCTTTTTTTGGCCATTTTTAACACATTTTTGCCATTTTCTAACCCGTTTTAATTCATTTTTCCCTTTTCTAACCAACCCAGTTTTGTCAAATTCCAGCCCTTTGGAAGCCATTTTTGTTCTTTTCTAACCCATTTTTGTCAACTTCTAACAATTTTTAGCAGTTTTTTCCCCTTGTTCCCATTTTTGCCCATTTCTATCAATTTTTCTAGCAGTTATTTTCTTTTTCAAACCCATTTTTGGCCATTTCTCTCTATTTTTAGCAGTTTTTTGCCTTTTATAACCCATTTTTCTATATTTCTAACCCTTTTAAATCTATTTTTTCCTTTTCTAAGCTGTTTTTGTCAAATTCCAACCCTTTTTAAGCCATTTTTTTCCTCTTGTAACCCTTTTTTGTTAATTTCCAACAATTTTTTAGACGTTTTTTCCTTTTCTAACTCATTTTTGCCCATTTCTAAGTCGTTTGAAGCGTTTTTTAATTTTACTTTTGTAACCCATTTTTGTCCATTTCTAACCCTTTTAAAGCTATTTTTTTCCTTTTCCAAGCTGTTTTTGTCAAAATCCAGCCCTTTTTTAGCCATTTTTTCCTTTTGCAACCCTTTTTTCTTAATTTCCAACAATTTTTTAGATGTTTTTTTCCTTTTCGAACCCCTTTTTGCCCATTTCTAAGTCGTTTGAAGAGTTTTTTAATTTTACTTTTGAAAAGCATTTTTTGTCCATTTCTAAACCTTTTTAAAGCTATTTTTTCCTTTTCTAAGCTGTTTTTGTCAAATTCCAGCCCTTTTGAAGCCATTTTTGTCAATTTCTAACATTTTTTAGCAGTTTTTTTTTCCCTTTCTAACCCATTTTAGCCCATTTCTAAGTCGTTTGAAGCCTTTTCTGATTGCCTTTTCGAAACCATTTTTGTCCATTTCTCAACGCTTTTTGGCTGTGTTCGGCTATTTCTAAGCAATTTTTGCCTTTTAAATTCCCCTTTGGCCCATTTGAAACTCCTTGAAAGACATTTTTGGCCATTTCTATTGTATCTTTGGCAAGTCTCAAAGGGTTTTAAGGCAGTTTTTTCCTTTTCTTACTAGTTTATGCCCCATTGTTTTCTGTTTTCAGTCTTTTTTTGGCCATTTCTAACACATTTTTGCCATTTTCTAACCCGTTTTAATTCATTTTTCCCTTTTCTAACCAACCCAGTTTTGTCAAATTCCAGCCCTTTGGAAGCCATTTTTGTTCTTCTCTAACCCATTTCTGTCAACTTCTAACAATTTTTAGCAGTTTTTTCCCCTTGTTCCCATTTTTGCCCATTTCTATCAATTTTTCTAGCAGTTATTTTCTTTTTCAAACCCATTTTTGGCCATTTCTCACGATTTTTAGCAGTTTTTTGACGTTTATAACCCATTTTTCTATATTTCTAACCCTTTTAAATCTTTTTTTTTCCTTTTCTAAGCTGTTTTTGTCAAATTCCAAGCCTTTTTAAGACATCTTTTTCCTTTTGTAACCCTTTTTTGTTTTTTTTCCAGCAATGTTTTAGACTTTTTTCCTTTTCTAACTCATTTTTGCCCATTTCTAAGTCGTTTGAAGCGTTTTTTAATTTTACTTTTGTAACCCATTTTTGTCCATTTCTAACCCTTTTAAAGCTATTTTTTTCCTTTTCCAAGCTGTTTTTGTCAAAATCCAGCCCTTTTTTAGCCATTTTTTCCTTTTGCAACCCTTTTTTCTTAATTTCCAACAATTTTTTAGATGTTTTTTTCCTTTTCGAACCCCTTTTTGCCCATTTCTAAGTCGTTTGAAGAGTTTTTTAATTTTACTTTTGTAAAGCATTTTTTGTCCATTTCTAAACCTTTTTAAAGCTATTTTTTTCCTTTTCTAAGCTGTTTTTGTCAAATTCCAGCCCTTTTGAAGCCATTTTTGTCAATTTCTAACATTTTTTAGCAGTTTTTTTTTCCCTTTCTAACCCATTTTAGCCCATTTCTAAGTCGTTTGAAGCCTTTTCTGATTGCCTTTTCGAAACCATTTTTGTCCATTTCTCAACGCTTTCTGGCTGTGTTCGGCTATTTCTAAGCAATTTTTGCCTTTTAAATTCCCCTTTGGCCCATTTGAAACTCCTTGAAAGCCATTTTTGGCCATTTCTATTGTATCTTTGGCAAGTCTCAAAGGGTTTTAAGGCAGTTTTTTCCTTTTCTTACTAGTTTATGCCCCATTGTTTTCTGTTTTCAGTCTTTTTTTGGCCATTTCTAACACATTTTTTCCATTTTCTAACCCGTTTTAATTCATTTTTCCCTTTTCTAACCAACCCAGTTTTGTCAAATTCCAGCCCTTTGGAAGCCATTTTTGTTCTTTTCTAACCCATTTTTGTCAACTTCTAACAATTTTTAGCAGTTTTTTCCCCTTGTTCCCATTTTTGCCCATTTCTATCAATTTTTCTAGCAGTTATTTTCTTTTTCAAACCCATTTTTGGCCATTTCTCTCTATTTTTAGCAGTTTTTTGCCTTTTATAACCCATTTTTCTATATTTCTAACCCTTTTAAATCTATTTTTTCCTTTTCTAAGCTGTTTTTGTCAAATTCCAACCCTTTTTAAGCCATTTTTTTCCTCTTGTAACCCTTTTTTGTTAATTTCCAACAATTTTTTAGACGTTTTTTCCTTTTCTAACTCATTTTTGCCCATTTCTAAGTCGTTTGAAGGGTTTTTTAATTTTACTTTTGTAACCCATTTTTGTCCATTTCTAACCCTTTTAAAGCTATTTTTTTCCTTTTCCAAGCTGTTTTTGTCAAAATCCAGCCCTTTTTTAGCCATTTTTTCCTTTTGCAACCCTTTTTTCTTAATTTCCAACAATTTTTAGATGTTTTTTTCCTTTTCGAACCCCTTTTTGCCCATTTCTAAGTCGTTTGAAGAGTTTTTTAATTTTACTTTTGTAAAGCATTTTTGTCCATTTCTAAACCTTTTTAAAGCTATTTTTTCCTTTTCTAAGCTGTTTTTGTCAAATTCCAGCCCTTTTGAAGCCATTTTTGTCAATTTCTAACATTTTTAGCAGTTTTTTTTCCCGTTTCTCACCCATTTTAGCCCATTTCTAAGTCGTTTGAAGCCTTTTTTGATTGCCTTTTCGAAACCATTTTTGTCCATTTCTCAACGCTTTTTGGCTGTGTTCGGCTATTTCTAAGCAATTTTTGCCTTTTAAATTCCCCTTTTGCCCATTTGAAACTCCTTGAAAGACATTTTTGGCCATTTCTATTGTATCTTTGGCAAGTCTCAAAGGGTTTTAAGGCAGTTTTTTCCTTTTCTTACTAGTTTATGCCCCATTGTTTTCTGTTTTCAGTCTTTTTTTGGCCATTTCTAACACATTTTTGCGATTTTCTAACCCGTTTTAATTCATTTTTCCCTTTTCTAACCAACCCATTTTTGTCAAATTCCAGCCCTTTGGAAACCATTTTTGTTCTTTTCTAACCCATTTTTGTCAACTTCTAACAATTTTTAGCAGTTTTTTCCCCTTATTCCCATTTTTGCCCATTTCTATCAATTTTTCTAGCAGTTATTTTCTTTTTCAAACCCATTTTTGGCCATTTCTCTCTATTTTTAGCAGTTTTTTGCCTTTTATAACCCATTTTTCTATATTTCTAACCCTTTTAAATCTATTTTTTCCTTTTCTAAGCTGTTTTTGTCAAATTCCAACCCTTTTAAAGCCATTTTTTTCCTCTTGTAACCCTTTTTTGTTAATTTCCAACAATTTTTTAGACTTTTTTCCATTTCTAACTCATTTTTGCCCATTTCTAAGTCGTTTGAAGGGTTTTTTAATTTTACTTTTGTAACCCATTTTTGTCCATTTCTAACTTTTTTAAAGCTTTTTTTTTCCTTTTCCAAGCTGTTTTTGTCAAAATCCAGCCCTTTTTTAGCCATTTTTTCCTTTTGCAACCCTTTTTTCTTAATTTCCAACAATTTTTTAGATGTTTTTTTCCTTTTCGAACCCCTTTTTGCCCATTTCTAAGTCGTTTGAAGAGTTTTTTAATTTTACTTTTGTAAAGCATTTTTTGTCCATTTCTAAACCTTTTTAAAGCTATTTTTTTCCTTTTCTAAGCTGTTTTTGTCAAATTCCAGCCCTTTTGAAGCCATTTTTGTCAATTTCTAACATTTTTTAGCAGTTTTTTTTTCCCTTTCTAACCCATTTTAGCCCATTTCTAAGTCGTTTGAAGCCTTTTCTGATTGCCTTTTCGAAACCATTTTTGTCCATTTCTCAACGCTTTTTGGCTGTGTTCGGCTATTTCTAAGCAATTTTTGCCTTTTAAATTCCCCTTTGGCCCATTTGAAACTCCTTGAAAGCCATTTTTGGCCATTTCTATTGTATCTTTGGCAAGTCTCAAAGGGTTTTAAGGCAGTTTTTTCCTTTTCTTACTAGTTTATGCCCCATTGTTTTCTGTTTTCAGTCTTTTTTTGGCCATTTTTAACACATTTTTGCCATTTTCTAACCCGTTTTAATTCATTTTTCCCTTTTCTAACCAACCCAGTTTTGTCAAATTCCAGCCCTTTGGAAGCCATTTTTGTTCTTTTCTAACCCATTTTTGTCAACTTCTAACAATTTTTAGCAGTTTTTTCCCCTTGTTCCCATTTTTGCCCATTTCTATCAATTTTTCTAGCAGTTATTTTCTTTTTCAAACCCATTTTTGGCCATTTCTCTCTATTTTTAGCAGTTTTTTGCCTTTTATAACCCATTTTTCTATATTTCTAACCCTTTTAAATCTATTTTTTCCTTTTCTAAGCTGTTTTTGTCAAATTCCAACCCTTTTTAAGCCATTTTTTTCCTCTTGTAACCCTTTTTTGTTAATTTCCAACAATTTTTTAGACGTTTTTTCCTTTTCTAACTCATTTTTGCCCATTTCTAAGTCGTTTGAAGCGTTTTTTAATTTTACTTTTGTAACCCATTTTTGTCCATTTCTAACCCTTTTAAAGCTATTTTTTTCCTTTTCCAAGCTGTTTTTGTCAAAATCCAGCCCTTTTTTAGCCATTTTTTCCTTTTGCAACCCTTTTTTCTTAATTTCCAACAATTTTTTAGATGTTTTTTTCCTTTTCGAACCCCTTTTTGCCCATTTCTAAGTCGTTTGAAGAGTTTTTTAATTTTACTTTTGAAAAGCATTTTTTGTCCATTTCTAAACCTTTTTAAAGCTATTTTTTCCTTTTCTAAGCTGTTTTTGTCAAATTCCAGCCCTTTTGAAGCCATTTTTGTCAATTTCTAACATTTTTTAGCAGTTTTTTTTTCCCTTTCTAACCCATTTTAGCCCATTTCTAAGTCGTTTGAAGCCTTTTCTGATTGCCTTTTCGAAACCATTTTTGTCCATTTCTCAACGCTTTTTGGCTGTGTTCGGCTATTTCTAAGCAATTTTTGCCTTTTAAATTCCCCTTTGGCCCATTTGAAACTCCTTGAAAGACATTTTTGGCCATTTCTATTGTATCTTTGGCAAGTCTCAAAGGGTTTTAAGGCAGTTTTTTCCTTTTCTTACTAGTTTATGCCCCATTGTTTTCTGTTTTCAGTCTTTTTTTGGCCATTTCTAACACATTTTTGCCATTTTCTAACCCGTTTTAATTCATTTTTCCCTTTTCTAACCAACCCAGTTTTGTCAAATTCCAGCCCTTTGGAAGCCATTTTTGTTCTTCTCTAACCCATTTCTGTCAACTTCTAACAATTTTTAGCAGTTTTTTCCCCTTGTTCCCATTTTTGCCCATTTCTATCAATTTTTCTAGCAGTTATTTTCTTTTTCAAACCCATTTTTGGCCATTTCTCACGATTTTTAGCAGTTTTTTGACGTTTATAACCCATTTTTCTATATTTCTAACCCTTTTAAATCTTTTTTTTTCCTTTTCTAAGCTGTTTTTGTCAAATTCCAAGCCTTTTTAAGACATCTTTTTCCTTTTGTAACCCTTTTTTGTTTTTTTTCCAGCAATGTTTTAGACTTTTTTCCTTTTCTAACTCATTTTTGCCCATTTCTAAGTCGTTTGAAGCGTTTTTTAATTTTACTTTTGTAACCCATTTTTGTCCATTTCTAACCCTTTTAAAGCTATTTTTTTCCTTTTCCAAGCTGTTTTTGTCAAAATCCAGCCCTTTTTTAGCCATTTTTTCCTTTTGCAACCCTTTTTTCTTAATTTCCAACAATTTTTTAGATGTTTTTTTCCTTTTCGAACCCCTTTTTGCCCATTTCTAAGTCGTTTGAAGAGTTTTTTAATTTTACTTTTGTAAAGCATTTTTTGTCCATTTCTAAACCTTTTTAAAGCTATTTTTTTCCTTTTCTAAGCTGTTTTTGTCAAATTCCAGCCCTTTTGAAGCCATTTTTGTCAATTTCTAACATTTTTTAGCAGTTTTTTTTTCCCTTTCTAACCCATTTTAGCCCATTTCTAAGTCGTTTGAAGCCTTTTCTGATTGCCTTTTCGAAACCATTTTTGTCCATTTCTCAACGCTTTCTGGCTGTGTTCGGCTATTTCTAAGCAATTTTTGCCTTTTAAATTCCCCTTTGGCCCATTTGAAACTCCTTGAAAGCCATTTTTGGCCATTTCTATTGTATCTTTGGCAAGTCTCAAAGGGTTTTAAGGCAGTTTTTTCCTTTTCTTACTAGTTTATGCCCCATTGTTTTCTGTTTTCAGTCTTTTTTTGGCCATTTCTAACACATTTTTTCCATTTTCTAACCCGTTTTAATTCATTTTTCCCTTTTCTAACCAACCCAGTTTTGTCAAATTCCAGCCCTTTGGAAGCCATTTTTGTTCTTTTCTAACCCATTTTTGTCAACTTCTAACAATTTTTAGCAGTTTTTTCCCCTTGTTCCCATTTTTGCCCATTTCTATCAATTTTTCTAGCAGTTATTTTCTTTTTCAAACCCATTTTTGGCCATTTCTCTCTATTTTTAGCAGTTTTTTGCCTTTTATAACCCATTTTTCTATATTTCTAACCCTTTTAAATCTATTTTTTCCTTTTCTAAGCTGTTTTTGTCAAATTCCAACCCTTTTTAAGCCATTTTTTTCCTCTTGTAACCCTTTTTTGTTAATTTCCAACAATTTTTTAGACGTTTTTTCCTTTTCTAACTCATTTTTGCCCATTTCTAAGTCGTTTGAAGGGTTTTTTAATTTTACTTTTGTAACCCATTTTTGTCCATTTCTAACCCTTTTAAAGCTATTTTTTTCCTTTTCCAAGCTGTTTTTGTCAAAATCCAGCCCTTTTTTAGCCATTTTTTCCTTTTGCAACCCTTTTTTCTTAATTTCCAACAATTTTTAGATGTTTTTTTCCTTTTCGAACCCCTTTTTGCCCATTTCTAAGTCGTTTGAAGAGTTTTTTAATTTTACTTTTGTAAAGCATTTTTGTCCATTTCTAAACCTTTTTAAAGCTATTTTTTCCTTTTCTAAGCTGTTTTTGTCAAATTCCAGCCCTTTTGAAGCCATTTTGTCAATTTCTAACATTTTTAGCAGTTTTTTTTCCCCTTTCTCACCCATTTTAGCCCATTTCTAAGTCGTTTGAAGCCTTTTTTGATTGCCTTTTCGAAACCATTTTTGTCCATTTCTCAACGCTTTTTGGCTGTGTTCGGCTATTTCTAAGCAATTTTTGCCTTTTAAATTCCCCTTTTGCCCATTTGAAACTCCTTGAAAGCCATTTTTGGCCATTTCTATTGTATCTTTGGCAAGTCTCAAAGGGTTTTAAGGCAGTTTTTTCCTTTTCTTACTAGTTTATGCCCCATTGTTTTCTGTTTTCAGTCTTTTTTTGGCCATTTCTAACACATTTTTGCGATTTTCTAACCCGTTTTAATTCATTTTTCCCTTTTCTAACCAACCCAGTTTTGTCAAATTCCAGCCCTTTGGAAACCATTTTTGTTCTTTTCTAACCCATTTTTGTCCTTTTCTAACAATTTTTAGCAGTTTTTTCCCCTTGTTCCCATTTTTGCCCATTTCTATCAATTTTTCTAGCAGTTATTTTCTTTTTCAAACCCATTTTTGGCCATTTCTCTCTATTTTTAGCAGTTTTTTGCCTTTTATAACCCATTTTTCTATATTTCTAACCCTTTTAAATCTTTTTTTTTCCTTTTCTAAGCTGTTTTTGTCAAATTCCAACCCTTTTTAAGCCATTTTTTTCCTTTTGTAACCCTTTTTTGTTTTTTTTTCCAACAATGTTTTAGACTTTTTTCCTTTTCTAACTCATTTTTGCCCATTTCTAAGTCGTTTGAAGCGTTTTTTAATTTTACTTTTGTAACCCATTTTTGTCCATTTCTAACCCTTTTAAAGCTATTTTTTTCCTTTTCCAAGCTGTTTTTGTCAAAATCCAGCCCTTTTTTAGCCATTTTTTCCTTTTGCAACCCTTTTTTCTTAATTTCCAACAATTTTTTAGATGTTTTTTTCCTTTTCGAACCCCTTTTTGCCCATTTCTAAGTCGTTTGAAGAGTTTTTTAATTTTACTTTTGAAAAGCATTTTTTGTCCATTTCTAAACCTTTTTAAAGCTATTTTTTTCCTTTTCTAAGCTGTTTTTGTCAAATTCCAGCCCTTTTGAAGCCATTTTTGTCAATTTCTAACATTTTTTAGCAGTTTTTTTTTCCCTTTCTAACCCATTTTAGCCCATTTCTAAGTCGTTTGAAGCCTTTTTTGATTGCCTTTTCGAAACCATTTTTGTCCATTTCTCAACGCTTTTTGGCTGTGTTCGGCTATTTCTAAGCAATTTTTGCCTTTTAAATTCCCCTTTGGCCCATTTGAAACTCCTTGAAAGCCATTTTTGGCCATTTCTATTGTATCTTTGGCAAGTCTCAAAGGGTTTTAAGGCAGTTTTTTCCTTTTCTTACTAGTTTATGCCCCATTGTTTTCTGTTTTCAGTCTTTTTTTGGCCATTTCTAACACATTTTTGCCATTTTCTAACCCGTTTTAATTCATTTTTCCCTTTTCTAACCAACCCAGTTTTGTCAAATTCCAGCCCTTTGGAAGCCATTTTTGTTCTTTTCTAACCCATTTTTGTCAACTTCTAACAATTTTTAGCAGTTTTTTCCCCTTGTTCCCATTTTTGCCCATTTCTATCAATTTTTCTAGCAGTTATTTTCTTTTTCAAACCCATTTTTGGCCATTTCTCTCTATTTTTAGCAGTTTTTTGCCTTTTATAACCCATTTTTCTATATTTCTAACCCTTTTAAATCTTTTTTTTTCCTTTTCTAAGCTGTTTTTGTCAAATTCCAACCCTTTTTAAGACATCTTTTTCCTTTTGTAACCCTTTTTTGTTTTTTTTCCAGCAATTTTTTAGACTTTTTTCCTTTTCTAACTCATTTTTGCCCATTTCTAAGTCGTTTGAAGCGTTTTTTAATTTTACTTTTGTAACCCATTTTTGTCCATTTCTAACCCTTTTAAAGCTATTTTTTTCCTTTTCCAAGCTGTTTTTGTCAAAATCCAGCCCTTTTTTAGCCATTTTTTCCTTTTGCAACCCTTTTTTCTTAATTTCCAACAATTTTTTAGATGTTTTTTTCCTTTTCGAACCCCTTTTTGCCCATTTCTAAGTCGTTTGAAGAGTTTTTTAATTTTACTTTTGTAAAGCATTTTTTGTCCATTTCTAAACATTTTTAAAGCTATTTTTTTCCTTTTCTAAGCTGTTTTTGTCAAATTCCAGCCCTTTTGAAGCCATTTTTGTCAATTTCTAACATTTTTTAGCAGTTTTTTTTTCCCTTTCTAACCCATTTTAGCCCATTTCTAAGTCGTTTGAAGCCTTTTCTGATTGCCTTTTCGAAACCATTTTTGTCCATTTCTCAATGCTTTTTGGCTGTGTTCGGCTATTTCTAAGCAATTTTTGCCTTTTAAATTCCCCTTTGGCCCATTTGAAACTCCTTGAAAGCCATTTTTGGCCATTTCTATTGTATCTTTGGCAAGTCTCAAAGGGTTTTAAGGCAGTTTTTTCCTTTTCTTACTAGTTTATGCCCCATTGTTTTCTGTTTTCAGTCTTTTTTTGGCCATTTTTAACACATTTTTACCATTTTCTAACCCGTTTTAATTCATTTTTCCCTTTTCTAACCAACCCAGTTTTGTCAAATTCCAGCCCTTTGGAAGCCATTTTTGTTCTTTTCTAACCCATTTTTGTCAACTTCTAACAATTTTTAGCAGTTTTTTCCCCTTGTTCCCATTTTTGCCCATTTCTATCAATTTTTCTAGCAGTTATTTTCTTTTTCAAACCCATTTTTGGCCATTTCTCTCTATTTTTAGCAGTTTTTTGCCTTTTATAACCCATTTTTCTATATTTCTAACCCTTTTAAATCTATTTTTTCCTTTTCTAAGCTGTTTTTGTCAAATTCCAACCCTTTTTAAGCCATTTTTTTCCTCTTGTAACCCTTTTTTGTTAATTTCCAACAATTTTTTAGACGTTTTTTCCTTTTCTAACTCATTTTTGCCCATTTCTAAGTCGTTTGAAGGGTTTTTTAATTTTACTTTTGTAACCCATTTTTGTCCATTTCTAACTTTTTTAAAGCTATTTTTTTCCTTTTCCAAGCTGTTTTTGTCAAAATCCAGCCCTTTTTTAGCCATTTTTTCCTTTTGCAACCCTTTTTTCTTAATTTCCAACAATTTTTTAGATGTTTTTTTCCTTTTCGAACCCCTTTTTGCCAATTTCTAAGGCGTTTGAAGAGTTTTTTAATTTTACTTTTGAAAAGCATTTTTTGTCCATTTCTAAACCTTTTTAAAGCTATTTTTTCCTTTTCTAAGCTGTTTTTGTCAAATTCCAGCCCTTTTGAAGCCATTTTTGTCAATTTCTAACATTTTTTAGCAGTTTTTTTTTCCCTTTCTAACCCATTTTAGCCCATTTCTAAGTCGTTTGAAGCCTTTTTTGATTGCCTTTTCGAAACCATTTTTTGTCCATTTCTCAACGCTTTTTGGCTGTGTTCGGCTATTTCTAAGCAATTTTTGCCTTTTAAATTCCCCTTTGGCCCATTTGAAACCCCTTGAAAGCCATTTTTGGCCATTTCTATTGTATCTTTGGCAAGTCTCAAAGGGTTTTAAGGCAGTTTTTTCCTTTTCTTACTAGTTTATGCCCCTTGTTTTCTGTTTTCAGTCTTTTTTTGGCCATTTCTAACACATTTTTGCCATTTTCTAACCCGTTTTAATTCATTTTTCCCTTTTCTCACCCAGTTTTGTCAAATTCCAGCCCTTTGGAAGCCATTTTTGTTCTTTTCTAACCCATTTTTGTCAACTTCTAACAATTTTTAGCAGTTTTTTCCCCTTGTTCCCATTTTTGCCCATTTCTATCAATTTTTCTAGCAGTTATTTTCTTTTTCAAACCCATTTTTGGCCATTTCTCTCTATTTTTAGCAGTTTTTTGCCTTTTATAACCCATTTTTCTATATTTCTAACCCTTTTAAATCTATTTTTTCCTTTTCTAAGCTGTTTTTGTCAAATTCCAACCCTTTTTAAGCCATTTTTTTCCTCTTGTAACCCTTTTTTGTTAATTTCCAACAATTTTTTAGACGTTTTTTCCTTTTCTAACTCATTTTTGCCCATTTCTAAGTCGTTTGAAGGGTTTTTTAATTTTACTTTTGTAACACATTTTTGTCCATTTCTAACTTTTTTAAAGCTATTTTTTTCCTTTTCCAAGCTGTTTTTGTCAAAATCCAGCCCTTTTTTAGCCATTTTTTCCTTTTGCAACCCTTTTTTCTTAATTTCCAACAATTTTTTAGATGTTTTTTTCCTTTTCGAACCCCTTTTTGCCCATTTCTAAGTCGTTTGAAGAGTTTTTTAATTTTACTTTTGAAAAGCATTTTTTGTCCATTTCTAAACCTTTTTAAAGCTATTTTTTCCTTTTCTAAGCTGTTTTTGTCAAATTCCAACCCTTTTTAAGCCATTTTTTTCCTCTTGTAACCCTTTTTTGTTAATTTCCAACAATTTTTTAGACGTTTTTTCCTTTTCTAACTCATTTTTGCCCATTTCTAAGTCGTTTGAAGGGTTTTTTAATTTTACTTTTGTAACCCATTTTTGTCCATTTCTAAAGCTTTTTAAAAGCTATTTTTTTCCTTTTCCAAGCTGTTTTTGTCAAAATCCAGCCCTTTTTTAGCCATTTTTTCCTTTTGCAACCCTTTTTTCTTAATTTCCAACAATTTTTTAGATGTTTTTTTCCTTTTCGAACCCCTTTTTGCCCATTTCTAAGTCGTTTGAAGAGTTTTTTAATTTTACTTTTGTAAAGCATTTTTTGTCCATTTCTAAACCTTTTTAAAGCTATTTTTTCCTTTTCTAAGCTGTTTTTGTCAAATTCCAGCCCTTTTGAAGCCATTTTTGTCAATTTCTAACATTTTTTAGCAGTTTTTTTTTCCCTTTCTAACCCATTTTAGCCCATTTCTAAGTCGTTTGAAGCCTTTTTTGATTGCCTTTTCGAAACCATTTTTTGTCCATTTCTCAACGCTTTTTGGCTGTGTTCGGCTATTTCTAAGCAATTTTTGCCTTTTAAATTCCCCTTTTGCCCATTTGAAACCCCTTGAAAGCCATTTTTGGCCATTTCTATTGTATCTTTGGCAAGTCTCAAAGGGTTTTAAGGCAGTTTTTTCCTTTTCTTACTAGTTTATGCCCCTTGTTTTCTGTTTTCAGTCTTTTTTTGGCCATTTCTAACACATTTTTGCCATTTTCTAACCCGTTTTAATTCATTTTTCCCTTTTCTAACCAACCCAGTTTTGTCAAATTCCAGCCCTTTGGAAGCCATTTTTGTTCTTTTCTAACCCATTTTTGTCAACTTCTAACAATTTTTAGCAGTTTTTTCCCCTTGTTCCCATTTTTGCCCATTTCTATCAATTTTTCTAGCAGTTATTTTCTTTTTCAAACCCATTTTTGGCCATTTCTCACGATTTTTAGCAGTTTTTTGACGTTTATAACCCATTTTTCTATATTTCTAACCCTTTTAAATCTTTTTTTTTCCTTTTCTAAGCTGTTTTTTGTCAAATTCCAACCCTTTTTAAGACATCTTTTTCCTTTTGTAACCCTTTTTTGTTTTTTTTCCAGCAATTTTTTAGACTTTTTTCCTTTTCTAACTCATTTTTGCCCATTTCTAAGTCGTTTGAAGCGTTTTTTAATTTTACTTTTGTAACCCATTTTTGTCCATTTCTAACCCTTTTAAAGCTATTTTTTTCCTTTTCCAAGCTGTTTTTGTCAAAATCCAGCCCTTTTTTAGCCATTTTTTCCTTTTGCAACCCTTTTTTCTTAATTTCCAACAATTTTTTAGATGTTTTTTTCCTTTTCGAACCCCTTTTTGCCCATTTCTAAGTCGTTTGAAGAGTTTTTTAATTTTACTTTTGAAAAGCATTTTTTGTCCATTTCTAAACCTTTTTAAAGCTATTTTTTCCTTTTCTAAGCTGTTTTTGTCAAATTCCAGCCCTTTTGAAGCCATTTTTGTCAATTTCTAACATTTTTTAGCAGTTTTTTTTTCCCTTTCTAACCCATTTTAGCCCATTTCTAAGTCGTTTGAAGCCTTTTCTGATTGCCTTTTCGAAACCATTTTTGTCCATTTCTCAACGCTTTTTGGCTGTGTTCGGCTATTTCTAAGCAATTTTTGCCTTTTAAATTCCCCTTTGGCCCATTTGAAACTCCTTGAAAGCCATTTTTGGCCATTTCTATTGTATCTTTGGCAAGTCTCAAAGGGCTTTAAGGCAGTTTTTTCCTTTTCTTACTAGTTTATGCCCCATTGTTTTCTGTTTTCAGTCTTTTTTTGGCCATTTCTAACACATTTTTGCGATTTTCTAACCCGTTTTAATTCATTTTTCCCTTTTCTAACCAACCCAGTTTTGTCAAATTCCAGCCCTTTGGAAGCCATTTTTGTTCTTTTCTAACCCATTTTTGTCAACTTCTAACAATTTTTAGCAGTTTTTTCCCCTTGTTCCCATTTTTGCCCATTTCTATCAATTTTTCTAGCAGTTATTTTCTTTTTCAAACCCATTTTTGGCCATTTCTCTCTATTTTTAGCAGTTTTTTGACGTTTATAACCCATTTTTCTATATTTCTAACCCTTTTAAATCTTTTTTTTTCCTTTTCTAAGCTGTTTTTGTCAAATTCCAACCCTTTTTAAGCCATTTTTTTCCTCTTGTAACCCTTTTTTGTTAATTTCCAACAATTTTTTAGACGTTTTTTCCTTTTCTAACTCATTTTTGCCCATTTCTAAGTCGTTTGAAGGGTTTTTTAATTTTACTTTTGTAACCCATTTTTGTCCATTTCTAACTTTTTTAAAGCTATTTTTTTCCTTTTCCAAGCTGTTTTTGTCAAAATCCAGCCCTTTTTTAGCCATTTTTTCCTTTTGCAACCCTTTTTTCTTAATTTCCAACAATTTTTTAGATGTTTTTTTCCTTTTCGAACCCCTTTTTGCCCATTTCTAAGTCGTTTGAAGAGTTTTTTAATTTTACTTTTGAAAAGCATTTTTTGTCCATTTCTAAACCTTTTTAAAGCTATTTTTTCCTTTTCTAAGCTGTTTTTGTCAAATTCCAGCCCTTTTGAAGCCATTTTTGTCAATTTCTAACATTTTTTAGCAGTTTTTTTTTCCCTTTCTAACCCATTTTAGCCCATTTCTAAGTCGTTTGAAGCCTTTTTTGATTGCCTTTTCGAAACCATTTTTGTCCATTTCTCAACGCTTTTTGGCTGTGTTCGGCTATTTCTAAGCAATTTTTGCCTTTTAAATTCCCCTTTTGCCCATTTGAAACCCCTTGAAAGCCATTTTTGGCCATTTCTATTGTATCTTTGGCAAGTCTCAAAGGGTTTTAAGGCAGTTTTTTCCTTTTCTTACTAGTTTATGCCCCATTGTTTTCTGTTTTCAGTCTTTTTTTGGCCATTTCTAACACATTTTTGCGATTTTCTAACCCGTTTTAATTCATTTTTCCCTTTTCTAACCAACCCAGTTTTGTCAAATTCCAGCCCTTTGGAAGCCATTTTTGTTCTTTTCTAACCCATTTTTGTCCTTTTCTAACAATTTTTAGCAGTTTTTTCCCCTTGTTCCCATTTTTGCCCATTTCTATCAATTTTTCTAGCAGTTATTTTCTTTTTCAAACCCATTTTTGGCCATTTCTCTCTATTTTTAGCAGTTTTTTGCCTTTTATAACCCATTTTTCTATATTTCTAACCCTTTTAAATCTTTTTTTTTTCCTTTTCTAAGCTGTTTTTGTCAAATTCCAACCCTTTTTAAGCCATTTTTTTCCTTTTGTAACCCTTTTTTGTTAATTTCCAACAATTTTTTAGACGTTTTTTCCTTTTCTAACTCATTTTTGCCCATTTCTAAGTCGTTTGAAGGGTTTTTTAATTTTACTTTTGTAACCCATTTTTGTCCATTTCTAACTTTTTTAAAGCTATTTTTTTCCTTTTCCAAGCTGTTTTTGTCAAAATCCAGCCCTTTTTTAGCCATTTTTTCCTTTTGCAACCCTTTTTTCTTAATTTCCAACAATTTTTTAGATGTTTTTTTCCTTTTCGAACCCCTTTTTGCCCATTTCTAAGTCGTTTGAAGAGTTTTTTAATTTTACTTTTGAAAAGCATTTTTTGTCCATTTCTAAACCTTTTTAAAGCTATTTTTTCCTTTTCTAAGCTGTTTTTGTCAAATTCCAACCCTTTTTAAGCCATTTTTTTCCTCTTGTAACCCTTTTTTGTTAATTTCCAACAATTTTTTAGACGTTTTTTCCTTTTCTAACTCATTTTTGCCCATTTCTAAGTCGTTTGAAGGGTTTTTTAATTTTACTTTTGTAACCCATTTTTGTCCATTTCTAAAGCTTTTTAAAAGCTATTTTTTTCCTTTTCCAAGCTGTTTTTGTCAAAATCCAGCCCTTTTTTAGCCATTTTTTCCTTTTGCAACCCTTTTTTCTTAATTTCCAACAATTTTTTAGATGTTTTTTTCCTTTTCGAACCCCTTTTTGCCCATTTCTAAGTCGTTTGAAGAGTTTTTTAATTTTACTTTTGTAAAGCATTTTTTGTCCATTTCTAAACCTTTTTAAAGCTATTTTTTCCTTTTCTAAGCTGTTTTTGTCAAATTCCAGCCCTTTTGAAGCCATTTTTGTCAATTTCTAACATTTTTTAGCAGTTTTTTTTTCCCTTTCTAACCCATTTTAGCCCATTTCTAAGTCGTTTGAAGCCTTTTTTGATTGCCTTTTCGAAACCATTTTTTGTCCATTTCTCAACGCTTTTTGGCTGTGTTCGGCTATTTCTAAGCAATTTTTGCCTTTTAAATTCCCCTTTTGCCCATTTGAAACCCCTTGAAAGCCATTTTTGGCCATTTCTATTGTATCTTTGGCAAGTCTCAAAGGGTTTTAAGGCAGTTTTTTCCTTTTCTTACTAGTTTATGCCCCTTGTTTTCTGTTTTCAGTCTTTTTTTGGCCATTTCTAACACATTTTTGCCATTTTCTAACCCGTTTTAATTCATTTTTCCCTTTTCTCACCAACCCAGTTTTGTCAAATTCCAGCCCTTTGGAAGCCATTTTTGTTCTTTTCTAACCCATTTTTGTCAACTTCTAACAATTTTTAGCAGTTTTTTCCCCTTGTTCCCATTTTTGCCCATTTCTATCAATTTTTCTAGCAGTTATTTTCTTTTTCAAACCCATTTTTGGCCATTTCTCACGATTTTTAGCAGTTTTTTGACGTTTATAACCCATTTTTCTATATTTCTAACCCTTTTAAATCTTTTTTTTTCCTTTTCTAAGCTGTTTTTGTCAAATTCCAACCCTTTTTAAGACATCTTTTTCCTTTTGTAACCCTTTTTTGTTTTTTTTCCAGCAATTTTTTAGACTTTTTTCCTTTTCTAACTCATTTTTGCCCATTTCTAAGTCGTTTGAAGCGTTTTTTAATTTTACTTTTGTAACCCATTTTTGTCCATTTCTAACCCTTTTAAAGCTATTTTTTTCCTTTTCCAAGCTGTTTTTGTCAAAATCCAGCCCTTTTTTAGCCATTTTTTCCTTTTGCAACCCTTTTTTCTTAATTTCCAACAATTTTTTAGATGTTTTTTTCCTTTTCGAACCCCTTTTTGCCCATTTCTAAGTCGTTTGAAGAGTTTTTTAATTTTACTTTTGTAAAGCATTTTTTGTCCATTTCTAAACCTTTTTAAAGCTATTTTTTTCCTTTCCTAAGCTGTTTTTGTCAAATTCCAGCCCTTTTGAAGCCATTTTTGTCAATTTCTAACATTTTTTAGCAGTTTTTTTTTCCCTTTCTAACCCATTTTAGCCCATTTCTAAGTCGTTTGAAGCCTTTTCTGATTGCCTTTTCGAAACCATTTTTGTCCATTTCTCAACGCTTTTTGGCTGTGTTCGGCTATTTCTAAGCAATTTTTGCCTTTTAAATTCCCCTTTGGCCCATTTGAAACTCCTTGAAAGCCATTTTTGGCCATTTCTATTGTATCTTTGGCAAGTCTCAAAGGGTTTTAAGGCAGTTTTTTCCTTTTCTTACTAGTTTATGCCCCATTGTTTTCTGTTTTCAGTCTTTTTTTGGCCATTTCTAACACATTTTTGCGATTTTCTAACCCGTTTGAATTCATTTTTCCCTTTTCTAACCAACCCAGTTTTGTCAAATTCCAGCCCTTTGGAAGCCATTTTTGTTCTTTTCTAACCCATTTTTGTCAACTTC
Organism: Pezoporus flaviventris; assembly: GCF_033815535.1. Taxonomy (NCBI): domain Eukaryota; kingdom Metazoa; phylum Chordata; class Aves; order Psittaciformes; family Psittacidae; genus Pezoporus; species Pezoporus flaviventris. The sequence goes on from NW_026892936.1 coordinate 217,561, forward strand.
TAACAATTTTTAGCAGTTTTTTCCCCTTGTTCCCATTTTTGCCCATTTCTATCAATTTTTCTAGCAGTTATTTTCTTTTTCAAACCCATTTTTGGCCATTTCTCTCTATTTTTAGCAGTTTTTTGCCTTTTATAACCCATTTTTCTATATTTCTAACCCTTTTAAATCTTTTTTTTTCCTTTTCTAAGCTGTTTTTGTCAAATTCCAACCCTTTTTAAGCCATTTTTTTCCTCTTGTAACCCTTTTTTGTTAATTTCCAACAATTTTTTAGACGTTTTTTCCTTTTCTAACTCATTTTTGCCCATTTCTAAGTCGTTTGAAGGGTTTTTTAATTTTACTTTTGTAACCCATTTTTGTCCATTTCTAACTTTTTTAAAGCTATTTTTTTCCTTTTCCAAGCTGTTTTTGTCAAAATCCAGCCCTTTTTTAGCCATTTTTTCCTTTTGCAACCCTTTTTTCTTAATTTCCAACAATTTTTTAGATGTTTTTTTCCTTTTCGAACCCCTTTTTGCCCATTTCTAAGTCGTTTGAAGAGTTTTTTAATTTTACTTTTGAAAAGCATTTTTTGTCCAATTCTAAACCTTTTTAAAGCTATTTTTTCCTTTTCTAAGCTGTTTTTGTCAAATTCCAGCCCTTTTGAAGCCATTTTTGTCAATTTCTAACATTTTTTAGCAGTTTTTTTTTCCCTTTCTAACCCATTTTAGCCCATTTCTAAGTCGTTTGAAGCCTTTTTTGATTGCCTTTTCGAAACCATTTTTGTCCATTTCTCAACGCTTTTTGGCTGTGTTCGGCTATTTCTAAGCAATTTTTGCCTTTTAAATTCCCCTTTTGCCCATTTGAAACCCCTTGAAAGCCATTTTTGGCCATTTCTATTGTATCTTTGGCAAGTCTCAAAGGGTTTTAAGGCAGTTTTTTCCTTTTCTTACTAGTTTATGCCCCATTGTTTTCTGTTTTCAGTCTTTTTTTGGCCATTTCTAACACATTTTTGCGATTTTCTAACCCGTTTTAATTCATTTTTCCCTTTTCTAACCAACCCAGTTTTGTCAAATTCCAGCCCTTTGGAAGCCATTTTTGTTCTTTTCTAACCCATTTTTGTCCTTTTCTAACAATTTTTAGCAGTTTTTTCCCCTTGTTCCCATTTTTGCCCATTTCTATCAATTTTTCTAGCAGTTATTTTCTTTTTCAAACCCATTTTTGGCCATTTCTCTCTATTTTTAGCAGTTTTTTGCCTTTTATAACCCATTTTTCTATATTTCTAACCCTTTTAAATCTTTTTTTTTTCCTTTTCTAAGCTGTTTTTGTCAAATTCCAACCCTTTTTAAGCCATTTTTTTCCTTTTGTAACCCTTTTTTGTTAATTTCCAACAGTTTTTTAGACGTTTTTTCCTTTTCTAACTCATTTTTGCCCATTTCTAAGTCATTTGAAGGGTTTTTTAATTTTACTTTTGTAACCCATTTTTGTCCATTTCTAACCCTTTTAAAGCTATTTTTTTCCTTTTCCAAGCTGTTTTTGTCAAAATCCAGCCCTTTTTTAGCCATTTTTTCCTTTTGCAACCCTTTTTTCTTAATTTCCAACAATTTTTTAGATGTTTTTTTCCTTTTCGAACCCCTTTTTGCCCATTTCTAAGTCGTTTGAAGAGTTTTTTAATTTTACTTTTGTAAAGCATTTTTGTCCATTTCTAAACCTTTTTAAAGCTATTTTTTCCTTTTCTAAGCTGTTTTTGTCAAATTCCAGCCCTTTTGAAGCCATTTTTGTCAATTTCTAACATTTTTAGCAGTTTTTTTTCCCCTTTCTCACCCATTTTAGCCCATTTCTAAGTCGTTTGAAGCCTTTTTTGATTGCCTTTTCGAAACCATTTTTGTCCATTTCTCAACGCTTTTTGGCTGTGTTCGGCTATTTCTAAGCAATTTTTGCCTTTTAAATTCCCCTTTTGCCCATTTGAAACTCCTTGAAAGACATTTTTGGCCATTTCTATTGTATCTTTGGCAAGTCTCAAAGGGTTTTAAGGCAGTTTTTTCCTTTTCTTACTAGTTTATGCCCCATTGTTTTCTGTTTTCAGTCTTTTTTTGGCCATTTCTAACACATTTTTGCGATTTTCTAACCCGTTTGAATTCATTTTTCCCTTTTCTAACCAACCCAGTTTTGTCAAATTCCAGCCCTTTGGAAGCCATTTTTGTTCTTTTCTAACCCATTTTTGTCAACTTCTAACAATTTTTAGCAGTTTTTTCCCCTTGTTCCCATTTTTGCCCATTTCTATCAAATTTTCTAGCAGTTATTTTCTTTTTCAAACCCATTTTTGGCCATTTCTCTCTATTTTTAGCAGTTTTTTGACGTTTATAACCCATTTTTCTATATTTCTAACCCTTTTAAATCTTTTTTTTCCCTTTTCTAAGCTGTTTTTGTCAAATTCCAACCCTTTTTAAGACATCTTTTTCCTTTTGTAACCCTTTTTTGTTTTTTTTCCAGCAATGTTTTAGACTTTTTTCCTTTTCTAACTCATTTTTGCCCATTTCTAAGTCGTTTGAAGCGTTTTTTAATTTTACTTTTGTAACCCATTTTTGTCCATTTCTAACCCTTTTAAAGCTATTTTTTTCCTTTTCCAAGCTGTTTTTGTCAAAATCCAGCCCTTTTTTAGCCATTTTTTCCTTTTGCAACCCTTTTTTCTTAATTTCCAACAATTTTTTAGATGTTTTTTTCCTTTTCGAACCCCTTTTTGCCCATTTCTAAGTCGTTTGAAGAGTTTTTTAATTTTACTTTTGTAAAGCATTTTTTGTCCATTTCTAAACCTTTTTAAAGCTATTTTTTTCCTTTTCTAAGCTGTTTTTGTCAAATTCCTGCCCTTTTGAAGCCATTTTTGTCAATTTCTAACATTTTTTAGCAGTTTTTTTTTCCCTTTCTAACCCATTTTAGCCCATTTCTAAGTCGTTTGAAGCCTTTTCTGATTGCCTTTTCGAAACCATTTTTGTCCATTTCTCAACGCTTTTTGGCTGTGTTCGGCTATTTCTAAGCAATTTTTGCCTTTTAAATTCCCCTTTGGCCCATTTGAAACTCCTTGAAAGCCATTTTTGGCCATTTCTATTGTATCTTTGGCAAGTCTCAAAGGGTTTTAAGGCAGTTTTTTCCTTTTCTTACTAGTTTATGCCCCATTGTTTTCTGTTTTCAGTCTTTTTTTGGCCATTTCTAACACATTTTTGCGATTTTCTAACCCGTTTTAATTCATTTTTCCCTTTTCTAACCAACCCAGTTTTGTCAAATTCCAGCCCTTTGGAAGCCATTTTTGTTCTTTTCTAACCCATTTTTGTCAACTTCTAACAATTTTTAGCAGTTTTTTCCCCTTGTTCCCATTTTTGCCCATTTCTATCAATTTTTCTAGCAGTTATTTTCTTTTTCAAACCCATTTTTGGCCATTTCTCACGATTTTTAGCAGTTTTTTGACGTTTATAACCCATTTTTCTATATTTCTAACCCTTTTAAATCTTTTTTTTTCCTTTTCTAAGCTGTTTTTGTCAAATTCCAACCCTTTTTAAGCCATTTTTTTCCTTTTGTAACCCTTTTTTGTGTTTTTCCAACAATTTTTTAGACGTTTTTTCCTTTTCTAACTCATTTTTGCCCATTTCTAAGTCATTTGAAGGGTTTTTTAATTTTACTTTTGTAACCCATTTTTGTCCATTTCTAACCCTTTTAAAGCTATTTTTTTTCCTTTTCCAAGCTGTTTTTGTCAAAATCCAGCCCTTTTTTAGCCATTTTTTCCTTTTGCAACCCTTTTTTCTTAATTTCCAACAATTTTTAGATGTTTTTTTCCTTTTCGAACCCCTTTTTGCCCATTTCTAAGTCGTTTGAAGAGTTTTTTAATTTTACTTTTGTAAAGCATTTTTGTCCATTTCTAAACCTTTTTAAAGCTTTTTTTTTCCTTTTCTAAGCTGTTTTTGTCAAATTCCAGCCCTTTTGAAGCCATTTTTGTCAATTTCTAACATTTTTAGCAGTTTTTTTTTCCCCTTTCTCACCCATTTTAGCCCATTTCTAAGTCGTTTGAAGCCTTTTTTGATTGCCTTTTCGAAACCATTTTTGTCCATTTCTCAACGCTTTTTGGCTGTGTTCGGCTATTTCTAAGCAATTTTTGCCTTTTAAATTCCCCTTTTGCCCATTTGAAACTCCTTGAAAGACATTTTTGGCCATTTCTATTGTATCTTTGGCAAGTCTCAAAGGGTTTTAAGGCAGTTTTTTCCTTTTCTTACTAGTTTATGCCCCATTGTTTTCTGTTTTCAGTCTTTTTTTGGCCATTTCTAACACATTTTTGCGATTTTCTAACCCGTTTTAATTCATTTTTCCCTTTTCTAACCAACCCAGTTTTGTCAAATTCCAGCCCTTTGGAAACCATTTTTGTTCTTTTCTAACCCATTTTTGTCCTTTTCTAACAATTTTTAGCAGTTTTTTCCCCTTGTTCCCATTTTTGCCCATTTCTATCAATTTTTCTAGCAGTTATTTTCTTTTTCAAACCCATTTTTGGCCATTTCTCACGATTTTTAGCAGTTTTTTGCCTTTTATAACCCATTTTTCTATATTTCTAACCCTTTTAAATCTTTTTTTTTCCTTTTCTAAGCTGTTTTTGTCAAATTCCAACCCTTTTTAAGCCATTTTTTTCCTTTTGTAACCCTTTTTTGTGTTTTTCCAACAATTTTTTAGACTTTTTTCCTTTTCTAACTCATTTTTGCCCATTTCTAAGTCATTTGAAGGGTTTTTTAATTTTACTTTTGTAACCCATTTTTGTCCATTTCTAACCCTTTTAAAGCTATTTTTTTCCTTTTCCAAGCTGTTTTTGTCAAAATCCAGCCCTTTTTTAGCCATTTTTTCCTTTTGCAACCCTTTTTTCTTAATTTCCAACAATTTTTAGATGTTTTTTTCCTTTTCGAACCCCTTTTTGCCCATTTCTAAGTCGTTTGAAGAGTTTTTTAATTTTACTTTTGTAAAGCATTTTTGTCCATTTCTAAACCTTTTTAAAGCTATTTTTTCCTTTTCTAAGCTGTTTTTGTCAAATTCCAGCCCTTTTGAAGCCATTTTTGTCAATTTCTAACATTTTTAGCAGTTTTTTTTCCCCTTTCTAACCCATTTTAGCCCATTTCTAAGTCGTTTGAAGCCTTTTTTGATTGCCTTTTCGAAACCATTTTTTGTCCATTTCTCAACGCTTTTTGGCTGTGTTCGGCTATTTCTAAGCAATTTTTGCCTTTTAAATTCCCCTTTTGCCCATTTGAAACTCCTTGAAAGCCATTTTTGGCCATTTCTATTGTATCTTTGGCAAGTCTCAAAGGGTTTTAAGGCAGTTTTTTCCTTTTCTTACTAGTTTATGCCCCATTGTTTTCTGTTTTCAGTCTTTTTTTGGCCATTTCTAACACATTTTTGCGATTTTCTAACCCGTTTTAATTCATTTTTCCCTTTTCTAACCAACCCAGTTTTGTCAAATTCCAGCCCTTTGGAAGCCATTTTTGTTCTTTTCTAACCCATTTTTGTCAACTTCTAACAATTTTTAGCAGTTTTTTCCCCTTGTTCCCATTTTTGCCCATTTCTATCAAATTTTCTAGCAGTTATTTTCTTTTTCAAACCCATTTTTGGCCATTTCTCTCTATTTTTAGCAGTTTTTTGACGTTTATAACCCATTTTTCTATATTTCTAACCCTTTTAAATCTTTTTTTTTCCTTTTCTAAGCTGTTTTTGTCAAATTCCAACCCTTTTTAAGACATCTTTTTCCTTTTGTAACCCTTTTTTGTTTTTTTTCCAGCAATGTTTTAGACTTTTTTCCTTTTCTAACTCATTTTTGCCCATTTCTAAGTCGTTTGAAGCGTTTTTTAATTTTACTTTTGTAACCCATTTTTGTCCATTTCTAACCCTTTTAAAGCTATTTTTTTCCTTTTCCAAGCTGTTTTTGTCAAAATCCAGCCCTTTTTTAGCCATTTTTTCCTTTTGCAACCCTTTTTTCTTAATTTCCAACAATTTTTTAGATGTTTTTTTCCTTTTCGAACCCCTTTTTGCCCATTTCTAAGTCGTTTGAAGAGTTTTTTAATTTTACTTTTGTAAAGCATTTTTTGTCCATTTCTAAACCTTTTTAAAGCTATTTTTTTCCTTTTCTAAGCTGTTTTTGTCAAATTCCAGCCCTTTTGAAGCCATTTTTGTCAATTTCTAACATTTTTTAGCAGTTTTTTTTTCCCTTCTAACCCATTTTAGCCCATTTCTAAGTCGTTTGAAGCCTTTTCTGATTGCCTTTTCGAAACCATTTTTGTCCATTTCTCAACGCTTTTTGGCTGTGTTCGGCTATTTCTAAGCAATTTTTGCCTTTTAAATTCCCCTTTGGCCCATTTGAAACTCCTTGAAAGCCATTTTTGGCCATTTCTATTGTATCTTTGGCAAGTCTCAAAGGGTTTTAAGGCAGTTTTTTCCTTTTCTTACTAGTTTATGCCCCATTGTTTTCTGTTTTCAGTCTTTTTTTGGCCATTTCTAACACATTTTTGCCATTTTCTAACCCGTTTTAATTCATTTTTCCCTTTTCTAACCAACCCAGTTTTGTCAAATTCCAGCCCTTTGGAAGCCATTTTTGTTCTTTTCTAACCCATTTTTGTCAACTTCTAACAATTTTTAGCAGTTTTTTCCCCTTGTTCCCATTTTTGCCCATTTCTATCAATTTTTCTAGCAGTTATTTTCTTTTTCAAACCCATTTTTGGCCATTTCTCTCTATTTTTAGCAGTTTTTTGCCTTTTATAACCCATTTTTCTATATTTCTAACCCTTTTAAATCTTTTTTTTTCCTTTTCTAAGCTGTTTTTGTCAAATTCCAACCCTTTTTAAGACATCTTTTTCCTTTTGTAACCCTTTTTTGTTTTTTTTCCAGCAATTTTTTAGACTTTTTTCCTTTTCTAACTCATTTTTGCCCATTTCTAAGTCGTTTGAAGCGTTTTTTAATTTTACTTTTGTAACCCATTTTTGTCCATTTCTAACCCTTTTAAAGCTATTTTTTTCCTTTTCCAAGCTGTTTTTGTCAAAATCCAGCCCTTTTTTAGCCATTTTTTCCTTTTGCAACCCTTTTTTCTTAATTTCCAACAATTTTTTAGATGTTTTTTTCCTTTTCGAACCCCTTTTTGCCCATTTCTAAGTCGTTTGAAGAGTTTTTTAATTTTACTTTTGAAAAGCATTTTTTGTCCATTTCTAAACCTTTTTAAAGCTATTTTTTCCTTTTCTAAGCTGTTTTTGTCAAATTCCAGCCCTTTTGAAGCCATTTTTGTCAATTTCTAACATTTTTTAGCAGTTTTTTTTTCCCTTTCTAACCCATTTTAGCCCATTTCTAAGTCGTTTGAAGCCTTTTCTGATTGCCTTTTCGAAACCATTTTTGTCCATTTCTCAACGCTTTTTGGCTGTGTTCGGCTATTTCTAAGCAATTTTTGCCTTTTAAATTCCCCTTTGGCCCATTTGAAACTCCTTGAAAGCCATTTTTGGCCATTTCTATTGTATCTTTGGCAAGTCTCAAAGGGCTTTAAGGCAGTTTTTTCCTTTTCTTACTAGTTTATGCCCCATTGTTTTCTGTTTTCAGTCTTTTTTTGGCCATTTCTAACACATTTTTGCGATTTTCTAACCCGTTTTAATTCATTTTTCCCTTTTCTAACCAACCCAGTTTTGTCAAATTCCAGCCCTTTGGAAGCCATTTTTGTTCTTTTCTAACCCATTTTTGTCAACTTCTAACAATTTTTAGCAGTTTTTTCCCCTTGTTCCCATTTTTGCCCATTTCTATCAATTTTTCTAGCAGTTATTTTCTTTTTCAAACCCATTTTTGGCCATTTCTCTCTATTTTTAGCAGTTTTTTGACGTTTATAACCCATTTTTCTATATTTCTAACCCTTTTAAATCTTTTTTTTTCCTTTTCTAAGCTGTTTTTGTCAAATTCCAACCCTTTTTAAGCCATTTTTTTCCTCTTGTAACCCTTTTTTGTTAATTTCCAACAATTTTTTAGACGTTTTTTCCTTTTCTAACTCATTTTTGCCCATTTCTAAGTCGTTTGAAGGGTTTTTTAATTTTACTTTTGTAACCCATTTTTGTCCATTTCTAACTTTTTTAAAGCTATTTTTTTCCTTTTCCAAGCTGTTTTTGTCAAAATCCAGCCCTTTTTTAGCCATTTTTTCCTTTTGCAACCCTTTTTTCTTAATTTCCAACAATTTTTTAGATGTTTTTTTCCTTTTCGAACCCCTTTTTGCCCATTTCTAAGTCGTTTGAAGAGTTTTTTAATTTTACTTTTGAAAAGCATTTTTTGTCCATTTCTAAACCTTTTTAAAGCTATTTTTTCCTTTTCTAAGCTGTTTTTGTCAAATTCCAGCCCTTTTGAAGCCATTTTTGTCAATTTCTAACATTTTTTAGCAGTTTTTTTTTCCCTTTCTAACCCATTTTAGCCCATTTCTAAGTCGTTTGAAGCCTTTTTTGATTGCCTTTTCGAAACCATTTTTGTCCATTTCTCAACGCTTTTTGGCTGTGTTCGGCTATTTCTAAGCAATTTTTGCCTTTTAAATTCCCCTTTTGCCCATTTGAAACCCCTTGAAAGCCATTTTTGGCCATTTCTATTGTATCTTTGGCAAGTCTCAAAGGGTTTTAAGGCAGTTTTTTCCTTTTCTTACTAGTTTATGCCCCATTGTTTTCTGTTTTCAGTCTTTTTTTGGCCATTTCTAACACATTTTTGCGATTTTCTAACCCGTTTTAATTCATTTTTCCCTTTTCTAACCAACCCAGTTTTGTCAAATTCCAGCCCTTTGGAAGCCATTTTTGTTCTTTTCTAACCCATTTTTGTCCTTTTCTAACAATTTTTAGCAGTTTTTTCCCCTTGTTCCCATTTTTGCCCATTTCTATCAATTTTTCTAGCAGTTATTTTCTTTTTCAAACCCATTTTTGGCCATTTCTCTCTATTTTTAGCAGTTTTTTGCCTTTTATAACCCATTTTTCTATATTTCTAACCCTTTTAAATCTTTTTTTTTTCCTTTTCTAAGCTGTTTTTGTCAAATTCCAACCCTTTTTAAGCCATTTTTTTCCTTTTGTAACCCTTTTTTGTTAATTTCCAACAATTTTTTAGACGTTTTTTCCTTTTCTAACTCATTTTTGCCCATTTCTAAGTCGTTTGAAGGGTTTTTTAATTTTACTTTTGTAACCCATTTTTGTCCATTTCTAACTTTTTTAAAGCTATTTTTTTCCTTTTCCAAGCTGTTTTTGTCAAAATCCAGCCCTTTTTTAGCCATTTTTTCCTTTTGCAACCCTTTTTTCTTAATTTCCAACAATTTTTTAGATGTTTTTTTCCTTTTCGAACCCCTTTTTGCCCATTTCTAAGTCGTTTGAAGAGTTTTTTAATTTTACTTTTGAAAAGCATTTTTTGTCCATTTCTAAACCTTTTTAAAGCTATTTTTTCCTTTTCTAAGCTGTTTTTGTCAAATTCCAACCCTTTTTAAGCCATTTTTTTCCTCTTGTAACCCTTTTTTGTTAATTTCCAACAATTTTTTAGACGTTTTTTCCTTTTCTAACTCATTTTTGCCCATTTCTAAGTCGTTTGAAGGGTTTTTTAATTTTACTTTTGTAACCCATTTTTGTCCATTTCTAAAGCTTTTTAAAAGCTATTTTTTTCCTTTTCCAAGCTGTTTTTGTCAAAATCCAGCCCTTTTTTAGCCATTTTTTCCTTTTGCAACCCTTTTTTCTTAATTTCCAACAATTTTTTAGATGTTTTTTTCCTTTTCGAACCCCTTTTTGCCCATTTCTAAGTCGTTTGAAGAGTTTTTTAATTTTACTTTTGTAAAGCATTTTTTGTCCATTTCTAAACCTTTTTAAAGCTATTTTTTCCTTTTCTAAGCTGTTTTTGTCAAATTCCAGCCCTTTTGAAGCCATTTTTGTCAATTTCTAACATTTTTTAGCAGTTTTTTTTTCCCTTTCTAACCCATTTTAGCCCATTTCTAAGTCGTTTGAAGCCTTTTTTGATTGCCTTTTCGAAACCATTTTTTGTCCATTTCTCAACGCTTTTTGGCTGTGTTCGGCTATTTCTAAGCAATTTTTGCCTTTTAAATTCCCCTTTTGCCCATTTGAAACCCCTTGAAAGCCATTTTTGGCCATTTCTATTGTATCTTTGGCAAGTCTCAAAGGGTTTTAAGGCAGTTTTTTCCTTTTCTTACTAGTTTATGCCCCTTGTTTTCTGTTTTCAGTCTTTTTTTGGCCATTTCTAACACATTTTTGCCATTTTCTAACCCGTTTTAATTCATTTTTCCCTTTTCTCACCAACCCAGTTTTGTCAAATTCCAGCCCTTTGGAAGCCATTTTTGTTCTTTTCTAACCCATTTTTGTCAACTTCTAACAATTTTTAGCAGTTTTTTCCCCTTGTTCCCATTTTTGCCCATTTCTATCAATTTTTCTAGCAGTTATTTTCTTTTTCAAACCCATTTTTGGCCATTTCTCACGATTTTTAGCAGTTTTTTGACGTTTATAACCCATTTTTCTATATTTCTAACCCTTTTAAATCTTTTTTTTTCCTTTTCTAAGCTGTTTTTGTCAAATTCCAACCCTTTTTAAGACATCTTTTTCCTTTTGTAACCCTTTTTTGTTTTTTTTCCAGCAATTTTTTAGACGTTTTTTCCTTTTCTAACTCATTTTTGCCCATTTCTAAGTCGTTTGAAGCGTTTTTTAATTTTACTTTTGTAACCCATTTTTGTCCATTTCTAACCCTTTTAAAGCTATTTTTTTCCTTTTCCAAGCTGTTTTTGTCAAAATCCAGCCCTTTTTTAGCCATTTTTTCCTTTTGCAACCCTTTTTTCTTAATTTCCAACAATTTTTTAGATGTTTTTTTCCTTTTCGAACCCCTTTTTGCCCATTTCTAAGTCGTTTGAAGAGTTTTTTAATTTTACTTTTGTAAAGCATTTTTTGTCCATTTCTAAACCTTTTTAAAGCTATTTTTTTCCTTTCCTAAGCTGTTTTTGTCAAATTCCAGCCCTTTTGAAGCCATTTTTGTCAATTTCTAACATTTTTTAGCAGTTTTTTTTTCCCTTTCTAACCCATTTTAGCCCATTTCTAAGTCGTTTGAAGCCTTTTCTGATTGCCTTTTCGAAACCATTTTTGTCCATTTCTCAACGCTTTTTGGCTGTGTTCGGCTATTTCTAAGCAATTTTTGCCTTTTAAATTCCCCTTTGGCCCATTTGAAACTCCTTGAAAGCCATTTTTGGCCATTTCTATTGTATCTTTGGCAAGTCTCAAAGGGCTTTAAGGCAGTTTTTTCCTTTTCTTACTAGTTTATGCCCCATTGTTTTCTGTTTTCAGTCTTTTTTTGGCCATTTCTAACACATTTTTGCGATTTTCTAACCCGTTTTAATTCATTTTTCCCTTTTCTAACCAACCCAGTTTTGTCAAATTCCAGCCCTTTGGAAGCCATTTTTGTTCTTTTCTAACCCATTTTTGTCAACTTCTAACAATTTTTAGCAGTTTTTTCCCCTTGTTCCCATTTTTGCCCATTTCTATCAATTTTTCTAGCAGTTATTTTCTTTTTCAAACCCATTTTTGGCCATTTCTCTCTATTTTTAGCAGTTTTTTGCCTTTTATAACCCATTTTTCTATATTTCTAACCCTTTTAAATCTTTTTTTTTCCTTTTCTAAGCTGTTTTTGTCAAATTCCAACCCTTTTTAAGCCATTTTTTTCCTCTTGTAACCCTTTTTTGTTAATTTCCAACAATTTTTTAGACGTTTTTTCCTTTTCTAACTCATTTTTGCCCATTTCTAAGTCGTTTGAAGGGTTTTTTAATTTTACTTTTGTAACCCATTTTTGTCCATTTCTAACTTTTTTAAAGCTATTTTTTTCCTTTTCCAAGCTGTTTTTGTCAAAATCCAGCCCTTTTTTAGCCATTTTTTCCTTTTGCAACCCTTTTTTCTTAATTTCCAACAATTTTTTAGATGTTTTTTTCCTTTTCGAACCCCTTTTTGCCCATTTCTAAGTCGTTTGAAGAGTTTTTTAATTTTACTTTTGAAAAGCATTTTTTGTCCAATTCTAAACCTTTTTAAAGCTATTTTTTCCTTTTCTAAGCTGTTTTTGTCAAATTCCAGCCCTTTTGAAGCCATTTTTGTCAATTTCTAACATTTTTTAGCAGTTTTTTTTTCCCTTTCTAACCCATTTTAGCCCATTTCTAAGTCGTTTGAAGCCTTTTTTGATTGCCTTTTCGAAACCATTTTTGTCCATTTCTCAACGCTTTTTGGCTGTGTTCGGCTATTTCTAAGCAATTTTTGCCTTTTAAATTCCCCTTTTGCCCATTTGAAACCCCTTGAAAGCCATTTTTGGCCATTTCTATTGTATCTTTGGCAAGTCTCAAAGGGTTTTAAGGCAGTTTTTTCCTTTTCTTACTAGTTTATGCCCCATTGTTTTCTGTTTTCAGTCTTTTTTTGGCCATTTCTAACACATTTTTGCGATTTTCTAACCCGTTTTAATTCATTTTTCCCTTTTCTAACCAACCCAGTTTTGTCAAATTCCAGCCCTTTGGAAGCCATTTTTGTTCTTTTCTAACCCATTTTTGTCCTTTTCTAACAATTTTTAGCAGTTTTTTCCCCTTGTTCCCATTTTTGCCCATTTCTATCAATTTTTCTAGCAGTTATTTTCTTTTTCAAACCCATTTTTGGCCATTTCTCTCTATTTTTAGCAGTTTTTTGCCTTTTATAACCCATTTTTCTATATTTCTAACCCTTTTAAATCTTTTTTTTTTCCTTTTCTAAGCTGTTTTTGTCAAATTCCAACCCTTTTTAAGCCATTTTTTTCCTTTTGTAACCCTTTTTTGTTAATTTCCAACAGTTTTTTAGACGTTTTTTCCTTTTCTAACTCATTTTTGCCCATTTCTAAGTCATTTGAAGGGTTTTTTAATTTTACTTTTGTAACCCATTTTTGTCCATTTCTAACCCTTTTAAAGCTATTTTTTTCCTTTTCCAAGCTGTTTTTGTCAAAATCCAGCCCTTTTTTAGCCATTTTTTCCTTTTGCAACCCTTTTTTCTTAATTTCCAACAATTTTTAGATGTTTTTTTCCTTTTCGAACCCCTTTTTGCCCATTTCTAAGTCGTTTGAAGAGTTTTTTAATTTTACTTTTGTAAAGCATTTTTGTCCATTTCTAAACCTTTTTAAAGCTATTTTTTCCTTTTCTAAGCTGTTTTTGTCAAATTCCAGCCCTTTTGAAGCCATTTTTGTCAATTTCTAACATTTTTAGCAGTTTTTTTTCCCCTTTCTCACCCATTTTAGCCCATTTCTAAGTCGTTTGAAGCCTTTTTTGATTGCCTTTTCGAAACCATTTTTGTCCATTTCTCAACGCTTTTTGGCTGTGTTCGGCTATTTCTAAGCAATTTTTGCCTTTTAAATTCCCCTTTTGCCCATTTGAAACTCCTTGAAAGACATTTTTGGCCATTTCTATTGTATCTTTGGCAAGTCTCAAAGGGTTTTAAGGCAGTTTTTTCCTTTTCTTACTAGTTTATGCCCCATTGTTTTCTGTTTTCAGTCTTTTTTTGGCCATTTCTAACACATTTTTGCGATTTTCTAACCCGTTTGAATTCATTTTTCCCTTTTCTAACCAACCCAGTTTTGTCAAATTCCAGCCCTTTGGAAGCCATTTTTGTTCTTTTCTAACCCATTTTTGTCAACTTCTAACAATTTTTAGCAGTTTTTTCCCCTTGTTCCCATTTTTGCCCATTTCTATCAAATTTTCTAGCAGTTATTTTCTTTTTCAAACCCATTTTTGGCCATTTCTCTCTATTTTTAGCAGTTTTTTGACGTTTATAACCCATTTTTCTATATTTCTAACCCTTTTAAATCTTTTTTTTCCCTTTTCTAAGCTGTTTTTGTCAAATTCCAACCCTTTTTAAGACATCTTTTTCCTTTTGTAACCCTTTTTTGTTTTTTTTCCAGCAATGTTTTAGACTTTTTTCCTTTTCTAACTCATTTTTGCCCATTTCTAAGTCGTTTGAAGCGTTTTTTAATTTTACTTTTGTAACCCATTTTTGTCCATTTCTAACCCTTTTAAAGCTATTTTTTTCCTTTTCCAAGCTGTTTTTGTCAAAATCCAGCCCTTTTTTAGCCATTTTTTCCTTTTGCAACCCTTTTTTCTTAATTTCCAACAATTTTTTAGATGTTTTTTTCCTTTTCGAACCCCTTTTTGCCCATTTCTAAGTCGTTTGAAGAGTTTTTTAATTTTACTTTTGTAAAGCATTTTTTGTCCATTTCTAAACCTTTTTAAAGCTATTTTTTTCCTTTTCTAAGCTGTTTTTGTCAAATTCCTGCCCTTTTGAAGCCATTTTTGTCAATTTCTAACATTTTTTAGCAGTTTTTTTTCCCATTTCTAAGTCGTTTGAAGCCTTTTCTGATTGCCTTTTCGAAACCATTTTTGTCCATTTCTCAACGCTTTTTGGCTGTGTTCGGCTATTTCTAAGCAATTTTTGCCTTTTAAATTCCCCTTTGGCCCATTTGAAACTCCTTGAAAGCCATTTTTGGCCATTTCTATTGTATCTTTGGCAAGTCTCAAAGGGTTTTAAGGCAGTTTTTTCCTTTTCTTACTAGTTTATGCCCCATTGTTTTCTGTTTTCAGTCTTTTTTTGGCCATTTCTAACACATTTTTGCGATTTTCTAACCCGTTTTAATTCATTTTTCCCTTTTCTAACCAACCCAGTTTTGTCAAATTCCAGCCCTTTGGAAGCCATTTTTGTTCTTTTCTAACCCATTTTTGTCAACTTCTAACAATTTTTAGCAGTTTTTTCCCCTTGTTCCCATTTTTGCCCATTTCTATCAATTTTTCTAGCAGTTATTTTCTTTTTCAAACCCATTTTTGGCCATTTCTCACGATTTTTAGCAGTTTTTTGACGTTTATAACCCATTTTTCTATATTTCTAACCCTTTTAAATCTTTTTTTTTCCTTTTCTAAGCTGTTTTTGTCAAATTCCAACCCTTTTTAAGCCATTTTTTTCCTTTTGTAACCCTTTTTTGTGTTTTTCCAACAATTTTTTAGACGTTTTTTCCTTTTCTAACTCATTTTTGCCCATTTCTAAGTCATTTGAAGGGTTTTTTAATTTTACTTTTGTAACCCATTTTTGTCCATTTCTAACCCTTTTAAAGCTATTTTTTTTCCTTTTCCAAGCTGTTTTTGTCAAAATCCAGCCCTTTTTTAGCCATTTTTTCCTTTTGCAACCCTTTTTTCTTAATTTCCAACAATTTTTAGATGTTTTTTTCCTTTTCGAACCCCTTTTTGCCCATTTCTAAGTCGTTTGAAGAGTTTTTTAATTTTACTTTTGTAAAGCATTTTTGTCCATTTCTAAACCTTTTTAAAGCTTTTTTTTTCCTTTTCTAAGCTGTTTTTGTCAAATTCCAGCCCTTTTGAAGCCATTTTTGTCAATTTCTAACATTTTTAGCAGTTTTTTTTTCCCCTTTCTCACCCATTTTAGCCCATTTCTAAGTCGTTTGAAGCCTTTTTTGATTGCCTTTTCGAAACCATTTTTGTCCATTTCTCAACGCTTTTTGGCTGTGTTCGGCTATTTCTAAGCAATTTTTGCCTTTTAAATTCCCCTTTTGCCCATTTGAAACTCCTTGAAAGACATTTTTGGCCATTTCTATTGTATCTTTGGCAAGTCTCAAAGGGTTTTAAGGCAGTTTTTTCCTTTTCTTACTAGTTTATGCCCCATTGTTTTCTGTTTTCAGTCTTTTTTTGGCCATTTCTAACACATTTTTGCGATTTTCTAACCCGTTTTAATTCATTTTTCCCTTTTCTAACCAACCCAGTTTTGTCAAATTCCAGCCCTTTGGAAACCATTTTTGTTCTTTTCTAACCCATTTTTGTCCTTTTCTAACAATTTTTAGCAGTTTTTTCCCCTTGTTCCCATTTTTGCCCATTTCTATCAATTTTTCTAGCAGTTATTTTCTTTTTCAAACCCATTTTTGGCCATTTCTCACGATTTTTAGCAGTTTTTTGCCTTTTATAACCCATTTTTCTATATTTCTAACCCTTTTAAATCTTTTTTTTTCCTTTTCTAAGCTGTTTTTGTCAAATTCCAACCCTTTTTAAGCCATTTTTTTCCTTTTGTAACCCTTTTTTGTGTTTTTCCAACAATTTTTTAGACTTTTTTCCTTTTCTAACTCATTTTTGCCCATTTCTAAGTCATTTGAAGGGTTTTTTAATTTTACTTTTGTAACCCATTTTTGTCCATTTCTAACCCTTTTAAAGCTATTTTTTTCCTTTTCCAAGCTGTTTTTGTCAAAATCCAGCCCTTTTTTAGCCATTTTTTCCTTTTGCAACCCTTTTTTCTTAATTTCCAACAATTTTTAGATGTTTTTTTCCTTTTCGAACCCCTTTTTGCCCATTTCTAAGTCGTTTGAAGAGTTTTTTAATTTTACTTTTGTAAAGCATTTTTGTCCATTTCTAAACCTTTTTAAAGCTATTTTTTCCTTTTCTAAGCTGTTTTTGTCAAATTCCAGCCCTTTTGAAGCCATTTTTGTCAATTTCTAACATTTTTAGCAGTTTTTTTTCCCCTTTCTAACCCATTTTAGCCCATT
This sequence comes from Pezoporus flaviventris, assembly GCF_033815535.1. Lineage (NCBI taxonomy): Eukaryota > Metazoa > Chordata > Aves > Psittaciformes > Psittacidae > Pezoporus > Pezoporus flaviventris. The sequence continues at coordinate 234,112 of NW_026892936.1, forward strand.
TCTAAGTCGTTTGAAGCCTTTTTTGATTGCCTTTTCGAAACCATTTTTTGTCCATTTCTCAACGCTTTTTGGCTGTGTTCGGCTATTTCTAAGCAATTTTTGCCTTTTAAATTCCCCTTTTGCCCATTTGAAACTCCTTGAAAGCCATTTTTGGCCATTTCTATTGTATCTTTGGCAAGTCTCAAAGGGTTTTAAGGCAGTTTTTTCCTTTTCTTACTAGTTTATGCCCCATTGTTTTCTGTTTTCAGTCTTTTTTTGGCCATTTCTAACACATTTTTGCGATTTTCTAACCCGTTTTAATTCATTTTTCCCTTTTCTAACCAACCCAGTTTTGTCAAATTCCAGCCCTTTGGAAGCCATTTTTGTTCTTTTCTAACCCATTTTTGTCAACTTCTAACAATTTTTAGCAGTTTTTTCCCCTTGTTCCCATTTTTGCCCATTTCTATCAAATTTTCTAGCAGTTATTTTCTTTTTCAAACCCATTTTTGGCCATTTCTCTCTATTTTTAGCAGTTTTTTGACGTTTATAACCCATTTTTCTATATTTCTAACCCTTTTAAATCTTTTTTTTTCCTTTTCTAAGCTGTTTTTGTCAAATTCCAACCCTTTTTAAGACATCTTTTTCCTTTTGTAACCCTTTTTTGTTTTTTTTCCAGCAATGTTTTAGACTTTTTTCCTTTTCTAACTCATTTTTGCCCATTTCTAAGTCGTTTGAAGCGTTTTTTAATTTTACTTTTGTAACCCATTTTTGTCCATTTCTAACCCTTTTAAAGCTATTTTTTTCCTTTTCCAAGCTGTTTTTGTCAAAATCCAGCCCTTTTTTAGCCATTTTTTCCTTTTGCAACCCTTTTTTCTTAATTTCCAACAATTTTTTAGATGTTTTTTTCCTTTTCGAACCCCTTTTTGCCCATTTCTAAGTCGTTTGAAGAGTTTTTTAATTTTACTTTTGTAAAGCATTTTTTGTCCATTTCTAAACCTTTTTAAAGCTATTTTTTTCCTTTTCTAAGCTGTTTTTGTCAAATTCCAGCCCTTTTGAAGCCATTTTTGTCAATTTCTAACATTTTTTAGCAGTTTTTTTTTCCCTTCTAACCCATTTTAGCCCATTTCTAAGTCGTTTGAAGCCTTTTCTGATTGCCTTTTCGAAACCATTTTTGTCCATTTCTCAACGCTTTTTGGCTGTGTTCGGCTATTTCTAAGCAATTTTTGCCTTTTAAATTCCCCTTTGGCCCATTTGAAACTCCTTGAAAGCCATTTTTGGCCATTTCTATTGTATCTTTGGCAAGTCTCAAAGGGTTTTAAGGCAGTTTTTTCCTTTTCTTACTAGTTTATGCCCCATTGTTTTCTGTTTTCAGTCTTTTTTTGGCCATTTCTAACACATTTTTGCCATTTTCTAACCCGTTTTAATTCATTTTTCCCTTTTCTAACCAACCCAGTTTTGTCAAATTCCAGCCCTTTGGAAGCCATTTTTGTTCTTTTCTAACCCATTTTTGTCAACTTCTAACAATTTTTAGCAGTTTTTTCCCCTTGTTCCCATTTTTGCCCATTTCTATCAATTTTTCTAGCAGTTATTTTCTTTTTCAAACCCATTTTTGGCCATTTCTCTCTATTTTTAGCAGTTTTTTGACGTTTATAACCCATTTTTCTATATTTCTAACCCTTTTAAATCTTTTTTTTTCCTTTTCTAAGCTGTTTTTGTCAAATTCCAACCCTTTTTAAGACATCTTTTTCCTTTTGTAACCCTTTTTTGTTTTTTTTCCAGCAATTTTTTAGACTTTTTTCCTTTTCTAACTCATTTTTGCCCATTTCTAAGTCGTTTGAAGCGTTTTTTAATTTTACTTTTGTAACCCATTTTTGTCCATTTCTAACCCTTTTAAAGCTATTTTTTTCCTTTTCCAAGCTGTTTTTGTCAAAATCCAGCCCTTTTTTAGCCATTTTTTCCTTTTGCAACCCTTTTTTCTTAATTTCCAACAATTTTTTAGATGTTTTTTTCCTTTTCGAACCCCTTTTTGCCCATTTCTAAGTCGTTTGAAGAGTTTTTTAATTTTACTTTTGTAAAGCATTTTTTGTCCATTTCTAAACATTTTTAAAGCTATTTTTTTCCTTTTCTAAGCTGTTTTTGTCAAATTCCAGCCCTTTTGAAGCCATTTTTGTCAATTTCTAACATTTTTTAGCAGTTTTTTTTTCCCTTTCTAACCCATTTTAGCCCATTTCTAAGTCGTTTGAAGCCTTTTCTGATTGCCTTTTCGAAACCATTTTTGTCCATTTCTCAACGCTTTTTGGCTGTGTTCGGCTATTTCTAAGCAATTTTTGCCTTTTAAATTCCCCTTTGGCCCATTTGAAACTCCTTGAAAGCCATTTTTGGCCATTTCTATTGTATCTTTGGCAAGTCTCAAAGGGTTTTAAGGCAGTTTTTTCCTTTTCTTACTAGTTTATGCCCCATTGTTTTCTGTTTTCAGTCTTTTTTTGGCCATTTTTAACACATTTTTACCATTTTCTAACCCGTTTTAATTCATTTTTCCCTTTTCTAACCAACCCAGTTTTGTCAAATTCCAGCCCTTTGGAAGCCATTTTTGTTCTTTTCTAACCCATTTTTGTCAACTTCTAACAATTTTTAGCAGTTTTTTCCCCTTGTTCCCATTTTTGCCCATTTCTATCAATTTTTCTAGCAGTTATTTTCTTTTTCAAACCCATTTTTGGCCATTTCTCTCTATTTTTAGCAGTTTTTTGCCTTTTATAACCCATTTTTCTATATTTCTAACCCTTTTAAATCTATTTTTTCCTTTTCTAAGCTGTTTTTGTCAAATTCCAACCCTTTTTAAGCCATTTTTTTCCTCTTGTAACCCTTTTTTGTTAATTTCCAACAATTTTTTAGACGTTTTTTCCTTTTCTAACTCATTTTTGCCCATTTCTAAGTCGTTTGAAGGGTTTTTTAATTTTACTTTTGTAACCCATTTTTGTCCATTTCTAACTTTTTTAAAGCTATTTTTTTCCTTTTCCAAGCTGTTTTTGTCAAAATCCAGCCCTTTTTTAGCCATTTTTTCCTTTTGCAACCCTTTTTTCTTAATTTCCAACAATTTTTTAGATGTTTTTTTCCTTTTCGAACCCCTTTTTGCCAATTTCTAAGGCGTTTGAAGAGTTTTTTAATTTTACTTTTGAAAAGCATTTTTTGTCCATTTCTAAACCTTTTTAAAGCTATTTTTTCCTTTTCTAAGCTGTTTTTGTCAAATTCCAGCCCTTTTGAAGCCATTTTTGTCAATTTCTAACATTTTTTAGCAGTTTTTTTTTCCCTTTCTAACCCATTTTAGCCCATTTCTAAGTCGTTTGAAGCCTTTTTTGATTGCCTTTTCGAAACCATTTTTTGTCCATTTCTCAACGCTTTTTGGCTGTGTTCGGCTATTTCTAAGCAATTTTTGCCTTTTAAATTCCCCTTTGGCCCATTTGAAACTCCTTGAAAGCCATTTTTGGCCATTTCTATTGTATCTTTGGCAAGTCTCAAAGGGTTTTAAGGCAGTTTTTTCCTTTTCTTACTAGTTTATGCCCCTTGTTTTCTGTTTTCAGTCTTTTTTTGGCCATTTCTAACACATTTTTGCCATTTTCTAACCCGTTTTAATTCATTTTTCCCTTTTCTCACCCAGTTTTGTCAAATTCCAGCCCTTTGGAAGCCATTTTTGTTCTTTTCTAACCCATTTTTGTCAACTTCTAACAATTTTTAGCAGTTTTTTCCCCTTGTTCCCATTTTTGCCCATTTCTATCAATTTTTCTAGCAGTTATTTTCTTTTTCAAACCCATTTTTGGCCATTTCTCTCTATTTTTAGCAGGTTTTTGCCTTTTATAACCCATTTTTCTATATTTCTAACCCTTTTAAATCTATTTTTTCCTTTTCTAAGCTGTTTTTGTCAAATTCCAACCCTTTTTAAGCCATTTTTTCCTCTTGTAACCCTTTTTTGTTAATTTCCAACAATTTTTTAGACGTTTTTTCCTTTTCTAACTCATTTTTGCCCATTTCTAAGTCGTTTGAAGCGTTTTTTAATTTTACTTTTGTAACCCATTTTTGTCCATTTCTAACCCTTTTAAAGCTATTTTTTTCCTTTTCCAAGCTGTTTTTGTCAAAATCCAGCCCTTTTTTAGCCATTTTTTCCTTTTGCAACCCTTTTTTCTTAATTTCCAACAATTTTTTAGATGTTTTTTTCCTTTTCGAACCCCTTTTTGCCCATTTCTAAGTCGTTTGAAGAGTTTTTTAATTTTACTTTTGTAAAGCATTTTTTGTCCATTTCTAAACCTTTTTAAAGCTATTTTTTTCCTTTTCTAAGCTGTTTTTGTCAAATTCCAGCCCTTTTGAAGCCATTTTTGTCAATTTCTAACATTTTTTAGCAGTTTTTTTTTCCCTTCTAACCCATTTTAGCCCATTTCTAAGTCGTTTGAAGCCTTTTCTGATTGCCTTTTCGAAACCATTTTTGTCCATTTCTCAACGCTTTTTGGCTGTGTTCGGCTATTTCTAAGCAATTTTTGCCTTTTAAATTCCCCTTTGGCCCATTTGAAACTCCTTGAAAGCCATTTTTGGCCATTTCTATTGTATCTTTGGCAAGTCTCAAAGGGTTTTAAGGCAGTTTTTTCCTTTTCTTACTAGTTTATGCCCCATTGTTTTCTGTTTTCAGTCTTTTTTTGGCCATTTCTAACACATTTTTGCCATTTTCTAACCCGTTTTAATTCATTTTTCCCTTTTCTAACCAACCCAGTTTTGTCAAATTCCAGCCCTTTGGAAGCCATTTTTGTTCTTTTCTAACCCATTTTTGTCAACTTCTAACAATTTTTAGCAGTTTTTTCCCCTTGTTCCCATTTTTGCCCATTTCTATCAATTTTTCTAGCAGTTATTTTCTTTTTCAAACCCATTTTTGGCCATTTCTCTCTATTTTTAGCAGTTTTTTGACGTTTATAACCCATTTTTCTATATTTCTAACCCTTTTAAATCTTTTTTTTTCCTTTTCTAAGCTGTTTTTGTCAAATTCCAACCCTTTTTAAGACATCTTTTTCCTTTTGTAACCCTTTTTTGTTTTTTTTCCAGCAATTTTTTAGACTTTTTTCCTTTTCTAACTCATTTTTGCCCATTTCTAAGTCGTTTGAAGCGTTTTTTAATTTTACTTTTGTAACCCATTTTTGTCCATTTCTAACCCTTTTAAAGCTATTTTTTTCCTTTTCCAAGCTGTTTTTGTCAAAATCCAGCCCTTTTTTAGCCATTTTTTCCTTTTGCAACCCTTTTTTCTTAATTTCCAACAATTTTTTAGATGTTTTTTTCCTTTTCGAACCCCTTTTTGCCCATTTCTAAGTCGTTTGAAGAGTTTTTTAATTTTACTTTTGTAAAGCATTTTTTGTCCATTTCTAAACATTTTTAAAGCTATTTTTTTCCTTTTCTAAGCTGTTTTTGTCAAATTCCAGCCCTTTTGAAGCCATTTTTGTCAATTTCTAACATTTTTTAGCAGTTTTTTTTTCCCTTTCTAACCCATTTTAGCCCATTTCTAAGTCGTTTGAAGCCTTTTCTGATTGCCTTTTCGAAACCATTTTTGTCCATTTCTCAACGCTTTTTGGCTGTGTTCGGCTATTTCTAAGCAATTTTTGCCTTTTAAATTCCCCTTTGGCCCATTTGAAACTCCTTGAAAGCCATTTTTGGCCATTTCTATTGTATCTTTGGCAAGTCTCAAAGGGTTTTAAGGCAGTTTTTTCCTTTTCTTACTAGTTTATGCCCCATTGTTTTCTGTTTTCAGTCTTTTTTTGGCCATTTTTAACACATTTTTACCATTTTCTAACCCGTTTTAATTCATTTTTCCCTTTTCTAACCAACCCAGTTTTGTCAAATTCCAGCCCTTTGGAAGCCATTTTTGTTCTTTTCTAACCCATTTTTGTCAACTTCTAACAATTTTTAGCAGTTTTTTCCCCTTGTTCCCATTTTTGCCCATTTCTATCAATTTTTCTAGCAGTTATTTTCTTTTTCAAACCCATTTTTGGCCATTTCTCTCTATTTTTAGCAGTTTTTTGCCTTTTATAACCCATTTTTCTATATTTCTAACCCTTTTAAATCTATTTTTTCCTTTTCTAAGCTGTTTTTGTCAAATTCCAACCCTTTTTAAGCCATTTTTTTCCTCTTGTAACCCTTTTTTGTTAATTTCCAACAATTTTTTAGACGTTTTTTCCTTTTCTAACTCATTTTTGCCCATTTCTAAGTCGTTTGAAGGGTTTTTTAATTTTACTTTTGTAACCCATTTTTGTCCATTTCTAACTTTTTTAAAGCTATTTTTTTCCTTTTCCAAGCTGTTTTTGTCAAAATCCAGCCCTTTTTTAGCCATTTTTTCCTTTTGCAACCCTTTTTTCTTAATTTCCAACAATTTTTTAGATGTTTTTTTCCTTTTCGAACCCCTTTTTGCCAATTTCTAAGGCGTTTGAAGAGTTTTTTAATTTTACTTTTGAAAAGCATTTTTTGTCCATTTCTAAACCTTTTTAAAGCTATTTTTTCCTTTTCTAAGCTGTTTTTGTCAAATTCCAGCCCTTTTGAAGCCATTTTTGTCAATTTCTAACATTTTTTAGCAGTTTTTTTTTCCCTTTCTAACCCATTTTAGCCCATTTCTAAGTCGTTTGAAGCCTTTTTTGATTGCCTTTTCGAAACCATTTTTTGTCCATTTCTCAACGCTTTTTGGCTGTGTTCGGCTATTTCTAAGCAATTTTTGCCTTTTAAATTCCCCTTTGGCCCATTTGAAACCCCTTGAAAGCCATTTTTGGCCATTTCTATTGTATCTTTGGCAAGTCTCAAAGGGTTTTAAGGCAGTTTTTTCCTTTTCTTACTAGTTTATGCCCCTTGTTTTCTGTTTTCAGTCTTTTTTTGGCCATTTCTAACACATTTTTGCCATTTTCTAACCCGTTTTAATTCATTTTTCCCTTTTCTCACCCAGTTTTGTCAAATTCCAGCCCTTTGGAAGCCATTTTTGTTCTTTTCTAACCCATTTTTGTCAACTTCTAACAATTTTTAGCAGTTTTTTCCCCTTGTTCCCATTTTTGCCCATTTCTATCAATTTTTCTAGCAGTTATTTTCTTTTTCAAACCCATTTTTGGCCATTTCTCTCTATTTTTAGCAGGTTTTTGCCTTTTATAACCCATTTTTCTATATTTCTAACCCTTTTAAATCTATTTTTTCCTTTTCTAAGCTGTTTTTGTCAAATTCCAACCCTTTTTAAGCCATTTTTTTCCTCTTGTAACCCTTTTTTGTTAATTTCCAACAATTTTTTAGACGTTTTTTCCTTTTCTAACTCATTTTTGCCCATTTCTAAGTCGTTTGAAGCGTTTTTTAATTTTACTTTTGTAACCCATTTTTGTCCATTTCTAACCCTTTTAAAGCTATTTTTTTCCTTTTCCAAGCTGTTTTTGTCAAAATCCAGCCCTTTTTTAGCCATTTTTTCCTTTTGCAACCCTTTTTTCTTAATTTCCAACAATTTTTTAGATGTTTTTTTCCTTTTCGAACCCCTTTTTGCCCATTTCTAAGTCGTTTGAAGAGTTTTTTAATTTTACTTTTGTAAAGCATTTTTTGTCCATTTCTAAACCTTTTTAAAGCTATTTTTTTCCTTTTCTAAGCTGTTTTTGTCAAATTCCAGCCCTTTTTAAGCCATTTTTTTCCTCTTGTAACCCTTTTTTGTTAATTTCCAACAATTTTTTAGACGTTTTTTCCTTTTCTAACTCATTTTTGCCCATTTCTAAGTCGTTTGAAGGGTTTTTTAATTTTACTTTTGTAACCCATTTTTGTCCATTTCTAAAGCTTTTTAAAAGCTATTTTTTTCCTTTTCCAAGCTGTTTTTGTCAAAATCCAGCCCTTTTTTAGCCATTTTTTCCTTTTGCAACCCTTTTTTCTTAATTTCCAACAATTTTTTAGATGTTTTTTTCCTTTTCGAACCCCTTTTTGCCCATTTCTAAGTCGTTTGAAGAGTTTTTTAATTTTACTTTTGTAAAGCATTTTTTGTCCATTTCTAAACATTTTTAAAGCTATTTTTTTCCTTTTCTAAGCTGTTTTTGTCAAATTCCAGCCCTTTTGAAGCCATTTTTGTCAATTTCTAACATTTTTTAGCAGTTTTTTTTTCCCTTTCTAACCCATTTTAGCCCATTTCTAAGTCGTTTGAAGCCTTTTCTGATTGCCTTTTCGAAACCATTTTTGTCCATTTCTCAACGCTTTTTGGCTGTGTTCGGCTATTTCTAAGCAATTTTTGCCTTTTAAATTCCCCTTTGGCCCATTTGAAACTCCTTGAAAGCCATTTTTGGCCATTTCTATTGTATCTTTGGCAAGTCTCAAAGGGTTTTAAGGCAGTTTTTTCCTTTTCTTACTAGTTTATGCCCCATTGTTTTCTGTTTTCAGTCTTTTTTTGGCCATTTTTAACACATTTTTACCATTTTCTAACCCGTTTTAATTCATTTTTCCCTTTTCTAACCAACCCAGTTTTGTCAAATTCCAGCCCTTTGGAAGCCATTTTTGTTCTTTTCTAACCCATTTTTGTCAACTTCTAACAATTTTTAGCAGTTTTTTCCCCTTGTTCCCATTTTTGCCCATTTCTATCAATTTTTCTAGCAGTTATTTTCTTTTTCAAACCCATTTTTGGCCATTTCTCTCTATTTTTAGCAGTTTTTTGCCTTTTATAACCCATTTTTCTATATTTCTAACCCTTTTAAATCTATTTTTTCCTTTTCTAAGCTGTTTTTGTCAAATTCCAACCCTTTTTAAGCCATTTTTTTCCTCTTGTAACCCTTTTTTGTTAATTTCCAACAATTTTTTAGACGTTTTTTCCTTTTCTAACTCATTTTTGCCCATTTCTAAGTCGTTTGAAGGGTTTTTTAATTTTACTTTTGTAACCCATTTTTGTCCATTTCTAACTTTTTTAAAGCTATTTTTTTCCTTTTCCAAGCTGTTTTTGTCAAAATCCAGCCCTTTTTTAGCCATTTTTTCCTTTTGCAACCCTTTTTTCTTAATTTCCAACAATTTTTTAGATGTTTTTTTCCTTTTCGAACCCCTTTTTGCCAATTTCTAAGGCGTTTGAAGAGTTTTTTAATTTTACTTTTGAAAAGCATTTTTTGTCCATTTCTAAACCTTTTTAAAGCTATTTTTTCCTTTTCTAAGCTGTTTTTGTCAAATTCCAGCCCTTTTGAAGCCATTTTTGTCAATTTCTAACATTTTTTAGCAGTTTTTTTTTCCCTTTCTAACCCATTTTAGCCCATTTCTAAGTCGTTTGAAGCCTTTTTTGATTGCCTTTTCGAAACCATTTTTTGTCCATTTCTCAACGCTTTTTGGCTGTGTTCGGCTATTTCTAAGCAATTTTTGCCTTTTAAATTCCCCTTTGGCCCATTTGAAACTCCTTGAAAGCCATTTTTGGCCATTTCTATTGTATCTTTGGCAAGTCTCAAAGGGTTTTAAGGCAGTTTTTTCCTTTTCTTACTAGTTTATGCCCCTTGTTTTCTGTTTTCAGTCTTTTTTTGGCCATTTCTAACACATTTTTGCCATTTTCTAACCCGTTTTAATTCATTTTTCCCTTTTCTCACCCAGTTTTGTCAAATTCCAGCCCTTTGGAAGCCATTTTTGTTCTTTTCTAACCCATTTTTGTCAACTTCTAACAATTTTTAGCAGTTTTTTCCCCTTGTTCCCATTTTTGCCCATTTCTATCAATTTTTCTAGCAGTTATTTTCTTTTTCAAACCCATTTTTGGCCATTTCTCTCTATTTTTAGCAGGTTTTTGCCTTTTATAACCCATTTTTCTATATTTCTAACCCTTTTAAATCTATTTTTTCCTTTTCTAAGCTGTTTTTGTCAAATTCCAACCCTTTTTAAGCCATTTTTTTCCTCTTGTAACCCTTTTTTGTTAATTTCCAACAATTTTTTAGACGTTTTTTCCTTTTCTAACTCATTTTTGCCCATTTCTAAGTCGTTTGAAGCGTTTTTTAATTTTACTTTTGTAACCCATTTTTGTCCATTTCTAACCCTTTTAAAGCTATTTTTTTCCTTTTCCAAGCTGTTTTTGTCAAAATCCAGCCCTTTTTTAGCCATTTTTTCCTTTTGCAACCCTTTTTTCTTAATTTCCAACAATTTTTTAGATGTTTTTTTCCTTTTCGAACCCCTTTTTGCCCATTTCTAAGTCGTTTGAAGAGTTTTTTAATTTTACTTTTGTAAAGCATTTTTTGTCCATTTCTAAACCTTTTTAAAGCTATTTTTTTCCTTTTCTAAGCTGTTTTTGTCAAATTCCAGCCCTTTTGAAGCCATTTTTGTCAATTTCTAACATTTTTTAGCAGTTTTTTTTTCCCTTTCTAACCCATTTTAGCCCATTTCTAAGTCGTTTGAAGCCTTTTCTGATTGCCTTTTCGAAACCATTTTTGTCCATTTCTCAACGCTTTTTGGCTGTGTTCGGCTATTTCTAAGCAATTTTTGCCTTTTAAATTCCCCTTTGGCCCATTTGAAACTCCTTGAAAGCCATTTTTGGCCATTTCTATTGTATCTTTGGCAAGTCTCAAAGGGTTTTAAGGCAGTTTTTTCCTTTTCTTACTAGTTTATGCCCCATTGTTTTCTGTTTTCAGTCTTTTTTTGGCCATTTTTAACACATTTTTACCATTTTCTAACCCGTTTTAATTCATTTTTCCCTTTTCTAACCAACCCAGTTTTGTCAAATTCCAGCCCTTTGGAAGCCATTTTTGTTCTTTTCTAACCCATTTTTGTCAACTTCTAACAATTTTTAGCAGTTTTTTCCCCTTGTTCCCATTTTTGCCCATTTCTATCAATTTTTCTAGCAGTTATTTTCTTTTTCAAACCCATTTTTGGCCATTTCTCTCTATTTTTAGCAGTTTTTTGCCTTTTATAACCCATTTTTCTATATTTCTAACCCTTTTAAATCTATTTTTTCCTTTTCTAAGCTGTTTTTGTCAAATTCCAACCCTTTTTAAGCCATTTTTTTCCTCTTGTAACCCTTTTTTGTTAATTTCCAACAATTTTTTAGACGTTTTTTCCTTTTCTAACTCATTTTTGCCCATTTCTAAGTCGTTTGAAGGGTTTTTTAATTTTACTTTTGTAACCCATTTTTGTCCATTTCTAACTTTTTTAAAGCTATTTTTTTCCTTTTCCAAGCTGTTTTTGTCAAAATCCAGCCCTTTTTTAGCCATTTTTTCCTTTTGCAACCCTTTTTTCTTAATTTCCAACAATTTTTTAGATGTTTTTTTCCTTTTCGAACCCCTTTTTGCCAATTTCTAAGGCGTTTGAAGAGTTTTTTAATTTTACTTTTGAAAAGCATTTTTTGTCCATTTCTAAACCTTTTTAAAGCTATTTTTTCCTTTTCTAAGCTGTTTTTGTCAAATTCCAGCCCTTTTGAAGCCATTTTTGTCAATTTCTAACATTTTTTAGCAGTTTTTTTTTCCCTTTCTAACCCATTTTAGCCCATTTCTAAGTCGTTTGAAGCCTTTTTTGATTGCCTTTTCGAAACCATTTTTTGTCCATTTCTCAACGCTTTTTGGCTGTGTTCGGCTATTTCTAAGCAATTTTTGCCTTTTAAATTCCCCTTTGGCCCATTTGAAACTCCTTGAAAGCCATTTTTGGCCATTTCTATTGTATCTTTGGCAAGTCTCAAAGGGTTTTAAGGCAGTTTTTTCCTTTTCTTACTAGTTTATGCCCCTTGTTTTCTGTTTTCAGTCTTTTTTTGGCCATTTCTAACACATTTTTGCCATTTTCTAACCCGTTTTAATTCATTTTTCCCTTTTCTCACCCAGTTTTGTCAAATTCCAGCCCTTTGGAAGCCATTTTTGTTCTTTTCTAACCCATTTTTGTCAACTTCTAACAATTTTTAGCAGTTTTTTCCCCTTGTTCCCATTTTTGCCCATTTCTATCAATTTTTCTAGCAGTTATTTTCTTTTTCAAACCCATTTTTGGCCATTTCTCTCTATTTTTAGCAGGTTTTTGCCTTTTATAACCCATTTTTCTATATTTCTAACCCTTTTAAATCTATTTTTTCCTTTTCTAAGCTGTTTTTGTCAAATTCCAACCCTTTTTAAGCCATTTTTTTCCTCTTGTAACCCTTTTTTGTTAATTTCCAACAATTTTTTAGACGTTTTTTCCTTTTCTAACTCATTTTTGCCCATTTCTAAGTCGTTTGAAGCGTTTTTTAATTTTACTTTTGTAACCCATTTTTGTCCATTTCTAACCCTTTTAAAGCTATTTTTTTCCTTTTCCAAGCTGTTTTTGTCAAAATCCAGCCCTTTTTTAGCCATTTTTTCCTTTTGCAACCCTTTTTTCTTAATTTCCAACAATTTTTTAGATGTTTTTTTCCTTTTCGAACCCCTTTTTGCCCATTTCTAAGTCGTTTGAAGAGTTTTTTAATTTTACTTTTGTAAAGCATTTTTTGTCCATTTCTAAACCTTTTTAAAGCTATTTTTTTCCTTTTCTAAGCTGTTTTTGTCAAATTCCAGCCCTTTTGAAGCCATTTTTGTCAATTTCTAACATTTTTTAGCAGTTTTTTTTTCCCTTCTAACCCATTTTAGCCCATTTCTAAGTCGTTTGAAGCCTTTTCTGATTGCCTTTTCGAAACCATTTTTGTCCATTTCTCAACGCTTTTTGGCTGTGTTCGGCTATTTCTAAGCAATTTTTGCCTTTTAAATTCCCCTTTGGCCCATTTGAAACTCCTTGAAAGCCATTTTTGGCCATTTCTATTGTATCTTTGGCAAGTCTCAAAGGGTTTTAAGGCAGTTTTTTCCTTTTCTTACTAGTTTATGCCCCATTGTTTTCTGTTTTCAGTCTTTTTTTGGCCATTTCTAACACATTTTTGCCATTTTCTAACCCGTTTTAATTCATTTTTCCCTTTTCTAACCAACCCAGTTTTGTCAAATTCCAGCCCTTTGGAAGCCATTTTTGTTCTTTTCTAACCCATTTTTGTCAACTTCTAACAATTTTTAGCAGTTTTTTCCCCTTGTTCCCATTTTTGCCCATTTCTATCAATTTTTCTAGCAGTTATTTTCTTTTTCAAACCCATTTTTGGCCATTTCTCTCTATTTTTAGCAGTTTTTTGACGTTTATAACCCATTTTTCTATATTTCTAACCCTTTTAAATCTTTTTTTTTCCTTTTCTAAGCTGTTTTTGTCAAATTCCAACCCTTTTTAAGACATCTTTTTCCTTTTGTAACCCTTTTTTGTTTTTTTTCCAGCAATTTTTTAGACTTTTTTCCTTTTCTAACTCATTTTTGCCCATTTCTAAGTCGTTTGAAGCGTTTTTTAATTTTACTTTTGTAACCCATTTTTGTCCATTTCTAACCCTTTTAAAGCTATTTTTTTCCTTTTCCAAGCTGTTTTTGTCAAAATCCAGCCCTTTTTTAGCCATTTTTTCCTTTTGCAACCCTTTTTTCTTAATTTCCAACAATTTTTTAGATGTTTTTTTCCTTTTCGAACCCCTTTTTGCCCATTTCTAAGTCGTTTGAAGAGTTTTTTAATTTTACTTTTGTAAAGCATTTTTTGTCCATTTCTAAACCTTTTTAAAGCTATTTTTTTCCTTTTCTAAGCTGTTTTTGTCAAATTCCAGCCCTTTTTAAGCCATTTTTTTCCTCTTGTAACCCTTTTTTGTTAATTTCCAACAATTTTTTAGACGTTTTTTCCTTTTCTAACTCATTTTTGCCCATTTCTAAGTCGTTTGAAGGGTTTTTTAATTTTACTTTTGTAACCCATTTTTGTCCATTTCTAAAGCTTTTTAAAAGCTATTTTTTTCCTTTTCCAAGCTGTTTTTGTCAAAATCCAGCCCTTTTTTAGCCATTTTTTCCTTTTGCAACCCTTTTTTCTTAATTTCCAACAATTTTTTAGATGTTTTTTTCCTTTTCGAACCCCTTTTTGCCCATTTCTAAGTCGTTTGAAGAGTTTTTTAATTTTACTTTTGTAAAGCATTTTTTGTCCATTTCTAAACATTTTTAAAGCTATTTTTTTCCTTTTCTAAGCTGTTTTTGTCAAATTCCAGCCCTTTTGAAGCCATTTTTGTCAATTTCTAACATTTTTTAGCAGTTTTTTTTTCCCTTTCTAACCCATTTTAGCCCATTTCTAAGTCGTTTGAAGCCTTTTCTGATTGCCTTTTCGAAACCATTTTTGTCCATTTCTCAACGCTTTTTGGCTGTGTTCGGCTATTTCTAAGCAATTTTTGCCTTTTAAATTCCCCTTTGGCCCATTTGAAACTCCTTGAAAGCCATTTTTGGCCATTTCTATTGTATCTTTGGCAAGTCTCAAAGGGTTTTAAGGCAGTTTTTTCCTTTTCTTACTAGTTTATGCCCCATTGTTTTCTGTTTTCAGTCTTTTTTTGGCCATTTTTAACACATTTTTACCATTTTCTAACCCGTTTTAATTCATTTTTCCCTTTTCTAACCAACCCAGTTTTGTCAAATTCCAGCCCTTTGGAAGCCATTTTTGTTCTTTTCTAACCCATTTTTGTCAACTTCTAACAATTTTTAGCAGTTTTTTCCCCTTGTTCCCATTTTTGCCCATTTCTATCAATTTTTCTAGCAGTTATTTTCTTTTTCAAACCCATTTTTGGCCATTTCTCTCTATTTTTAGCAGTTTTTTGCCTTTTATAACCCATTTTTCTATATTTCTAACCCTTTTAAATCTATTTTTTCCTTTTCTAAGCTGTTTTTGTCAAATTCCAACCCTTTTTAAGCCATTTTTTTCCTCTTGTAACCCTTTTTTGTTAATTTCCAACAATTTTTTAGACGTTTTTTCCTTTTCTAACTCATTTTTGCCCATTTCTAAGTCGTTTGAAGGGTTTTTTAATTTTACTTTTGTAACCCATTTTTGTCCATTTCTAACTTTTTTAAAGCTATTTTTTTCCTTTTCCAAGCTGTTTTTGTCAAAATCCAGCCCTTTTTTAGCCATTTTTTCCTTTTGCAACCCTTTTTTCTTAATTTCCAACAATTTTTTAGATGTTTTTTTCCTTTTCGAACCCCTTTTTGCCAATTTCTAAGGCGTTTGAAGAGTTTTTTAATTTTACTTTTGAAAAGCATTTTTTGTCCATTTCTAAACCTTTTTAAAGCTATTTTTTCCTTTTCTAAGCTGTTTTTGTCAAATTCCAGCCCTTTTGAAGCCATTTTTGTCAATTTCTAACATTTTTTAGCAGTTTTTTTTTCCCTTTCTAACCCATTTTAGCCCATTTCTAAGTCGTTTGAAGCCTTTTTTGATTGCCTTTTCGAAACCATTTTTTGTCCATTTCTCAACGCTTTTTGGCTGTGTTCGGCTATTTCTAAGCAATTTTTGCCTTTTAAATTCCCCTTTGGCCCATTTGAAACTCCTTGAAAGCCATTTTTGGCCATTTCTATTGTATCTTTGGCAAGTCTCAAAGGGTTTTAAGGCAGTTTTTTCCTTTTCTTACTAGTTTATGCCCCTTGTTTTCTGTTTTCAGTCTTTTTTTGGCCATTTCTAACACATTTTTGCCATTTTCTAACCCGTTTTAATTCATTTTTCCCTTTTCTCACCCAGTTTTGTCAAATTCCAGCCCTTTGGAAGCCATTTTTGTTCTTTTCTAACCCATTTTTGTCAACTTCTAACAATTTTTAGCAGTTTTTTCCCCTTGTTCCCATTTTTGCCCATTTCTATCAATTTTTCTAGCAGTTATTTTCTTTTTCAAACCCATTTTTGGCCATTTCTCTCTATTTTTAGCAGGTTTTTGCCTTTTATAACCCATTTTTCTATATTTCTAACCCTTTTAAATCTATTTTTTCCTTTTCTAAGCTGTTTTTGTCAAATTCCAACCCTTTTTAAGCCATTTTTTTCCTCTTGTAACCCTTTTTTGTTAATTTCCAACAATTTTTTAGACGTTTTTTCCTTTTCTAACTCATTTTTGCCCATTTCTAAGTCGTTTGAAGCGTTTTTTAATTTTACTTTTGTAACCCATTTTTGTCCATTTCTAACCCTTTTAAAGCTATTTTTTTCCTTTTCCAAGCTGTTTTTGTCAAAATCCAGCCCTTTTTTAGCCATTTTTTCCTTTTGCAACCCTTTTTTCTTAATTTCCAACAATTTTTTAGATGTTTTTTTCCTTTTCGAACCCCTTTTTGCCCATTTCTAAGTCGTTTGAAGAGTTTTTTAATTTTACTTTTGTAAAGCATTTTTTGTCCATTTCTAAACCTTTTTAAAGCTATTTTTTTCCTTTTCTAAGCTGTTTTTGTCAAATTCCAGCCCTTTTGAAGCCATTTTTGTCAATTTCTAACATTTTTTAGCAGTTTTTTTTTCCCTTTCTAACCCATTTTAGCCCATTTCTAAGTCGTTTGAAGCCTTTTCTGATTGCCTTTTCGAAACCATTTTTGTCCATTTCTCAACGCTTTTTGGCTGTGTTCGGCTATTTCTAAGCAATTTTTGCCTTTTAAATTCCCCTTTGGCCCATTTGAAACTCCTTGAAAGCCATTTTTGGCCATTTCTATTGTATCTTTGGCAAGTCTCAAAGGGTTTTAAGGCAGTTTTTTCCTTTTCTTACTAGTTTATGCCCCATTGTTTTCTGTTTTCAGTCTTTTTTTGGCCATTTTTAACACATTTTTACCATTTTCTAACCCGTTTTAATTCATTTTTCCCTTTTCTAACCAACCCAGTTTTGTCAAATTCCAGCCCTTTGGAAGCCATTTTTGTTCTTTTCTAACCCATTTTTGTCAACTTCTAACAATTTTTAGCAGTTTTTTCCCCTTGTTCCCATTTTTGCCCATTTCTATCAATTTTTCTAGCAGTTATTTTCTTTTTCAAACCCATTTTTGGCCATTTCTCTCTATTTTTAGCAGTTTTTTGCCTTTTATAACCCATTTTTCTATATTTCTAACCCTTTTAAATCTATTTTTTCCTTTTCTAAGCTGTTTTTGTCAAATTCCAACCCTTTTTAAGCCATTTTTTTCCTCTTGTAACCCTTTTTTGTTAATTTCCAACAATTTTTTAGACGTTTTTTCCTTTTCTAACTCATTTTTGCCCATTTCTAAGTCGTTTGAAGGGTTTTTTAATTTTACTTTTGTAACCCATTTTTGTCCATTTCTAACTTTTTTAAAGCTATTTTTTTCCTTTTCCAAGCTGTTTTTGTCAAAATCCAGCCCTTTTTTAGCCATTTTTTCCTTTTGCAACCCTTTTTTCTTAATTTCCAACAATTTTTTAGATGTTTTTTTCCTTTTCGAACCCCTTTTTGCCAATTTCTAAGGCGTTTGAAGAGTTTTTTAATTTTACTTTTGAAAAGCATTTTTTGTCCATTTCTAAACCTTTTTAAAGCTATTTTTTCCTTTTCTAAGCTGTTTTTGTCAAATTCCAGCCCTTTTGAAGCCATTTTTGTCAATTTCTAACATTTTTTAGCAGTTTTTTTTTCCCTTTCTAACCCATTTTAGCCCATTTCTAAGTCGTTTGAAGCCTTTTTTGATTGCCTTTTCGAAACCATTTTTTGTCCATTTCTCAACGCTTTTTGGCTGTGTTCGGCTATTTCTAAGCAATTTTTGCCTTTTAAATTCCCCTTTGGCCCATTTGAAACTCCTTGAAAGCCATTTTTGGCCATTTCTATTGTATCTTTGGCAAGTCTCAAAGGGTTTTAAGGCAGTTTTTTCCTTTTCTTACTAGTTTATGCCCCTTGTTTTCTGTTTTCAGTCTTTTTTTGGCCATTTCTAACACATTTTTGCCATTTTCTAACCCGTTTTAATTCATTTTTCCCTTTTCTCACCCAGTTTTGTCAAATTCCAGCCCTTTGGAAGCCATTTTTGTTCTTTTCTAACCCATTTTTGTCAACTTCTAACAATTTTTAGCAGTTTTTTCCCCTTGTTCCCATTTTTGCCCATTTCTATCAATTTTTCTAGCAGTTATTTTCTTTTTCAAACCCATTTTTGGCCATTTCTCTCTATTTTTAGCAGGTTTTTGCCTTTTATAACCCATTTTTCTATATTTCTAACCCTTTTAAATCTATTTTTTCCTTTTCTAAGCTGTTTTTGTCAAATTCCAACCCTTTTTAAGCCATTTTTTTCCTCTTGTAACCCTTTTTTGTTAATTTCCAACAATTTTTTAGACGTTTTTTCCTTTTCTAACTCATTTTTGCCCATTTCTAAGTCGTTTGAAGCGTTTTTTAATTTTACTTTTGTAACCCATTTTTGTCCATTTCTAACCCTTTTAAAGCTATTTTTTTCCTTTTCCAAGCTGTTTTTGTCAAAATCCAGCCCTTTTTTAGCCATTTTTTCCTTTTGCAACCCTTTTTTCTTAATTTCCAACAATTTTTTAGATGTTTTTTTCCTTTTCGAACCCCTTTTTGCCCATTTCTAAGTCGTTTGAAGAGTTTTTTAATTTTACTTTTGTAAAGCATTTTTTGTCCATTTCTAAACCTTTTTAAAGCTATTTTTTTCCTTTTCTAAGCTGTTTTTGTCAAATTCCAGCCCTTTTGAAGCCATTTTTGTCAATTTCTAACATTTTTTAGCAGTTTTTTTTTCCCTTCTAACCCATTTTAGCCCATTTCTAAGTCGTTTGAAGCCTTTTCTGATTGCCTTTTCGAAACCATTTTTGTCCATTTCTCAACGCTTTTTGGCTGTGTTCGGCTATTTCTAAGCAATTTTTGCCTTTTAAATTCCCCTTTGGCCCATTTGAAACTCCTTGAAAGCCATTTTTGGCCATTTCTATTGTATCTTTGGCAAGTCTCAAAGGGTTTTAAGGCAGTTTTTTCCTTTTCTTACTAGTTTATGCCCCATTGTTTTCTGTTTTCAGTCTTTTTTTGGCCATTTCTAACACATTTTTGCCATTTTCTAACCCGTTTTAATTCATTTTTCCCTTTTCTAACCAACCCAGTTTTGTCAAATTCCAGCCCTTTGGAAGCCATTTTTGTTCTTTTCTAACCCATTTTTGTCAACTTCTAACAATTTTTAGCAGTTTTTTCCCCTTGTTCCCATTTTTGCCCATTTCTATCAATTTTTCTAGCAGTTATTTTCTTTTTCAAACCCATTTTTGGCCATTTCTCTCTATTTTTAGCAGTTTTTTGACGTTTATAACCCATTTTTCTATATTTCTAACCCTTTTAAATCTTTTTTTTTCCTTTTCTAAGCTGTTTTTGTCAAATTCCAACCCTTTTTAAGACATCTTTTTCCTTTTGTAACCCTTTTTTGTTTTTTTTTCCAGCAATTTTTTAGACTTTTTTCCTTTTCTAACTCATTTTTGCCCATTTCTAAGTCGTTTGAAGCGTTTTTTAATTTTACTTTTGTAACCCATTTTTGTCCATTTCTAACCCTTTTAAAGCTATTTTTTTCCTTTTCCAAGCTGTTTTTGTCAAAATCCAGCCCTTTTTTAGCCATTTTTTCCTTTTGCAACCCTTTTTTCTTAATTTCCAACAATTTTTTAGATGTTTTTTTCCTTTTCGAACCCCTTTTTGCCCATTTCTAAGTCGTTTGAAGAGTTTTTTAATTTTACTTTTGTAAAGCATTTTTTGTCCATTTCTAAACATTTTTAAAGCTATTTTTTTCCTTTTCTAAGCTGTTTTTGTCAAATTCCAGCCCTTTTGAAGCCATTTTTGTCAATTTCTAACATTTTTTAGCAGTTTTTTTTTCCCTTTCTAACCCATTTTAGCCCATTTCTAAGTCGTTTGAAGCCTTTTCTGATTGCCTTTTCGAAACCATTTTTGTCCATTTCTCAACGCTTTTTGGCTGTGTTCGGCTATTTCTAAGCAATTTTTGCCTTTTAAATTCCCCTTTGGCCCATTTGAAACTCCTTGAAAGCCATTTTTGGCCATTTCTATTGTATCTTTGGCAAGTCTCAAAGGGTTTTAAGGCAGTTTTTTCCTTTTCTTACTAGTTTATGCCCCATTGTTTTCTGTTTTCAGTCTTTTTTTGGCCATTTTTAACACATTTTTACCATTTTCTAACCCGTTTTAATTCATTTTTCCCTTTTCTAACCAACCCAGTTTTGTCAAATTCCAGCCCTTTGGAAGCCATTTTTGTTCTTTTCTAACCCATTTTTGTCAACTTCTAACAATTTTTAGCAGTTTTTTCCCCTTGTTCCCATTTTTGCCCATTTCTATCAATTTTTCTAGCAGTTATTTTCTTTTTCAAACCCATTTTTGGCCATTTCTCTCTATTTTTAGCAGTTTTTTGCCTTTTATAACCCATTTTTCTATATTTCTAACCCTTTTAAATCTATTTTTTCCTTTTCTAAGCTGTTTTTGTCAAATTCCAACCCTTTTTAAGCCATTTTTTTCCTCTTGTAACCCTTTTTTGTTAATTTCCAACAATTTTTTAGACGTTTTTTCCTTTTCTAACTCATTTTTGCCCATTTCTAAGTCGTTTGAAGGGTTTTTTAATTTTACTTTTGTAACCCATTTTTGTCCATTTCTAACTTTTTTAAAGCTATTTTTTTCCTTTTCCAAGCTGTTTTTGTCAAAATCCAGCCCTTTTTTAGCCATTTTTTCCTTTTGCAACCCTTTTTTCTTAATTTCCAACAATTTTTTAGATGTTTTTTTCCTTTTCGAACCCCTTTTTGCCAATTTCTAAGGCGTTTGAAGAGTTTTTTAATTTTACTTTTGAAAAGCATTTTTTGTCCATTTCTAAACCTTTTTAAAGCTATTTTTTCCTTTTCTAAGCTGTTTTTGTCAAATTCCAGCCCTTTTGAAGCCATTTTTGTCAATTTCTAACATTTTTTAGCAGTTTTTTTTTCCCTTTCTAACCCATTTTAGCCCATTTCTAAGTCGTTTGAAGCCTTTTTTGATTGCCTTTTCGAAACCATTTTTTGTCCATTTCTCAACGCTTTTTGGCTGTGTTCGGCTATTTCTAAGCAATTTTTGCCTTTTAAATTCCCCTTTGGCCCATTTGAAACTCCTTGAAAGCCATTTTTGGCCATTTCTATTGTATCTTTGGCAAGTCTCAAAGGGTTTTAAGGCAGTTTTTTCCTTTTCTTACTAGTTTATGCCCCTTGTTTTCTGTTTTCAGTCTTTTTTTGGCCATTTCTAACACATTTTTGCCATTTTCTAACCCGTTTTAATTCATTTTTCCCTTTTCTCACCCAGTTTTGTCAAATTCCAGCCCTTTGGAAGCCATTTTTGTTCTTTTCTAACCCATTTTTGTCAACTTCTAACAATTTTTAGCAGTTTTTTCCCCTTGTTCCCATTTTTGCCCATTTCTATCAATTTTTCTAGCAGTTATTTTCTTTTTCAAACCCATTTTTGGCCATTTCTCTCTATTTTTAGCAGGTTTTTGCCTTTTATAACCCATTTTTCTATATTTCTAACCCTTTTAAATCTATTTTTTCCTTTTCTAAGCTGTTTTTGTCAAATTCCAACCCTTTTTAAGCCATTTTTTTCCTCTTGTAACCCTTTTTTGTTAATTTCCAACAATTTTTTAGACGTTTTTTCCTTTTCTAACTCATTTTTGCCCATTTCTAAGTCGTTTGAAGCGTTTTTTAATTTTACTTTTGTAACCCATTTTTGTCCATTTCTAACCCTTTTAAAGCTATTTTTTTCCTTTTCCAAGCTGTTTTTGTCAAAATCCAGCCCTTTTTTAGCCATTTTTTCCTTTTGCAACCCTTTTTTCTTAATTTCCAACAATTTTTTAGATGTTTTTTTCCTTTTCGAACCCCTTTTTGCCCATTTCTAAGTCGTTTGAAGAGTTTTTTAATTTTACTTTTGTAAAGCATTTTTTGTCCATTTCTAAACCTTTTTAAAGCTATTTTTTTCCTTTTCTAAGCTGTTTTTGTCAAATTCCAGCCCTTTTGAAGCCATTTTTGTCAATTTCTAACATTTTTTAGCAGTTTTTTTTTCCCTTCTAACCCATTTTAGCCCATTTCTAAGTCGTTTGAAGCCTTTTCTGATTGCCTTTTCGAAACCATTTTTGTCCATTTCTCAACGCTTTTTGGCTGTGTTCGGCTATTTCTAAGCAATTTTTGCCTTTTAAATTCCCCTTTGGCCCATTTGAAACTCCTTGAAAGCCATTTTTGGCCATTTCTATTGTATCTTTGGCAAGTCTCAAAGGGTTTTAAGGCAGTTTTTTCCTTTTCTTACTAGTTTATGCCCCATTGTTTTCTGTTTTCAGTCTTTTTTTGGCCATTTCTAACACATTTTTGCCATTTTCTAACCCGTTTTAATTCATTTTTCCCTTTTCTAACCAACCCAGTTTTGTCAAATTCCAGCCCTTTGGAAGCCATTTTTGTTCTTTTCTAACCCATTTTTGTCAACTTCTAACAATTTTTAGCAGTTTTTTCCCCTTGTTCCCATTTTTGCCCATTTCTATCAATTTTTCTAGCAGTTATTTTCTTTTTCAAACCCATTTTTGGCCATTTCTCTCTATTTTTAGCAGTTTTTTGACGTTTATAACCCATTTTTCTATATTTCTAACCCTTTTAAATCTTTTTTTTTCCTTTTCTAAGCTGTTTTTGTCAAATTCCAACCCTTTTTAAGACATCTTTTTCCTTTTGTAACCCTTTTTTGTTTTTTTTTCCAGCAATTTTTTAGACTTTTTTCCTTTTCTAACTCATTTTTGCCCATTTCTAAGTCGTTTGAAGCGTTTTTTAATTTTACTTTTGTAACCCATTTTTGTCCATTTCTAACCCTTTTAAAGCTATTTTTTTCCTTTTCCAAGCTGTTTTTGTCAAAATCCAGCCCTTTTTTAGCCATTTTTTCCTTTTGCAACCCTTTTTTCTTAATTTCCAACAATTTTTTAGATGTTTTTTTCCTTTTCGAACCCCTTTTTGCCCATTTCTAAGTCGTTTGAAGAGTTTTTTAATTTTACTTTTGTAAAGCATTTTTTGTCCATTTCTAAACATTTTTAAAGCTATTTTTTTCCTTTTCTAAGCTGTTTTTGTCAAATTCCAGCCCTTTTGAAGCCATTTTTGTCAATTTCTAACATTTTTTAGCAGTTTTTTTTTCCCTTTCTAACCCATTTTAGCCCATTTCTAAGTCGTTTGAAGCCTTTTCTGATTGCCTTTTCGAAACCATTTTTGTCCATTTCTCAACGCTTTTTGGCTGTGTTCGGCTATTTCTAAGCAATTTTTGCCTTTTAAATTCCCCTTTGGCCCATTTGAAACTCCTTGAAAGCCATTTTTGGCCATTTCTATTGTATCTTTGGCAAGTCTCAAAGGGTTTTAAGGCAGTTTTTTCCTTTTCTTACTAGTTTATGCCCCATTGTTTTCTGTTTTCAGTCTTTTTTTGGCCATTTTTAACACATTTTTACCATTTTCTAACCCGTTTTAATTCATTTTTCCCTTTTCTAACCAACCCAGTTTTGTCAAATTCCAGCCCTTTGGAAGCCATTTTTGTTCTTTTCTAACCCATTTTTGTCAACTTCTAACAATTTTTAGCAGTTTTTTCCCCTTGTTCCCATTTTTGCCCATTTCTATCAATTTTTCTAGCAGTTATTTTCTTTTTCAAACCCATTTTTGGCCATTTCTCTCTATTTTTAGCAGTTTTTTGCCTTTTATAACCCATTTTTCTATATTTCTAACCCTTTTAAATCTATTTTTTCCTTTTCTAAGCTGTTTTTGTCAAATTCCAACCCTTTTTAAGCCATTTTTTTCCTCTTGTAACCCTTTTTTGTTAATTTCCAACAATTTTTTAGACGTTTTTTCCTTTTCTAACTCATTTTTGCCCATTTCTAAGTCGTTTGAAGGGTTTTTTAATTTTACTTTTGTAACCCATTTTTGTCCATTTCTAACTTTTTTAAAGCTATTTTTTTCCTTTTCCAAGCTGTTTTTGTCAAAATCCAGCCCTTTTTTAGCCATTTTTTCCTTTTGCAACCCTTTTTTCTTAATTTCCAACAATTTTTTAGATGTTTTTTTCCTTTTCGAACCCCTTTTTGCCAATTTCTAAGGCGTTTGAAGAGTTTTTTAATTTTACTTTTGAAAAGCATTTTTTGTCCATTTCTAAACCTTTTTAAAGCTATTTTTTCCTTTTCTAAGCTGTTTTTGTCAAATTCCAGCCCTTTTGAAGCCATTTTTGTCAATTTCTAACATTTTTTAGCAGTTTTTTTTTCCCTTTCTAACCCATTTTAGCCCATTTCTAAGTCGTTTGAAGCCTTTTTTGATTGCCTTTTCGAAACCATTTTTTGTCCATTTCTCAACGCTTTTTGGCTGTGTTCGGCTATTTCTAAGCAATTTTTGCCTTTTAAATTCCCCTTTGGCCCATTTGAAACCCCTTGAAAGCCATTTTTGGCCATTTCTATTGTATCTTTGGCAAGTCTCAAAGGGTTTTAAGGCAGTTTTTTCCTTTTCTTACTAGTTTATGCCCCTTGTTTTCTGTTTTCAGTCTTTTTTTGGCCATTTCTAACACATTTTTGCCATTTTCTAACCCGTTTTAATTCATTTTTCCCTTTTCTCACCCAGTTTTGTCAAATTCCAGCCCTTTGGAAGCCATTTTTGTTCTTTTCTAACCCATTTTTGTCAACTTCTAACAATTTTTAGCAGTTTTTTCCCCTTGTTCCCATTTTTGCCCATTTCTATCAATTTTTCTAGCAGTTATTTTCTTTTTCAAACCCATTTTTGGCCATTTCTCTCTATTTTTAGCAGGTTTTTGCCTTTTATAACCCATTTTTCTATATTTCTAACCCTTTTAAATCTATTTTTTCCTTTTCTAAGCTGTTTTTGTCAAATTCCAACCCTTTTTAAGCCATTTTTTTCCTCTTGTAACCCTTTTTTGTTAATTTCCAACAATTTTTTAGACGTTTTTTCCTTTTCTAACTCATTTTTGCCCATTTCTAAGTCGTTTGAAGGGTTTTTTAATTTTACTTTTGTAACACATTTTTGTCCATTTCTAACTTTTTTAAAGCTATTTTTTTCCTTTTCCAAGCTGTTTTTGTCAAAATCCAGCCCTTTTTTAGCCATTTTTTCCTTTTGCAACCCTTTTTTCTTAATTTCCAACAATTTTTTAGATGTTTTTTTCCTTTTCGAACCCCTTTTTGCCCATTTCTAAGTCGTTTGAAGAGTTTTTTAATTTTACTTTTGAAAAGCATTTTTTGTCCATTTCTAAACCTTTTTAAAGCTATTTTTTCCTTTTCTAAGCTGTTTTTGTCAAATTCCAACCCTTTTTAAGCCATTTTTTTCCTCTTGTAACCCTTTTTTGTTAATTTCCAACAATTTTTTAGACGTTTTTTCCTTTTCTAACTCATTTTTGCCCATTTCTAAGTCGTTTGAAGGGTTTTTTAATTTTACTTTTGTAACCCATTTTTGTCCATTTCTAAAGCTTTTTAAAAGCTATTTTTTTCCTTTTCCAAGCTGTTTTTGTCAAAATCCAGCCCTTTTTTAGCCATTTTTTCCTTTTGCAACCCTTTATTCTTAATTTCCAACAATTTTTTAGATGTTTTTTTCCTTTTCGAACCCCTTTTTGCCCATTTCTAAGTCGTTTGAAGAGTTTTTTAATTTTACTTTTGTAAAGCATTTTTTGTCCATTTCTAAACCTTTTTAAAGCTATTTTTTTCCTTTTCTAAGCTGTTTTTGTCAAATTCCAGCCCTTTTGAAGCCATTTTTGTCAATTTCTAACATTTTTTAGCAGTTTTTTTTTCCCTTTCTAACCCATTTTAGCCCATTTCTAAGTCGTTTGAAGCCTTTTCTGATTGCCTTTTCGAAACCATTTTTGTCCATTTCTCAACGCTTTTTGGCTGTGTTCGGCTATTTCTAAGCAATTTTTGCCTTTTAAATTCCCCTTTGGCCCATTTGAAACTCCTTGAAAGCCATTTTTGGCCATTTCTATTGTATCTTTGGCAAGTCTCAAAGGGCTTTAAGGCAGTTTTTTCCTTTTCTTACTAGTTTATGCCCCATTGTTTTCTGTTTTCAGTCTTTTTTTGGCCATTTCTAACACATTTTTGCGATTTTCTAACCCGTTTTAATTCATTTTTCCCTTTTCTAACCAACCCAGTTTTGTCAAATTCCAGCCCTTTGGAAGCCATTTTTGTTCTTTTCTAACCCATTTTTGTCAACTTCTAACAATTTTTAGCAGTTTTTTCCCCTTGTTCCCATTTTTGCCCATTTCTATCAATTTTTCTAGCAGTTATTTTCTTTTTCAAACCCATTTTTGGCCATTTCTCTCTATTTTTAGCAGTTTTTTGACGTTTATAACCCATTTTTCTATATTTCTAACCCTTTTAAATCTTTTTTTTTCCTTTTCTAAGCTGTTTTTGTCAAATTCCAACCCTTTTTAAGCCATTTTTTTCCTCTTGTAACCCTTTTTTGTTAATTTCCAACAATTTTTTAGACGTTTTTTCCTTTTCTAACTCATTTTTGCCCATTTCTAAGTCGTTTGAAGGGTTTTTTAATTTTACTTTTGTAACCCATTTTTGTCCATTTCTAACTTTTTTAAAGCTATTTTTTTCCTTTTCCAAGCTGTTTTTGTCAAAATCCAGCCCTTTTTTAGCCATTTTTTCCTTTTGCAACCCTTTTTTCTTAATTTCCAACAATTTTTTAGATGTTTTTTTCCTTTTCGAACCCCTTTTTGCCCATTTCTAAGTCGTTTGAAGAGTTTTTTAATTTTACTTTTGAAAAGCATTTTTTGTCCATTTCTAAACCTTTTTAAAGCTATTTTTTCCTTTTCTAAGCTGTTTTTGTCAAATTCCAGCCCTTTTGAAGCCATTTTTGTCAATTTCTAACATTTTTTAGCAGTTTTTTTTTCCCTTTCTAACCCATTTTAGCCCATTTCTAAGTCGTTTGAAGCCTTTTTTGATTGCCTTTTCGAAACCATTTTTGTCCATTTCTCAACGCTTTTTGGCTGTGTTCGGCTATTTCTAAGCAATTTTTGCCTTTTAAATTCCCCTTTTGCCCATTTGAAACCCCTTGAAAGCCATTTTTGGCCATTTCTATTGTATCTTTGGCAAGTCTCAAAGGGTTTTAAGGCAGTTTTTTCCTTTTCTTACTAGTTTATGCCCCATTGTTTTCTGTTTTCAGTCTTTTTTTGGCCATTTCTAACACATTTTTGCGATTTTCTAACCCGTTTTAATTCATTTTTCCCTTTTCTAACCAACCCAGTTTTGTCAAATTCCAGCCCTTTGGAAGCCATTTTTGTTCTTTTCTAACCCATTTTTGTCCTTTTCTAACAATTTTTAGCAGTTTTTTCCCCTTGTTCCCATTTTTGCCCATTTCTATCAATTTTTCTAGCAGTTATTTTCTTTTTCAAACCCATTTTTGGCCATTTCTCTCTATTTTTAGCAGTTTTTTGCCTTTTATAACCCATTTTTCTATATTTCTAACCCTTTTAAATCTTTTTTTTTTCCTTTTCTAAGCTGTTTTTGTCAAATTCCAACCCTTTTTAAGCCATTTTTTTCCTTTTGTAACCCTTTTTTGTTAATTTCCAACAATTTTTTAGACGTTTTTTCCTTTTCTAACTCATTTTTGCCCATTTCTAAGTCGTTTGAAGGGTTTTTTAATTTTACTTTTGTAACCCATTTTTGTCCATTTCTAACTTTTTTAAAGCTATTTTTTTCCTTTTCCAAGCTGTTTTTGTCAAAATCCAGCCCTTTTTTAGCCATTTTTTCCTTTTGCAACCCTTTTTTCTTAATTTCCAACAATTTTTTAGATGTTTTTTTCCTTTTCGAACCCCTTTTTGCCCATTTCTAAGTCGTTTGAAGAGTTTTTTAATTTTACTTTTGAAAAGCATTTTTTGTCCATTTCTAAACCTTTTTAAAGCTATTTTTTCCTTTTCTAAGCTGTTTTTGTCAAATTCCAACCCTTTTTAAGCCATTTTTTTCCTCTTGTAACCCTTTTTTGTTAATTTCCAACAATTTTTTAGACGTTTTTTCCTTTTCTAACTCATTTTTGCCCATTTCTAAGTCGTTTGAAGGGTTTTTTAATTTTACTTTTGTAACCCATTTTTGTCCATTTCTAAAGCTTTTTAAAAGCTATTTTTTTCCTTTTCCAAGCTGTTTTTGTCAAAATCCAGCCCTTTTTTAGCCATTTTTTCCTTTTGCAACCCTTTTTTCTTAATTTCCAACAATTTTTTAGATGTTTTTTTCCTTTTCGAACCCCTTTTTGCCCATTTCTAAGTCGTTTGAAGAGTTTTTTAATTTTACTTTTGTAAAGCATTTTTTGTCCATTTCTAAACCTTTTTAAAGCTATTTTTTCCTTTTCTAAGCTGTTTTTGTCAAATTCCAGCCCTTTTGAAGCCATTTTTGTCAATTTCTAACATTTTTTAGCAGTTTTTTTTTCCCTTTCTAACCCATTTTAGCCCATTTCTAAGTCGTTTGAAGCCTTTTTTGATTGCCTTTTCGAAACCATTTTTTGTCCATTTCTCAACGCTTTTTGGCTGTGTTCGGCTATTTCTAAGCAATTTTTGCCTTTTAAATTCCCCTTTTGCCCATTTGAAACCCCTTGAAAGCCATTTTTGGCCATTTCTATTGTATCTTTGGCAAGTCTCAAAGGGTTTTAAGGCAGTTTTTTCCTTTTCTTACTAGTTTATGCCCCTTGTTTTCTGTTTTCAGTCTTTTTTTGGCCATTTCTAACACATTTTTGCCATTTTCTAACCCGTTTTAATTCATTTTTCCCTTTTCTCACCAACCCAGTTTTGTCAAATTCCAGCCCTTTGGAAGCCATTTTTGTTCTTTTCTAACCCATTTTTGTCAACTTCTAACAATTTTTAGCAGTTTTTTCCCCTTGTTCCCATTTTTGCCCATTTCTATCAATTTTTCTAGCAGTTATTTTCTTTTTCAAACCCATTTTTGGCCATTTCTCACGATTTTTAGCAGTTTTTTGACGTTTATAACCCATTTTTCTATATTTCTAACCCTTTTAAATCTTTTTTTTTCCTTTTCTAAGCTGTTTTTGTCAAATTCCAACCCTTTTTAAGACATCTTTTTCCTTTTGTAACCCTTTTTTGTTTTTTTTCCAGCAATTTTTTAGACTTTTTTCCTTTTCTAACTCATTTTTGCCCATTTCTAAGTCGTTTGAAGCGTTTTTTAATTTTACTTTTGTAACCCATTTTTGTCCATTTCTAACCCTTTTAAAGCTATTTTTTTCCTTTTCCAAGCTGTTTTTGTCAAAATCCAGCCCTTTTTTAGCCATTTTTTCCTTTTGCAACCCTTTTTTCTTAATTTCCAACAATTTTTTAGATGTTTTTTTCCTTTTCGAACCCCTTTTTGCCCATTTCTAAGTCGTTTGAAGAGTTTTTTAATTTTACTTTTGTAAAGCATTTTTTGTCCATTTCTAAACCTTTTTAAAGCTATTTTTTTCCTTTCCTAAGCTGTTTTTGTCAAATTCCAGCCCTTTTGAAGCCATTTTTGTCAATTTCTAACATTTTTTAGCA
Organism: Pezoporus flaviventris; assembly: GCF_033815535.1. Lineage (NCBI taxonomy): Eukaryota > Metazoa > Chordata > Aves > Psittaciformes > Psittacidae > Pezoporus > Pezoporus flaviventris. The sequence continues at coordinate 263,318 of NW_026892936.1, forward strand.
GTTTTTTTTTCCCTTTCTAACCCATTTTAGCCCATTTCTAAGTCGTTTGAAGCCTTTTCTGATTGCCTTTTCGAAACCATTTTTGTCCATTTCTCAACGCTTTTTGGCTGTGTTCGGCTATTTCTAAGCAATTTTTGCCTTTTAAATTCCCCTTTGGCCCATTTGAAACTCCTTGAAAGCCATTTTTGGCCATTTCTATTGTATCTTTGGCAAGTCTCAAAGGGCTTTAAGGCAGTTTTTTCCTTTTCTTACTAGTTTATGCCCCATTGTTTTCTGTTTTCAGTCTTTTTTTGGCCATTTCTAACACATTTTTGCGATTTTCTAACCCGTTTTAATTCATTTTTCCCTTTTCTAACCAACCCAGTTTTGTCAAATTCCAGCCCTTTGGAAGCCATTTTTGTTCTTTTCTAACCCATTTTTGTCCTTTTCTAACAATTTTTAGCAGTTTTTTCCCCTTGTTCCCATTTTTGCCCATTTCTATCAATTTTTCTAGCAGTTATTTTCTTTTTCAAACCCATTTTTGGCCATTTCTCTCTATTTTTAGCAGTTTTTTGCCTTTTATAACCCATTTTTCTATATTTCTAACCCTTTTAAATCTTTTTTTTTTCCTTTTCTAAGCTGTTTTTGTCAAATTCCAACCCTTTTTAAGCCATTTTTTTCCTTTTGTAACCCTTTTTTGTTAATTTCCAACAGTTTTTTAGACGTTTTTTCCTTTTCTAACTCATTTTTGCCCATTTCTAAGTCATTTGAAGGGTTTTTTAATTTTACTTTTGTAACCCATTTTTGTCCATTTCTAACCCTTTTAAAGCTATTTTTTTCCTTTTCCAAGCTGTTTTTGTCAAAATCCAGCCCTTTTTTAGCCATTTTTTCCTTTTGCAACCCTTTTTTCTTAATTTCCAACAATTTTTAGATGTTTTTTTCCTTTTCGAACCCCTTTTTGCCCATTTCTAAGTCGTTTGAAGAGTTTTTTAATTTTACTTTTGTAAAGCATTTTTGTCCATTTCTAAACCTTTTTAAAGCTATTTTTTCCTTTTCTAAGCTGTTTTTGTCAAATTCCAGCCCTTTTGAAGCCATTTTTGTCAATTTCTAACATTTTTAGCAGTTTTTTTTCCCCTTTCTCACCCATTTTAGCCCATTTCTAAGTCGTTTGAAGCCTTTTTTGATTGCCTTTTCGAAACCATTTTTGTCCATTTCTCAACGCTTTTTGGCTGTGTTCGGCTATTTCTAAGCAATTTTTGCCTTTTAAATTCCCCTTTTGCCCATTTGAAACTCCTTGAAAGACATTTTTGGCCATTTCTATTGTATCTTTGGCAAGTCTCAAAGGGTTTTAAGGCAGTTTTTTCCTTTTCTTACTAGTTTATGCCCCATTGTTTTCTGTTTTCAGTCTTTTTTTGGCCATTTCTAACACATTTTTGCGATTTTCTAACCCGTTTGAATTCATTTTTCCCTTTTCTAACCAACCCAGTTTTGTCAAATTCCAGCCCTTTGGAAGCCATTTTTGTTCTTTTCTAACCCATTTTTGTCAACTTCTAACAATTTTTAGCAGTTTTTTCCCCTTGTTCCCATTTTTGCCCATTTCTATCAAATTTTCTAGCAGTTATTTTCTTTTTCAAACCCATTTTTGGCCATTTCTCTCTATTTTTAGCAGTTTTTTGACGTTTATAACCCATTTTTCTATATTTCTAACCCTTTTAAATCTTTTTTTTCCCTTTTCTAAGCTGTTTTTGTCAAATTCCAACCCTTTTTAAGACATCTTTTTCCTTTTGTAACCCTTTTTTGTTTTTTTTCCAGCAATGTTTTAGACTTTTTTCCTTTTCTAACTCATTTTTGCCCATTTCTAAGTCGTTTGAAGCGTTTTTTAATTTTACTTTTGTAACCCATTTTTGTCCATTTCTAACTTTTTTAAAGCTATTTTTTTCCTTTTCCAAGCTGTTTTTGTCAAAATCCAGCCCTTTTTTAGCCATTTTTTCCTTTTGCAACCCTTTTTTCTTAATTTCCAACAATTTTTTAGATGTTTTTTTCCTTTTCGAACCCCTTTTTGCCCATTTCTAAGTCGTTTGAAGAGTTTTTTAATTTTACTTTTGAAAAGCATTTTTTGTCCAATTCTAAACCTTTTTAAAGCTATTTTTTCCTTTTCTAAGCTGTTTTTGTCAAATTCCAGCCCTTTTGAAGCCATTTTTGTCAATTTCTAACATTTTTTAGCAGTTTTTTTTTCCCTTTCTAACCCATTTTAGCCCATTTCTAAGTCGTTTGAAGCCTTTTTTGATTGCCTTTTCGAAACCATTTTTGTCCATTTCTCAACGCTTTTTGGCTGTGTTCGGCTATTTCTAAGCAATTTTTGCCTTTTAAATTCCCCTTTTGCCCATTTGAAACCCCTTGAAAGCCATTTTTGGCCATTTCTATTGTATCTTTGGCAAGTCTCAAAGGGTTTTAAGGCAGTTTTTTCCTTTTCTTACTAGTTTATGCCCCATTGTTTTCTGTTTTCAGTCTTTTTTTGGCCATTTCTAACACATTTTTGCGATTTTCTAACCCGTTTTAATTCATTTTTCCCTTTTCTAACCAACCCAGTTTTGTCAAATTCCAGCCCTTTGGAAGCCATTTTTGTTCTTTTCTAACCCATTTTTGTCCTTTTCTAACAATTTTTAGCAGTTTTTTCCCCTTGTTCCCATTTTTGCCCATTTCTATCAATTTTTCTAGCAGTTATTTTCTTTTTCAAACCCATTTTTGGCCATTTCTCTCTATTTTTAGCAGTTTTTTGCCTTTTATAACCCATTTTTCTATATTTCTAACCCTTTTAAATCTTTTTTTTTTCCTTTTCTAAGCTGTTTTTGTCAAATTCCAACCCTTTTTAAGCCATTTTTTTCCTTTTGTAACCCTTTTTTGTTAATTTCCAACAGTTTTTTAGACGTTTTTTCCTTTTCTAACTCATTTTTGCCCATTTCTAAGTCATTTGAAGGGTTTTTTAATTTTACTTTTGTAACCCATTTTTGTCCATTTCTAACCCTTTTAAAGCTATTTTTTTCCTTTTCCAAGCTGTTTTTGTCAAAATCCAGCCCTTTTTTAGCCATTTTTTCCTTTTGCAACCCTTTTTTCTTAATTTCCAACAATTTTTAGATGTTTTTTTCCTTTTCGAACCCCTTTTTGCCCATTTCTAAGTCGTTTGAAGAGTTTTTTAATTTTACTTTTGTAAAGCATTTTTGTCCATTTCTAAACCTTTTTAAAGCTATTTTTTCCTTTTCTAAGCTGTTTTTGTCAAATTCCAGCCCTTTTGAAGCCATTTTTGTCAATTTCTAACATTTTTAGCAGTTTTTTTTCCCCTTTCTCACCCATTTTAGCCCATTTCTAAGTCGTTTGAAGCCTTTTTTGATTGCCTTTTCGAAACCATTTTTGTCCATTTCTCAACGCTTTTTGGCTGTGTTCGGCTATTTCTAAGCAATTTTTGCCTTTTAAATTCCCCTTTTGCCCATTTGAAACTCCTTGAAAGACATTTTTGGCCATTTCTATTGTATCTTTGGCAAGTCTCAAAGGGTTTTAAGGCAGTTTTTTCCTTTTCTTACTAGTTTATGCCCCATTGTTTTCTGTTTTCAGTCTTTTTTTGGCCATTTCTAACACATTTTTGCGATTTTCTAACCCGTTTGAATTCATTTTTCCCTTTTCTAACCAACCCAGTTTTGTCAAATTCCAGCCCTTTGGAAGCCATTTTTGTTCTTTTCTAACCCATTTTTGTCAACTTCTAACAATTTTTAGCAGTTTTTTCCCCTTGTTCCCATTTTTGCCCATTTCTATCAAATTTTCTAGCAGTTATTTTCTTTTTCAAACCCATTTTTGGCCATTTCTCTCTATTTTTAGCAGTTTTTTGACGTTTATAACCCATTTTTCTATATTTCTAACCCTTTTAAATCTTTTTTTTCCCTTTTCTAAGCTGTTTTTGTCAAATTCCAACCCTTTTTAAGACATCTTTTTCCTTTTGTAACCCTTTTTTGTTTTTTTTCCAGCAATGTTTTAGACTTTTTTCCTTTTCTAACTCATTTTTGCCCATTTCTAAGTCGTTTGAAGCGTTTTTTAATTTTACTTTTGTAACCCATTTTTGTCCATTTCTAACTTTTTTAAAGCTATTTTTTTCCTTTTCCAAGCTGTTTTTGTCAAAATCCAGCCCTTTTTTAGCCATTTTTTCCTTTTGCAACCCTTTTTTCTTAATTTCCAACAATTTTTTAGATGTTTTTTTCCTTTTCGAACCCCTTTTTGCCCATTTCTAAGTCGTTTGAAGAGTTTTTTAATTTTACTTTTGTAAAGCATTTTTTGTCCATTTCTAAACCTTTTTAAAGCTATTTTTTTCCTTTTCTAAGCTGTTTTTGTCAAATTCCTGCCCTTTTGAAGCCATTTTTGTCAATTTCTAACATTTTTTAGCAGTTTTTTTTTCCCTTTCTAACCCATTTTAGCCCATTTCTAAGTCGTTTGAAGCCTTTTCTGATTGCCTTTTCGAAACCATTTTTGTCCATTTCTCAACGCTTTTTGGCTGTGTTCGGCTATTTCTAAGCAATTTTTGCCTTTTAAATTCCCCTTTGGCCCATTTGAAACTCCTTGAAAGCCATTTTTGGCCATTTCTATTGTATCTTTGGCAAGTCTCAAAGGGTTTTAAGGCAGTTTTTTCCTTTTCTTACTAGTTTATGCCCCATTGTTTTCTGTTTTCAGTCTTTTTTTGGCCATTTCTAACACATTTTTGCGATTTTCTAACCCGTTTGAATTCATTTTTCCCTTTTCTAACCAACCCAGTTTTGTCAAATTCCAGCCCTTTGGAAGCCATTTTTGTTCTTTTCTAACCCATTTTTGTCAACTTCTAACAATTTTTAGCAGTTTTTTCCCCTTGTTCCCATTTTTGCCCATTTCTATCAATTTTTCTAGCAGTTATTTTCTTTTTCAAACCCATTTTTGGCCATTTCTCACGATTTTTAGCAGTTTTTTGACGTTTATAACCCATTTTTCTATATTTCTAACCCTTTTAAATCTTTTTTTTTCCTTTTCTAAGCTGTTTTTGTCAAATTCCAACCCTTTTTAAGCCATTTTTTTCCTTTTGTAACCCTTTTTTGTGTTTTTCCAACAATTTTTTAGACGTTTTTTCCTTTTCTAACTCATTTTTGCCCATTTCTAAGTCATTTGAAGGGTTTTTTAATTTTACTTTTGTAACCCATTTTTGTCCATTTCTAACCCTTTTAAAGCTATTTTTTTTCCTTTTCCAAGCTGTTTTTGTCAAAATCCAGCCCTTTTTTAGCCATTTTTTCCTTTTGCAACCCTTTTTTCTTAATTTCCAACAATTTTTAGATGTTTTTTTCCTTTTCGAACCCCTTTTTGCCCATTTCTAAGTCGTTTGAAGAGTTTTTTAATTTTACTTTTGTAAAGCATTTTTGTCCATTTCTAAACCTTTTTAAAGCTTTTTTTTTCCTTTTCTAAGCTGTTTTTGTCAAATTCCAGCCCTTTTGAAGCCATTTTTGTCAATTTCTAACATTTTTAGCAGTTTTTTTTTCCCCTTTCTCACCCATTTTAGCCCATTTCTAAGTCGTTTGAAGCCTTTTTTGATTGCCTTTTCGAAACCATTTTTGTCCATTTCTCAACGCTTTTTGGCTGTGTTCGGCTATTTCTAAGCAATTTTTGCCTTTTAAATTCCCCTTTTGCCCATTTGAAACTCCTTGAAAGACATTTTTGGCCATTTCTATTGTATCTTTGGCAAGTCTCAAAGGGTTTTAAGGCAGTTTTTTCCTTTTCTTACTAGTTTATGCCCCATTGTTTTCTGTTTTCAGTCTTTTTTTGGCCATTTCTAACACATTTTTGCGATTTTCTAACCCGTTTTAATTCATTTTTCCCTTTTCTAACCAACCCAGTTTTGTCAAATTCCAGCCCTTTGGAAACCATTTTTGTTCTTTTCTAATCCATTTTTGTCCTTTTCTAACAATTTTTAGCAGTTTTTTCCCCTTGTTCCCATTTTTGCCCATTTCTATCAATTTTTCTAGCAGTTATTTTCTTTTTCAAACCCATTTTTGGCCATTTCTCACGATTTTTAGCAGTTTTTTGACGTTTATAACCCATTTTTCTATATTTCTAACCCTTTTAAATCTTTTTTTTTCCTTTTCTAAGCTGTTTTTGTCAAATTCCAACCCTTTTTAAGCCATTTTTTTCCTTTTGTAACCCTTTTTTGTGTTTTTCCAACAATTTTTTAGACTTTTTTCCTTTTCTAACTCATTTTTGCCCATTTCTAAGTCATTTGAAGGGTTTTTTAATTTTACTTTTGTAACCCATTTTTGTCCATTTCTAACCCTTTTATAGCTATTTTTTTCCTTTTCCAAGCTGTTTTTGTCAAAATCCAGCCCTTTTTTAGCCATTTTTTCCTTTTGCAACCCTTTTTTCTTAATTTCCAACAATTTTTAGATGTTTTTTTCCTTTTCGAACCCCTTTTTGCCCATTTCTAAGTCGTTTGAAGAGTTTTTTAATTTTACTTTTGTAAAGCATTTTTGTCCATTTCTAAACCTTTTTAAAGCTATTTTTTCCTTTTCTAAGCTGTTTTTGTCAAATTCCAGCCCTTTTGAAGCCATTTTTGTCAATTTCTAACATTTTTAGCAGTTTTTTTTCCCCTTTCTCACCCATTTTAGCCCATTTCTAAGTCGTTTGAAGCCTTTTTTGATTGCCTTTTCGAAACCATTTTTTGTCCATTTCTCAACGCTTTTTGGCTGTGTTCGGCTATTTCTAAGCAATTTTTGCCTTTTAAATTCCCCTTTTGCCCATTTGAAACTCCTTGAAAGCCATTTTTGGCCATTTCTATTGTATCTTTGGCAAGTCTCAAAGGGTTTTAAGGCAGTTTTTTCCTTTTCTTACTAGTTTATGCCCCATTGTTTTCTGTTTTCAGTCTTTTTTTGGCCATTTCTAACACATTTTTGCGATTTTCTAACCCGTTTTAATTCATTTTTCCCTTTTCTAACCAACCCAGTTTTGTCAAATTCCAGCCCTTTGGAAGCCATTTTTGTTCTTTTCTAACCCATTTTTGTCAACTTCTAACAATTTTTAGCAGTTTTTTCCCCTTGTTCCCATTTTTGCCCATTTCTATCAAATTTTCTAGCAGTTATTTTCTTTTTCAAACCCATTTTTGGCCATTTCTCTCTATTTTTAGCAGTTTTTTGACGTTTATAACCCATTTTTCTATATTTCTAACCCTTTTAAATCTTTTTTTTTCCTTTTCTAAGCTGTTTTTGTCAAATTCCAACCCTTTTTAAGACATCTTTTTCCTTTTGTAACCCTTTTTTGTTTTTTTTCCAGCAATGTTTTAGACTTTTTTCCTTTTCTAACTCATTTTTGCCCATTTCTAAGTCGTTTGAAGCGTTTTTTAATTTTACTTTTGTAACCCATTTTTGTCCATTTCTAACCCTTTTAAAGCTATTTTTTTCCTTTTCCAAGCTGTTTTTGTCAAAATCCAGCCCTTTTTTAGCCATTTTTTCCTTTTGCAACCCTTTTTTCTTAATTTCCAACAATTTTTAGATGTTTTTTTCCTTTTCGAACCCCTTTTTGCCCATTTCTAAGTCGTTTGAAGAGTTTTTTAATTTTACTTTTGTAAAGCATTTTTTGTCCATTTCTAAACCTTTTTAAAGCTATTTTTTTCCTTTTCTAAGCTGTTTTTGTCAAATTCCAGCCCTTTTGAAGCCATTTTTGTCAATTTCTAACATTTTTTAGCAGTTTTTTTTTCCCTTCTAACCCATTTTAGCCCATTTCTAAGTCGTTTGAAGCCTTTTCTGATTGCCTTTTCGAAACCATTTTTGTCCATTTCTCAACGCTTTTTGGCTGTGTTCGGCTATTTCTAAGCAATTTTTGCCTTTTAAATTCCCCTTTGGCCCATTTGAAACTCCTTGAAAGCCATTTTTGGCCATTTCTATTGTATCTTTGGCAAGTCTCAAAGGGTTTTAAGGCAGTTTTTTCCTTTTCTTACTAGTTTATGCCCCATTGTTTTCTGTTTTCAGTCTTTTTTTGGCCATTTCTAACACATTTTTGCCATTTTCTAACCCGTTTTAATTCATTTTTCCCTTTTCTAACCAACCCAGTTTTGTCAAATTCCAGCCCTTTGGAAGCCATTTTTGTTCTTTTCTAACCCATTTTTGTCAACTTCTAACAATTTTTAGCAGTTTTTTCCCCTTGTTCCCATTTTTGCCCATTTCTATCAATTTTTCTAGCAGTTATTTTCTTTTTCAAACCCATTTTTGGCCATTTCTCTCTATTTTTAGCAGTTTTTTGCCTTTTATAACCCATTTTTCTATATTTCTAACCCTTTTAAATCTTTTTTTTCCTTTTCTAAGCTGTTTTTGTCAAATTCCAACCCTTTTTAAGCCATTTTTTTCCTCTTGTAACCCTTTTTTGTTAATTTCCAACAATTTTTTAGACGTTTTTTCCTTTTCTAATTCATTTTTGCCCATTTCTAAGTCGTTTGAAGGGTTTTTTAATTTTACTTTTGTAACCCATTTTTGTCCATTTCTAACTTTTTTAAAGCTATTTTTTTCCTTTTCCAAGCTGTTTTTGTCAAAATCCAGCCCTTTTTTAGCCATTTTTTCCTTTTGCAACCCTTTTTTCTTAATTTCCAACAATTTTTTAGATGTTTTTTTCCTTTTCGAACCCCTTTTTGCCCATTTCTAAGTCGTTTGAAGAGTTTTTTAATTTTACTTTTGAAAAGCATTTTTTGTCCATTTCTAAACCTTTTTAAAGCTATTTTTTCCTTTTCTAAGCTGTTTTTGTCAAATTCCAGCCCTTTTGAAGCCATTTTTGTCAATTTCTAACATTTTTTAGCAGTTTTTTTTCCCCTTTCTAACCCATTTTAGCCCATTTCTAAGTCGTTTGAAGCCTTTTTTGATTGCCTTTTCGAAACCATTTTTTGTCCATTTCTCAACGCTTTTTGGCTGTGTTCGGCTATTTCTAAGCAATTTTTGCCTTTTAAATTCCCCTTTTGCCCATTTGAAACCCCTTGAAAGCCATTTTTGGCCATTTCTATTGTATCTTTGGCAAGTCTCAAAGGGTTTTAAGGCAGTTTTTTCCTTTTCTTACTAGTTTATGCCCCATTGTTTTCTGTTTTCAGTCTTTTTTTGGCCATTTCTAACACATTTTTGCGATTTTCTAACCCGTTTTAATTCATTTTTCCCTTTTCTAACCAACCCAGTTTTGTCAAATTCCAGCCCTTTGGAAGCCATTTTTGTTCTTTTCTAACCCATTTTTGTCCTTTTCTAACAATTTTTAGCAGTTTTTTCCCCTTGTTCCCATTTTTGCCCATTTCTATCAATTTTTCTAGCAGTTATTTTCTTTTTCAAACCCATTTTTGGCCATTTCTCTCTATTTTTAGCAGTTTTTTGCCTTTTATAACCCATTTTTCTATATTTCTAACCCTTTTAAATCTTTTTTTTTTCCTTTTCTAAGCTGTTTTTGTCAAATTCCAACCCTTTTTAAGCCATTTTTTTCCTTTTGTAACCCTTTTTTGTTAATTTCCAACAGTTTTTTAGACGTTTTTTCCTTTTCTAACTCATTTTTGCCCATTTCTAAGTCATTTGAAGGGTTTTTTAATTTTACTTTTGTAACCCATTTTTGTCCATTTCTAACCCTTTTAAAGCTATTTTTTTCCTTTTCCAAGCTGTTTTTGTCAAAATCCAGCCCTTTTTTAGCCATTTTTTCCTTTTGCAACCCTTTTTTCTTAATTTCCAACAATTTTTAGATGTTTTTTTCCTTTTCGAACCCCTTTTTGCCCATTTCTAAGTCGTTTGAAGAGTTTTTTAATTTTACTTTTGTAAAGCATTTTTGTCCATTTCTAAACCTTTTTAAAGCTATTTTTTCCTTTTCTAAGCTGTTTTTGTCAAATTCCAGCCCTTTTGAAGCCATTTTTGTCAATTTCTAACATTTTTAGCAGTTTTTTTTCCCCTTTCTCACCCATTTTAGCCCATTTCTAAGTCGTTTGAAGCCTTTTTTGATTGCCTTTTCGAAACCATTTTTGTCCATTTCTCAACGCTTTTTGGCTGTGTTCGGCTATTTCTAAGCAATTTTTGCCTTTTAAATTCCCCTTTTGCCCATTTGAAACTCCTTGAAAGACATTTTTGGCCATTTCTATTGTATCTTTGGCAAGTCTCAAAGGGTTTTAAGGCAGTTTTTTCCTTTTCTTACTAGTTTATGCCCCATTGTTTTCTGTTTTCAGTCTTTTTTTGGCCATTTCTAACACATTTTTGCGATTTTCTAACCCGTTTGAATTCATTTTTCCCTTTTCTAACCAACCCAGTTTTGTCAAATTCCAGCCCTTTGGAAGCCATTTTTGTTCTTTTCTAACCCATTTTTGTCAACTTCTAACAATTTTTAGCAGTTTTTTCCCCTTGTTCCCATTTTTGCCCATTTCTATCAAATTTTCTAGCAGTTATTTTCTTTTTCAAACCCATTTTTGGCCATTTCTCTCTATTTTTAGCAGTTTTTTGACGTTTATAACCCATTTTTCTATATTTCTAACCCTTTTAAATCTTTTTTTTCCCTTTTCTAAGCTGTTTTTGTCAAATTCCAACCCTTTTTAAGACATCTTTTTCCTTTTGTAACCCTTTTTTGTTTTTTTTCCAGCAATGTTTTAGACTTTTTTCCTTTTCTAACTCATTTTTGCCCATTTCTAAGTCGTTTGAAGCGTTTTTTAATTTTACTTTTGTAACCCATTTTTGTCCATTTCTAACTTTTTTAAAGCTATTTTTTTCCTTTTCCAAGCTGTTTTTGTCAAAATCCAGCCCTTTTTTAGCCATTTTTTCCTTTTGCAACCCTTTTTTCTTAATTTCCAACAATTTTTTAGATGTTTTTTTCCTTTTCGAACCCCTTTTTGCCCATTTCTAAGTCGTTTGAAGAGTTTTTTAATTTTACTTTTGAAAAGCATTTTTTGTCCAATTCTAAACCTTTTTAAAGCTATTTTTTCCTTTTCTAAGCTGTTTTTGTCAAATTCCAGCCCTTTTGAAGCCATTTTTGTCAATTTCTAACATTTTTTAGCAGTTTTTTTTTCCCTTTCTAACCCATTTTAGCCCATTTCTAAGTCGTTTGAAGCCTTTTTTGATTGCCTTTTCGAAACCATTTTTGTCCATTTCTCAACGCTTTTTGGCTGTGTTCGGCTATTTCTAAGCAATTTTTGCCTTTTAAATTCCCCTTTTGCCCATTTGAAACCCCTTGAAAGCCATTTTTGGCCATTTCTATTGTATCTTTGGCAAGTCTCAAAGGGTTTTAAGGCAGTTTTTTCCTTTTCTTACTAGTTTATGCCCCATTGTTTTCTGTTTTCAGTCTTTTTTTGGCCATTTCTAACACATTTTTGCGATTTTCTAACCCGTTTTAATTCATTTTTCCCTTTTCTAACCAACCCAGTTTTGTCAAATTCCAGCCCTTTGGAAGCCATTTTTGTTCTTTTCTAACCCATTTTTGTCCTTTTCTAACAATTTTTAGCAGTTTTTTCCCCTTGTTCCCATTTTTGCCCATTTCTATCAATTTTTCTAGCAGTTATTTTCTTTTTCAAACCCATTTTTGGCCATTTCTCTCTATTTTTAGCAGTTTTTTGCCTTTTATAACCCATTTTTCTATATTTCTAACCCTTTTAAATCTTTTTTTTTTCCTTTTCTAAGCTGTTTTTGTCAAATTCCAACCCTTTTTAAGCCATTTTTTTCCTTTTGTAACCCTTTTTTGTTAATTTCCAACAGTTTTTTAGACGTTTTTTCCTTTTCTAACTCATTTTTGCCCATTTCTAAGTCATTTGAAGGGTTTTTTAATTTTACTTTTGTAACCCATTTTTGTCCATTTCTAACCCTTTTAAAGCTATTTTTTTCCTTTTCCAAGCTGTTTTTGTCAAAATCCAGCCCTTTTTTAGCCATTTTTTCCTTTTGCAACCCTTTTTTCTTAATTTCCAACAATTTTTAGATGTTTTTTTCCTTTTCGAACCCCTTTTTGCCCATTTCTAAGTCGTTTGAAGAGTTTTTTAATTTTACTTTTGTAAAGCATTTTTGTCCATTTCTAAACCTTTTTAAAGCTATTTTTTCCTTTTCTAAGCTGTTTTTGTCAAATTCCAGCCCTTTTGAAGCCATTTTTGTCAATTTCTAACATTTTTAGCAGTTTTTTTTCCCCTTTCTCACCCATTTTAGCCCATTTCTAAGTCGTTTGAAGCCTTTTTTGATTGCCTTTTCGAAACCATTTTTGTCCATTTCTCAACGCTTTTTGGCTGTGTTCGGCTATTTCTAAGCAATTTTTGCCTTTTAAATTCCCCTTTTGCCCATTTGAAACTCCTTGAAAGCCATTTTTGGCCATTTCTATTGTATCTTTGGCAAGTCTCAAAGGGTTTTAAGGCAGTTTTTTCCTTTTCTTACTAGTTTATGCCCCATTGTTTTCTGTTTTCAGTCTTTTTTTGGCCATTTCTAACACATTTTTGCGATTTTCTAACCCGTTTGAATTCATTTTTCCCTTTTCTAACCAACCCAGTTTTGTCAAATTCCAGCCCTTTGGAAGCCATTTTTGTTCTTTTCTAACCCATTTTTGTCAACTTCTAACAATTTTTAGCAGTTTTTTCCCCTTGTTCCCATTTTTGCCCATTTCTATCAAATTTTCTAGCAGTTATTTTCTTTTTCAAACCCATTTTTGGCCATTTCTCTCTATTTTTAGCAGTTTTTTGACGTTTATAACCCATTTTTCTATATTTCTAACCCTTTTAAATCTTTTTTTTCCCTTTTCTAAGCTGTTTTTGTCAAATTCCAACCCTTTTTAAGACATCTTTTTCCTTTTGTAACCCTTTTTTGTTTTTTTTCCAGCAATGTTTTAGACTTTTTTCCTTTTCTAACTCATTTTTGCCCATTTCTAAGTCGTTTGAAGCGTTTTTTAATTTTACTTTTGTAACCCATTTTTGTCCATTTCTAACTTTTTTAAAGCTATTTTTTTCCTTTTCCAAGCTGTTTTTGTCAAAATCCAGCCCTTTTTTAGCCATTTTTTCCTTTTGCAACCCTTTTTTCTTAATTTCCAACAATTTTTTAGATGTTTTTTTCCTTTTCGAACCCCTTTTTGCCCATTTCTAAGTCGTTTGAAGAGTTTTTTAATTTTACTTTTGTAAAGCATTTTTTGTCCATTTCTAAACCTTTTTAAAGCTATTTTTTTCCTTTTCTAAGCTGTTTTTGTCAAATTCCTGCCCTTTTGAAGCCATTTTTGTCAATTTCTAACATTTTTTAGCAGTTTTTTTTTCCCTTTCTAACCCATTTTAGCCCATTTCTAAGTCGTTTGAAGCCTTTTCTGATTGCCTTTTCGAAACCATTTTTGTCCATTTCTCAACGCTTTTTGGCTGTGTTCGGCTATTTCTAAGCAATTTTTGCCTTTTAAATTCCCCTTTGGCCCATTTGAAACTCCTTGAAAGCCATTTTTGGCCATTTCTATTGTATCTTTGGCAAGTCTCAAAGGGTTTTTAAGGCAGTTTTTTCCTTTTCTTACTAGTTTATGCCCCATTGTTTTCTGTTTTCAGTCTTTTTTTGGCCATTTCTAACACATTTTTGCGATTTTCTAACCCGTTTGAATTCATTTTTCCCTTTTCTAACCAACCCAGTTTTGTCAAATTCCAGCCCTTTGGAAGCCATTTTTGTTCTTTTCTAACCCATTTTTGTCAACTTCTAACAATTTTTAGCAGTTTTTTCCCCTTGTTCCCATTTTTGCCCATTTCTATCAATTTTTCTAGCAGTTATTTTCTTTTTCAAACCCATTTTTGGCCATTTCTCACGATTTTTAGCAGTTTTTTGACGTTTATAACCCATTTTTCTATATTTCTAACCCTTTTAAATCTTTTTTTTTCCTTTTCTAAGCTGTTTTTGTCAAATTCCAACCCTTTTTAAGCCATTTTTTTCCTTTTGTAACCCTTTTTTGTGTTTTTCCAACAATTTTTTAGACGTTTTTTCCTTTTCTAACTCATTTTTGCCCATTTCTAAGTCATTTGAAGGGTTTTTTAATTTTACTTTTGTAACCCATTTTTGTCCATTTCTAACCCTTTTAAAGCTATTTTTTTTCCTTTTCCAAGCTGTTTTTGTCAAAATCCAGCCCTTTTTTAGCCATTTTTTCCTTTTGCAACCCTTTTTTCTTAATTTCCAACAATTTTTAGATGTTTTTTTCCTTTTCGAACCCCTTTTTGCCCATTTCTAAGTCGTTTGAAGAGTTTTTTAATTTTACTTTTGTAAAGCATTTTTGTCCATTTCTAAACCTTTTTAAAGCTTTTTTTTTCCTTTTCTAAGCTGTTTTTGTCAAATTCCAGCCCTTTTGAAGCCATTTTTGTCAATTTCTAACATTTTTAGCAGTTTTTTTTTCCCCTTTCTCACCCATTTTAGCCCATTTCTAAGTCGTTTGAAGCCTTTTTTGATTGCCTTTTCGAAACCATTTTTGTCCATTTCTCAACGCTTTTTGGCTGTGTTCGGCTATTTCTAAGCAATTTTTGCCTTTTAAATTCCCCTTTTGCCCATTTGAAACTCCTTGAAAGACATTTTTGGCCATTTCTATTGTATCTTTGGCAAGTCTCAAAGGGTTTTAAGGCAGTTTTTTCCTTTTCTTACTAGTTTATGCCCCATTGTTTTCTGTTTTCAGTCTTTTTTTGGCCATTTCTAACACATTTTTGCGATTTTCTAACCCGTTTTAATTCATTTTTCCCTTTTCTAACCAACCCAGTTTTGTCAAATTCCAGCCCTTTGGAAACCATTTTTGTTCTTTTCTAATCCATTTTTGTCCTTTTCTAACAATTTTTAGCAGTTTTTTCCCCTTGTTCCCATTTTTGCCCATTTCTATCAATTTTTCTAGCAGTTATTTTCTTTTTCAAACCCATTTTTGGCCATTTCTCACGATTTTTAGCAGTTTTTTGACGTTTATAACCCATTTTTCTATATTTCTAACCCTTTTAAATCTTTTTTTTTCCTTTTCTAAGCTGTTTTTGTCAAATTCCAACCCTTTTTAAGCCATTTTTTTCCTTTTGTAACCCTTTTTTGTGTTTTTCCAACAATTTTTTAGACTTTTTTCCTTTTCTAACTCATTTTTGCCCATTTCTAAGTCATTTGAAGGGTTTTTTAATTTTACTTTTGTAACCCATTTTTGTCCATTTCTAACCCTTTTATAGCTATTTTTTTCCTTTTCCAAGCTGTTTTTGTCAAAATCCAGCCCTTTTTTAGCCATTTTTTCCTTTTGCAACCCTTTTTTCTTAATTTCCAACAATTTTTAGATGTTTTTTTCCTTTTCGAACCCCTTTTTGCCCATTTCTAAGTCGTTTGAAGAGTTTTTTAATTTTACTTTTGTAAAGCATTTTTGTCCATTTCTAAACCTTTTTAAAGCTATTTTTTCCTTTTCTAAGCTGTTTTTGTCAAATTCCAGCCCTTTTGAAGCCATTTTTGTCAATTTCTAACATTTTTAGCAGTTTTTTTTCCCCTTTCTCACCCATTTTAGCCCATTTCTAAGTCGTTTGAAGCCTTTTTTGATTGCCTTTTCGAAACCATTTTTTGTCCATTTCTCAACGCTTTTTGGCTGTGTTCGGCTATTTCTAAGCAATTTTTGCCTTTTAAATTCCCCTTTTGCCCATTTGAAACTCCTTGAAAGCCATTTTTGGCCATTTCTATTGTATCTTTGGCAAGTCTCAAAGGGTTTTAAGGCAGTTTTTTCCTTTTCTTACTAGTTTATGCCCCATTGTTTTCTGTTTTCAGTCTTTTTTTGGCCATTTCTAACACATTTTTGCGATTTTCTAACCCGTTTTAATTCATTTTTCCCTTTTCTAACCAACCCAGTTTTGTCAAATTCCAGCCCTTTGGAAGCCATTTTTGTTCTTTTCTAACCCATTTTTGTCAACTTCTAACAATTTTTAGCAGTTTTTTCCCCTTGTTCCCATTTTTGCCCATTTCTATCAAATTTTCTAGCAGTTATTTTCTTTTTCAAACCCATTTTTGGCCATTTCTCTCTATTTTTAGCAGTTTTTTGACGTTTATAACCCATTTTTCTATATTTCTAACCCTTTTAAATCTTTTTTTTTCCTTTTCTAAGCTGTTTTTGTCAAATTCCAACCCTTTTTAAGACATCTTTTTCCTTTTGTAACCCTTTTTTGTTTTTTTTCCAGCAATGTTTTAGACTTTTTTCCTTTTCTAACTCATTTTTGCCCATTTCTAAGTCGTTTGAAGCGTTTTTTAATTTTACTTTTGTAACCCATTTTTGTCCATTTCTAACCCTTTTAAAGCTATTTTTTTCCTTTTCCAAGCTGTTTTTGTCAAAATCCAGCCCTTTTTTAGCCATTTTTTCCTTTTGCAACCCTTTTTTCTTAATTTCCAACAATTTTTAGATGTTTTTTTCCTTTTCGAACCCCTTTTTGCCCATTTCTAAGTCGTTTGAAGAGTTTTTTAATTTTACTTTTGTAAAGCATTTTTTGTCCATTTCTAAACCTTTTTAAAGCTATTTTTTTCCTTTTCTAAGCTGTTTTTGTCAAATTCCAGCCCTTTTGAAGCCATTTTTGTCAATTTCTAACATTTTTTAGCAGTTTTTTTTTCCCTTCTAACCCATTTTAGCCCATTTCTAAGTCGTTTGAAGCCTTTTCTGATTGCCTTTTCGAAACCATTTTTGTCCATTTCTCAACGCTTTTTGGCTGTGTTCGGCTATTTCTAAGCAATTTTTGCCTTTTAAATTCCCCTTTGGCCCATTTGAAACTCCTTGAAAGCCATTTTTGGCCATTTCTATTGTATCTTTGGCAAGTCTCAAAGGGTTTTAAGGCAGTTTTTTCCTTTTCTTACTAGTTTATGCCCCATTGTTTTCTGTTTTCAGTCTTTTTTTGGCCATTTCTAACACATTTTTGCCATTTTCTAACCCGTTTTAATTCATTTTTCCCTTTTCTAACCAACCCAGTTTTGTCAAATTCCAGCCCTTTGGAAGCCATTTTTGTTCTTTTCTAACCCATTTTTGTCAACTTCTAACAATTTTTAGCAGTTTTTTCCCCTTGTTCCCATTTTTGCCCATTTCTATCAATTTTTCTAGCAGTTATTTTCTTTTTCAAACCCATTTTTGGCCATTTCTCTCTATTTTTAGCAGTTTTTTGCCTTTTATAACCCATTTTTCTATATTTCTAACCCTTTTAAATCTTTTTTTTCCTTTTCTAAGCTGTTTTTGTCAAATTCCAACCCTTTTTAAGCCATTTTTTTCCTCTTGTAACCCTTTTTTGTTAATTTCCAACAATTTTTTAGACGTTTTTTCCTTTTCTAATTCATTTTTGCCCATTTCTAAGTCGTTTGAAGGGTTTTTTAATTTTACTTTTGTAACCCATTTTTGTCCATTTCTAACTTTTTTAAAGCTATTTTTTTCCTTTTCCAAGCTGTTTTTGTCAAAATCCAGCCCTTTTTTAGCCATTTTTTCCTTTTGCAACCCTTTTTTCTTAATTTCCAACAATTTTTTAGATGTTTTTTTCCTTTTCGAACCCCTTTTTGCCCATTTCTAAGTCGTTTGAAGAGTTTTTTAATTTTACTTTTGAAAAGCATTTTTTGTCCATTTCTAAACCTTTTTAAAGCTATTTTTTCCTTTTCTAAGCTGTTTTTGTCAAATTCCAGCCCTTTTGAAGCCATTTTTGTCAATTTCTAACATTTTTTAGCAGTTTTTTTTCCCCTTTCTAACCCATTTTAGCCCATTTCTAAGTCGTTTGAAGCCTTTTTTGATTGCCTTTTCGAAACCATTTTTTGTCCATTTCTCAACGCTTTTTGGCTGTGTTCGGCTATTTCTAAGCAATTTTTGCCTTTTAAATTCCCCTTTTGCCCATTTGAAACCCCTTGAAAGCCATTTTTGGCCATTTCTATTGTATCTTTGGCAAGTCTCAAAGGGTTTTAAGGCAGTTTTTTCCTTTTCTTACTAGTTTATGCCCCATTGTTTTCTGTTTTCAGTCTTTTTTTGGCCATTTCTAACACATTTTTGCGATTTTCTAACCCGTTTTAATTCATTTTTCCCTTTTCTAACCAACCCAGTTTTGTCAAATTCCAGCCCTTTGGAAGCCATTTTTGTTCTTTTCTAACCCATTTTTGTCCTTTTCTAACAATTTTTAGCAGTTTTTTCCCCTTGTTCCCATTTTTGCCCATTTCTATCAATTTTTCTAGCAGTTATTTTCTTTTTCAAACCCATTTTTGGCCATTTCTCTCTATTTTTAGCAGTTTTTTGCCTTTTATAACCCATTTTTCTATATTTCTAACCCTTTTAAATCTTTTTTTTTCCTTTTCTAAGCTGTTTTTGTCAAATTCCAACCCTTTTTAAGCCATTTTTTTCCTTTTGTAACCCTTTTTTGTTAATTTCCAACAGTTTTTTAGACGTTTTTTCCTTTTCTAACTCATTTTTGCCCATTTCTAAGTCATTTGAAGGGTTTTTTAATTTTACTTTTGTAACCCATTTTTGTCCATTTCTAACCCTTTTAAAGCTATTTTTTTTCCTTTTCCAAGCTGTTTTTGTCAAAATCCAGCCCTTTTTTAGCCATTTTTTCCTTTTGCAACCCTTTTTTCTTAATTTCCAACAATTTTTAGATGTTTTTTTCCTTTTCGAACCCCTTTTTGCCCATTTCTAAGTCGTTTGAAGAGTTTTTTAATTTTACTTTTGTAAAGCATTTTTGTCCATTTCTAAACCTTTTTAAAGCTTTTTTTTCCTTTTCTAAGCTGTTTTTGTCAAATTCCAGCCCTTTTGAAGCCATTTTTGTCAATTTCTAACATTTTTAGCAGTTTTTTTTTCCCCTTTCTCACCCATTTTAGCCCATTTCTAAGTCGTTTGAAGCCTTTTTTGATTGCCTTTTCGAAACCATTTTTGTCCATTTCTCAACGCTTTTTGGCTGTGTTCGGCTATTTCTAAGCAATTTTTGCCGTTTAAATTCCCCTTTTGCCCATTTGAAACTCCTTGAAAGACATTTTTGGCCATTTCTATTGTATCTTTGGCAAGTCTCAAAGGGTTTTAAGGCAGTTTTTTCCTTTTCTTACTAGTTTATGCCCCATTGTTTTCTGTTTTCAGTCTTTTTTTGGCCATTTCTAACACATTTTTGCGATTTTCTAACCCGTTTTGATTCATTTTTCCCTTTTCTAACCAACCCAGTTTTGTCAAATTCCAGCCCTTTGGAAACCATTTTTGTTCTTTTCTAACCCATTTTTGTCCTTTTCTAACAATTTTTAGCAGTTTTTTCCCCTTGTTCCCATTTTTGCCCATTTCTATCAATTTTTCTAGCAGTTATTTTCTTTTTCAAACCCATTTTTGGCCATTTCTCACGATTTTTAGCAGTTTTTTGACGTTTATAACCCATTTTTCTATATTTCTAACCCTTTTAAATCTTTTTTTTTCCTTTTCTAAGCTGTTTTTGTCAAATTCCAACCCTTTTTAAGCCATTTTTTTCCTTTTGTAACCCTTTTTTGTGTTTTTCCAACAATTTTTTAGACGTTTTTTCCTTTTCTAACTCATTTTTGCCCATTTCTAAGTCATTTGAAGGGTTTTTTAATTTTACTTTTGTAACCCATTTTTGTCCATTTCTAACCCTTTTAAAGCTATTTTTTTTCCTTTTCCAAGCTGTTTTTGTCAAAATCCAGCCCTTTTTTAGCCATTTTTTCCTTTTGCAACCCTTTTTTCTTAATTTCCAACAATTTTTAGATGTTTTTTTCCTTTTCGAACCCCTTTTTGCCCATTTCTAAGTCGTTTGAAGAGTTTTTTAATTTTACTTTTGTAAAGCATTTTTGTCCATTTCTAAACCTTTTTAAAGCTTTTTTTTTCCTTTTCTAAGCTGTTTTTGTCAAATTCCAGCCCTTTTGAAGCCATTTTTGTCAATTTCTAACATTTTTAGCAGTTTTTTTTTCCCCTTTCTCACCCATTTTAGCCCATTTCTAAGTCGTTTGAAGCCTTTTTTGATTGCCTTTTCGAAACCATTTTTGTCCATTTCTCAACGCTTTTTGGCTGTGTTCGGCTATTTCTAAGCAATTTTTGCCTTTTAAATTCCCCTTTTGCCCATTTGAAACTCCTTGAAAGACATTTTTGGCCATTTCTATTGTATCTTTGGCAAGTCTCAAAGGGTTTTAAGGCAGTTTTTTCCTTTTCTTACTAGTTTATGCCCCATTGTTTTCTGTTTTCAGTCTTTTTTTGGCCATTTCTAACACATTTTTGCGATTTTCTAACCCGTTTTAATTCATTTTTCCCTTTTCTAACCAACCCAGTTTTGTCAAATTCCAGCCCTTTGGAAACCATTTTTGTTCTTTTCTAACCCATTTTTGTCCTTTTCTAACAATTTTTAGCAGTTTTTTCCCCTTGTTCCCATTTTTGCCCATTTCTATCAATTTTTCTAGCAGTTATTTTCTTTTTCAAACCCATTTTTGGCCATTTCTCACGATTTTTAGCAGTTTTTTGCCTTTTATAACCCATTTTTCTATATTTCTAACCCTTTTAAATCTTTTTTTTTCCTTTTCTAAGCTGTTTTTGTCAAATTCCAACCCTTTTTAAGCCATTTTTTTCCTTTTGTAACCCTTTTTTGTGTTTTTCCAACAATTTTTTAGACTTTTTTCCTTTTCTAACTCATTTTTGCCCATTTCTAAGTCATTTGAAGGGTTTTTTAATTTTACTTTTGTAACCCATTTTTGTCCATTTCTAACCCTTTTAAAGCTATTTTTTTCCTTTTCCAAGCTGTTTTTGTCAAAATCCAGCCCTTTTTTAGCCATTTTTTCCTTTTGCAACCCTTTTTTCTTAATTTCCAACAATTTTTAGATGTTTTTTTCCTTTTCGAACCCCTTTTTGCCCATTTCTAAGTCGTTTGAAGAGTTTTTTAATTTTACTTTTGTAAAGCATTTTTGTCCATTTCTAAACCTTTTTAAAGCTATTTTTTCCTTTTCTAAGCTGTTTTTGTCAAATTCCAGCCCTTTTGAAGCCATTTTTGTCAATTTCTAACATTTTTAGCAGTTTTTTTTCCCCTTTCTAACCCATTTTAGCCCATTTCTAAGTCGTTTGAAGCCTTTTTTGATTGCCTTTTCGAAACCATTTTTTGTCCATTTCTCAACGCTTTTTGGCTGTGTTCGGCTATTTCTAAGCAATTTTTGCCTTTTAAATTCCCCTTTTGCCCATTTGAAACTCCTTGAAAGCCATTTTTGGCCATTTCTATTGTATCTTTGGCAAGTCTCAAAGGGTTTTAAGGCAGTTTTTTCCTTTTCTTACTAGTTTATGCCCCATTGTTTTCTGTTTTCAGTCTTTTTTTGGCCATTTCTAACACATTTTTGCGATTTTCTAACCCGTTTTAATTCATTTTTCCCTTTTCTAACCAACCCAGTTTTGTCAAATTCCAGCCCTTTGGAAGCCATTTTTGTTCTTTTCTAACCCATTTTTGTCAACTTCTAACAATTTTTAGCAGTTTTTTCCCCTTGTTCCCATTTTTGCCCATTTCTATCAAATTTTCTAGCAGTTATTTTCTTTTTCAAACCCATTTTTGGCCATTTCTCTCTATTTTTAGCAGTTTTTTGACGTTTATAACCCATTTTTCTATATTTCTAACCCTTTTAAATCTTTTTTTTTCCTTTTCTAAGCTGTTTTTGTCAAATTCCAACCCTTTTTAAGACATCTTTTTCCTTTTGTAACCCTTTTTTGTTTTTTTTCCAGCAATGTTTTAGACTTTTTTCCTTTTCTAACTCATTTTTGCCCATTTCTAAGTCGTTTGAAGCGTTTTTTAATTTTACTTTTGTAACCCATTTTTGTCCATTTCTAACCCTTTTAAAGCTATTTTTTTCCTTTTCCAAGCTGTTTTTGTCAAAATCCAGCCCTTTTTTAGCCATTTTTTCCTTTTGCAACCCTTTTTTCTTAATTTCCAACAATTTTTAGATGTTTTTTTCCTTTTCGAACCCCTTTTTGCCCATTTCTAAGTCGTTTGAAGAGTTTTTTAATTTTACTTTTGTAAAGCATTTTTTGTCCATTTCTAAACCTTTTTAAAGCTATTTTTTTCCTTTTCTAAGCTGTTTTTGTCAAATTCCAGCCCTTTTGAAGCCATTTTTGTCAATTTCTAACATTTTTTAGCAGTTTTTTTTTCCCTTCTAACCCATTTTAGCCCATTTCTAAGTCGTTTGAAGCCTTTTCTGATTGCCTTTTCGAAACCATTTTTGTCCATTTCTCAACGCTTTTTGGCTGTGTTCGGCTATTTCTAAGCAATTTTTGCCTTTTAAATTCCCCTTTGGCCCATTTGAAACTCCTTGAAAGCCATTTTTGGCCATTTCTATTGTATCTTTGGCAAGTCTCAAAGGGTTTTAAGGCAGTTTTTTCCTTTTCTTACTAGTTTATGCCCCATTGTTTTCTGTTTTCAGTCTTTTTTTGGCCATTTCTAACACATTTTTGCCATTTTCTAACCCGTTTTAATTCATTTTTCCCTTTTCTAACCAACCCAGTTTTGTCAAATTCCAGCCCTTTGGAAGCCATTTTTGTTCTTTTCTAACCCATTTTTGTCAACTTCTAACAATTTTTAGCAGTTTTTTCCCCTTGTTCCCATTTTTGCCCATTTCTATCAATTTTTCTAGCAGTTATTTTCTTTTTCAAACCCATTTTTGGCCATTTCTCTCTATTTTTAGCAGTTTTTTGCCTTTTATAACCCATTTTTCTATATTTCTAACCCTTTTAAATCTTTTTTTTCCTTTTCTAAGCTGTTTTTGTCAAATTCCAACCCTTTTTAAGCCATTTTTTTCCTCTTGTAACCCTTTTTTGTTAATTTCCAACAATTTTTTAGACGTTTTTTCCTTTTCTAATTCATTTTTGCCCATTTCTAAGTCGTTTGAAGGGTTTTTTAATTTTACTTTTGTAACCCATTTTTGTCCATTTCTAACCCTTTTAAAGCTATTTTTTTTCCTTTTCCAAGCTGTTTTTGTCAAAATCCAGCCCTTTTTTAGCCATTTTTTCCTTTTGCAACCCTTTTTTCTTAATTTCCAACAATTTTTAGATGTTTTTTTCCTTTTCGAACCCCTTTTTGCCCATTTCTAAGTCGTTTGAAGAGTTTTTTAATTTTACTTTTGTAAAGCATTTTTGTCCATTTCTAAACCTTTTTAAAGCTTTTTTTTCCTTTTCTAAGCTGTTTTTGTCAAATTCCAGCCCTTTTGAAGCCATTTTTGTCAATTTCTAACATTTTTAGCAGTTTTTTTTTCCCCTTTCTCACCCATTTTAGCCCATTTCTAAGTCGTTTGAAGCCTTTTTTGATTGCCTTTTCGAAACCATTTTTGTCCATTTCTCAACGCTTTTTGGCTGTGTTCGGCTATTTCTAAGCAATTTTTGCCTTTTAAATTCCCCTTTTGCCCATTTGAAACTCCTTGAAAGACATTTTTGGCCATTTCTATTGTATCTTTGGCAAGTCTCAAAGGGTTTTAAGGCAGTTTTTTCCTTTTCTTACTAGTTTATGCCCCATTGTTTTCTGTTTTCAGTCTTTTTTTGGCCATTTCTAACACATTTTTGCGATTTTCTAACCCGTTTTGATTCATTTTTCCCTTTTCTAACCAACCCAGTTTTGTCAAATTCCAGCCCTTTGGAAACCATTTTTGTTCTTTTCTAACCCATTTTTGTCCTTTTCTAACAATTTTTAGCAGTTTTTTCCCCTTGTTCCCATTTTTGCCCATTTCTATCAATTTTTCTAGCAGTTATTTTCTTTTTCAAACCCATTTTTGGCCATTTCTCACGATTTTTAGCAGTTTTTTGACGTTTATAACCCATTTTTCTATATTTCTAACCCTTTTAAATCTTTTTTTTTCCTTTTCTAAGCTGTTTTTGTCAAATTCCAACCCTTTTTAAGCCATTTTTTTCCTTTTGTAACCCTTTTTTGTGTTTTTCCAACAATTTTTTAGACTTTTTTCCTTTTCTAACTCATTTTTGCCCATTTCTAAGTCATTTGAAGGGTTTTTTAATTTTACTTTTGTAACCCATTTTTGTCCATTTCTAACCCTTTTAAAGCTATTTTTTTCCTTTTCCAAGCTGTTTTTGTCAAAATCCAGCCCTTTTTTAGCCATTTTTTCCTTTTGCAACCCTTTTTTCTTAATTTCCAACAATTTTTAGATGTTTTTTTCCTTTTCGAACCCCTTTTTGCCCATTTCTAAGTCGTTTGAAGAGTTTTTTAATTTTACTTTTGTAAAGCATTTTTGTCCATTTCTAAACCTTTTTAAAGCTATTTTTTCCTTTTCTAAGCTGTTTTTGTCAAATTCCAGCCCTTTTGAAGCCATTTTTGTCAATTTCTAACATTTTTAGCAGTTTTTTTTCCCCTTTCTAACCCATTTTAGCCCATTTCTAAGTCTTTTGAAGCCTTTTTTGATTGCCTTTTCGAAACCATTTTTTGTCCATTTCTCAACGCTTTTTGGCTGTGTTCGGCTATTTCTAAGCAATTTTTGCCTTTTAAATTCCCCTTTTGCCCATTTGAAACTCCTTGAAAGCCATTTTTGGCCATTTCTATTGTATCTTTGGCAAGTCTCAAAGGGTTTTAAGGCAGTTTTTTCCTTTTCTTACTAGTTTATGCCCCATTGTTTTCTGTTTTCAGTCTTTTTTTGGCCATTTCTAACACATTTTTGCGATTTTCTAACCCGTTTTAATTCATTTTTCCCTTTTCTAACCAACCCAGTTTTGTCAAATTCCAGCCCTTTGGAAGCCATTTTTGTTCTTTTCTAACCCATTTTTGTCAACTTCTAACAATTTTTAGCAGTTTTTTCCCCTTGTTCCCATTTTTGCCCATTTCTATCAAATTTTCTAGCAGTTATTTTCTTTTTCAAACCCATTTTTGGCCATTTCTCTCTATTTTTAGCAGTTTTTTGACGTTTATAACCCATTTTTCTATATTTCTAACCCTTTTAAATCTTTTTTTTTCCTTTTCTAAGCTGTTTTTGTCAAATTCCAACCCTTTTTAAGCCATTTTTTTCCTTTTGTAACCCTTTTTTGTTTTTTTTCCAGCAATGTTTTAGACTTTTTTCCTTTTCTAACTCATTTTTGCCCATTTCTAAGTCGTTTGAAGCGTTTTTTAATTTTACTTTTGTAACCCATTTTTGTCCATTTCTAACCCTTTTAAAGCTATTTTTTTCCTTTTCCAAGCTGTTTTTGTCAAAATCCAGCCCTTTTTTAGCCATTTTTTCCTTTTGCAACCCTTTTTTCTTAATTTCCAACAATTTTTAGATGTTTTTTTCCTTTTCGAACCCCTTTTTGCCCATTTCTAAGTCGTTTGAAGAGTTTTTTAATTTTACTTTTGTAAAGCATTTTTGTCCATTTCTAAACCTTTTTAAAGCTATTTTTTCCTTTTCTAAGCTGTTTTTGTCAAATTCCAGCCCTTTTGAAGCCATTTTTGTCAATTTCTAACATTTTTAGCAGTTTTTTTTCCCCTTTCTAACCCATTTTAGCCCATTTCTAAGTCGTTTGAAGCCTTTTTTGATTGCCTTTTCGAAACCATTTTTTGTCCATTTCTCAACGCTTTTTGGCTGTGTTCGGCTATTTCTAAGCAATTTTTGCCTTTTAAATTCCCCTTTTGCCCATTTGAAACTCCTTGAAAGCCATTTTTGGCCATTTCTATTGTATCTTTGGCAAGTCTCAAAGGGTTTTAAGGCAGTTTTTTCCTTTTCTTACTAGTTTATGCCCCATTGTTTTCTGTTTTCAGTCTTTTTTTGGCCATTTCTAACACATTTTTGCGATTTTCTAACCCGTTTTAATTCATTTTTCCCTTTTCTAACCAACCCAGTTTTGTCAAATTCCAGCCCTTTGGAAGCCATTTTTGTTCTTTTCTAACCCATTTTTGTCAACTTCTAACAATTTTTAGCAGTTTTTTCCCCTTGTTCCCATTTTTGCCCATTTCTATCAATTTTTCTAGCAGTTATTTTCTTTTTCAAACCCATTTTTGGCCATTTCTCTCTATTTTTAGCAGTTTTTTGCCTTTTATAACCCATTTTTCTATATTTCTAACCCTTTTAAATCTTTTTTTTCCTTTTCTAAGCTGTTTTTGTCAAATTCCAACCCTTTTTAAGCCATTTTTTTCCTCTTGTAACCCTTTTTTGTTAATTTCCAACAATTTTTTAGACGTTTTTTCCTTTTCTAACTCATTTTTGCCCATTTCTAAGTCGTTTGAAGGGTTTTTTAATTTTACTTTTGTAACCCATTTTTGTCCATTTCTAACTTTTTTAAAGCTATTTTTTTCCTTTTCCAAGCTGTTTTTGTCAAAATCCAGCCCTTTTTTAGCCATTTTTTCCTTTTGCAACCCTTTTTTCTTAATTTCCAACAATTTTTTAGATGTTTTTTTCCTTTTCGAACCCCTTTTTGCCCATTTCTAAGTCGTTTGAAGAGTTTTTTAATTTTACTTTTGAAAAGCATTTTTTGTCCATTTCTAAACCTTTTTAAAGCTATTTTTTCCTTTTCTAAGCTGTTTTTGTCAAATTCCAGCCCTTTTGAAGCCATTTTTGTCAATTTCTAACATTTTTTAGCAGTTTTTTTTTCCCTTTCTAACCCATTTTAGCCCATTTCTAAGTCGTTTGAAGCCTTTTTTGATTGCCTTTTCGAAACCATTTTTTGTCCATTTCTCAACGCTTTTTGGCTGTGTTCGGCTATTTCTAAGCAATTTTTGCCTTTTAAATTCCCCTTTTGCCCATTTGAAACCCCTTGAAAGCCATTTTTGGCCATTTCTATTGTATCTTTGGCAAGTCTCAAAGGGTTTTAAGGCAGTTTTTTCCTTTTCTTACTAGTTTATGCCCCATTGTTTTCTGTTTTCAGTCTTTTTTTGGCCATTTCTAACACATTTTTGCGATTTTCTAACCCGTTTTAATTCATTTTTCCCTTTTCTAACCAACCCAGTTTTGTCAAATTCCAGCCCTTTGGAAGCCATTTTTGTTCTTTTCTAACCCATTTTTGTCCTTTTCTAACAATTTTTAGCAGTTTTTTCCCCTTGTTCCCATTTTTGCCCATTTCTATCAATTTTTCTAGCAGTTATTTTCTTTTTCAAACCCATTTTTGGCCATTTCTCTCTATTTTTAGCAGTTTTTTGCCTTTTATAACCCATTTTTCTATATTTCTAACCCTTTTAAATCTTTTTTTTTCCTTTTCTAAGCTGTTTTTGTCAAATTCCAACCCTTTTTAAGCCATTTTTTTCCTTTTGTAACCCTTTTTTGTTAATTTCCAACAGTTTTTTAGACGTTTTTTCCTTTTCTAACTCATTTTTGCCCATTTCTAAGTCATTTGAAGGGTTTTTTAATTTTACTTTTGTAACCCATTTTTGTCCATTTCTAACCCTTTTAAAGCTATTTTTTTTCCTTTTCCAAGCTGTTTTTGTCAAAATCCAGCCCTTTTTTAGCCATTTTTTCCTTTTGCAACCCTTTTTTCTTAATTTCCAACAATTTTTAGATGTTTTTTTCCTTTTCGAACCCCTTTTTGCCCATTTCTAAGTCGTTTGAAGAGTTTTTTAATTTTACTTTTGTAAAGCATTTTTGTCCATTTCTAAACCTTTTTAAAGCTTTTTTTTTCCTTTTCTAAGCTGTTTTTGTCAAATTCCAGCCCTTTTGAAGCCATTTTTGTCAATTTCTAACATTTTTAGCAGTTTTTTTTTCCCCTTTCTCACCCATTTTAGCCCATTTCTAAGTCGTTTGAAGCCTTTTTTGATTGCCTTTTCGAAACCATTTTTGTCCATTTCTCAACGCTTTTTGGCTGTGTTCGGCTATTTCTAAGCAATTTTTGCCTTTTAAATTCCCCTTTTGCCCATTTGAAACTCCTTGAAAGACATTTTTGGCCATTTCTATTGTATCTTTGGCAAGTCTCAAAGGGTTTTAAGGCAGTTTTTTCCTTTTCTTACTAGTTTATGCCCCATTGTTTTCTGTTTTCAGTCTTTTTTTGGCCATTTCTAACACATTTTTGCGATTTTCTAACCCGTTTTGATTCATTTTTCCCTTTTCTAACCAACCCAGTTTTGTCAAATTCCAGCCCTTTGGAAACCATTTTTGTTCTTTTCTAACCCATTTTTGTCCTTTTCTAACAATTTTTAGCAGTTTTTTCCCCTTGTTCCCATTTTTGCCCATTTCTATCAATTTTTCTAGCAGTTACTTTCTTTTTCAAACCCATTTTTGGCCATTTCTCACGATTTTTAGCAGTTTTTTGACGTTTATAACCCATTTTTCTATATTTCTAACCCTTTTAAATCTTTTTTTTTCCTTTTCTAAGCTGTTTTTGTCAAATTCCAACCCTTTTTAAGCCATTTTTTTCCTTTTGTAACCCTTTTTTGTGTTTTTCCAACAATTTTTTAGACTTTTTTCCTTTTCTAACTCATTTTTGCCCATTTCTAAGTCATTTGAAGGGTTTTTTAATTTTACTTTTGTAACCCATTTTTGTCCATTTCTAACCCTTTTAAAGCTATTTTTTTCCTTTTCCAAGCTGTTTTTGTCAAAATCCAGCCCTTTTTTAGCCATTTTTTCCTTTTGCAACCCTTTTTTCTTAATTTCCAACAATTTTTAGATGTTTTTTTCCTTTTCGAACCCCTTTTTGCCCATTTCTAAGTCGTTTGAAGAGTTTTTTAATTTTACTTTTGTAAAGCATTTTTGTCCATTTCTAAACCTTTTTAAAGCTATTTTTTCCTTTTCTAAGCTGTTTTTGTCAAATTCCAGCCCTTTTGAAGCCATTTTTGTCAATTTCTAACATTTTTAGCAGTTTTTTTTCCCCTTTCTAACCCATTTTAGCCCATTTCTAAGTCGTTTGAAGCCTTTTTTGATTGCCTTTTCGAAACCATTTTTTGTCCATTTCTCAACGCTTTTTGGCTGTGTTCGGCTATTTCTAAGCAATTTTTGCCTTTTAAATTCCCCTTTTGCCCATTTGAAACTCCTTGAAAGCCATTTTTGGCCATTTCTATTGTATCTTTGGCAAGTCTCAAAGGGTTTTAAGGCAGTTTTTTCCTTTTCTTACTAGTTTATGCCCCATTGTTTTCTGTTTTCAGTCTTTTTTTGGCCATTTCTAACACATTTTTGCGATTTTCTAACCCGTTTTAATTCATTTTTCCCTTTTCTAACCAACCCAGTTTTGTCAAATTCCAGCCCTTTGGAAGCCATTTTTGTTCTTTTCTAACCCATTTTTGTCAACTTCTAACAATTTTTAGCAGTTTTTTCCCCTTGTTCCCATTTTTGCCCATTTCTATCAAATTTTCTAGCAGTTATTTTCTTTTTCAAACCCATTTTTGGCCATTTCTCTCTATTTTTAGCAGTTTTTTGACGTTTATAACCCATTTTTCTATATTTCTAACCCTTTTAAATCTTTTTTTTTCCTTTTCTAAGCTGTTTTTGTCAAATTCCAACCCTTTTTAAGACATCTTTTTCCTTTTGTAACCCTTTTTTGTTTTTTTTCCAGCAATGTTTTAGACTTTTTTCCTTTTCTAACTCATTTTTGCCCATTTCTAAGTCGTTTGAAGCGTTTTTTAATTTTACTTTTGTAACCCATTTTTGTCCATTTCTAACCCTTTTAAAGCTATTTTTTTCCTTTTCCAAGCTGTTTTTGTCAAAATCCAGCCCTTTTTTAGCCATTTTTTCCTTTTGCAACCCTTTTTTCTTAATTTCCAACAATTTTTTAGATGTTTTTTTCCTTTTCGAACCCCTTTTTGCCCATTTCTAAGTCGTTTGAAGAGTTTTTTAATTTTACTTTTGTAAAGCATTTTTTGTCCATTTCTAAACCTTTTTAAAGCTATTTTTTTCCTTTTCTAAGCTGTTTTTGTCAAATTCCAGCCCTTTTGAAGCCATTTTTGTCAATTTCTAACATTTTTTAGCAGTTTTTTTTTCCCTTCTAACCCATTTTAGCCCATTTCTAAGTCGTTTGAAGCCTTTTCTGATTGCCTTTTCGAAACCATTTTTGTCCATTTCTCAACGCTTTTTGGCTGTGTTCGGCTATTTCTAAGCAATTTTTGCCTTTTAAATTCCCCTTTGGCCCATTTGAAACTCCTTGAAAGCCATTTTTGGCCATTTCTATTGTATCTTTGGCAAGTCTCAAAGGGTTTTAAGGCAGTTTTTTCCTTTTCTTACTAGTTTATGCCCCATTGTTTTCTGTTTTCAGTCTTTTTTTGGCCATTTCTAACACATTTTTGCCATTTTCTAACCCGTTTTAATTCATTTTTCCCTTTTCTAACCAACCCAGTTTTGTCAAATTCCAGCCCTTTGGAAGCCATTTTTGTTCTTTTCTAACCCATTTTTGTCAACTTCTAACAATTTTTAGCAGTTTTTTCCCCTTGTTCCCATTTTTGCCCATTTCTATCAATTTTTCTAGCAGTTATTTTCTTTTTCAAACCCATTTTTGGCCATTTCTCTCTATTTTTAGCAGTTTTTTGCCTTTTATAACCCATTTTTCTATATTTCTAACCCTTTTAAATCTATTTTTTCCTTTTCTAAGCTGTTTTTGTCAAATTCCAACCCTTTTTAAGCCATTTTTTTCCTCTTGTAACCCTTTTTTGTTAATTTCCAACAATTTTTTAGACGTTTTTTCCTTTTCTAACTCATTTTTGCCCATTTCTAAGTCGTTTGAAGGGTTTTTTAATTTTACTTTTGTAACCCATTTTTGTCCATTTCTAACCCTTTTAAAGCTATTTTTTTCCTTTTCCAAGCTGTTTTTGTCAAAATCCAGCCCTTTTTTAGCCATTTTTTCCTTTTGCAACCCTTTTTTCTTAATTTCCAACAATTTTTTAGATGTTTTTTTCCTTTTCGAACCCCTTTTTGCCCATTTCTAAGTCGTTTGAAGAGTTTTTTAATTTTACTTTTGAAAAGCATTTTTTGTCCATTTCTAAACCTTTTTAAAGCTATTTTTTTCCTTTTCTAAGCTGTTTTTGTCAAATTCCAGCCCTTTTGAAGCCATTTTTGTCAATTTCTAACATTTTTTAGCAGTTTTTTTTTCCCTTTCTAACCCATTTTAGCCCATTTCTAAGTCGTTTGAAGCCTTTTTTGATTGCCTTTTCGAAACCATTTTTTGTCCATTTCTCAACGCTTTTTGGCTGTGTTCGGCTATTTCTAAGCAATTTTTGCCTTTTAAATTCCCCTTTTGCCCATTTGAAACCCCTTGAAAGCCATTTTTGGCCATTTCTATTGTATCTTTGGCAAGTCTCAAAGGGTTTTAAGGCAGTTTTTTCCTTTTCTTACTAGTTTATGCCCCATTGTTTTCTGTTTTCAGTCTTTTTTTGGCCATTTCTAACACATTTTTGCGATTTTCTAACCCGTTTTAATTCATTTTTCCCTTTTCTAACCAACCCAGTTTTGTCAAATTCCAGCCCTTTGGAAGCCATTTTTGTTCTTTTCTAACCCATTTTTGTCCTTTTCTAACAATTTTCAGCAGTTTTTTCCCCTTGTTCCCATTTTTGCCCATTTCTATCAATTTTTCTAGCAGTTATTTTCTTTTTCAAACCCATTTTTGGCCATTTCTCTCTATTTTTAGCAGTTTTTTGCCTTTTATAACCCATTTTTCTATATTTCTAACCCTTTTAAATCTTTTTTTTTCCTTTTCTAAGCTGTTTTTGTCAAATTCCAACCCTTTTTAAGACATCTTTTTCCTTTTGTAACCCTTTTTTGTTAATTTCCAACAGTTTTTTAGACGTTTTTTCCTTTTCTAACTCATTTTTGCCCATTTCTAAGTCATTTGAAGGGTTTTTTAATTTTACTTTTGTAACCCATTTTTGTCCATTTCTAACCCTTTTAAAGCTATTTTTTTTCCTTTTCCAAGCTGTTTTTGTCAAAATCCAGCCCTTTTTTAGCCATTTTTTCCTTTTGCAACCCTTTTTTCTTAATTTCCAACAATTTTTAGATGTTTTTTTCCTTTTCGAACCCCTTTTTGCCCATTTCTAAGTCGTTTGAAGAGTTTTTTAATTTTACTTTTGTAAAGCATTTTTGTCCATTTCTAAACCTTTTTAAAGCTTTTTTTTCCTTTTCTAAGCTGTTTTTGTCAAATTCCAGCCCTTTTGAAGCCATTTTTGTCAATTTCTAACATTTTTAGCAGTTTTTTTTTCCCCTTTCTCACCCATTTTAGCCCATTTCTAAGTCGTTTGAAGCCTTTTTTGATTGCCTTTTCGAAACCATTTTTGTCCATTTCTCAACGCTTTTTGGCTGTGTTCGGCTATTTCTAAGCAATTTTTGCCTTTTAAATTCCCCTTTTGCCCATTTGAAACTCCTTGAAAGACATTTTTGGCCATTTCTATTGTATCTTTGGCAAGTCTCAAAGGGTTTTAAGGCAGTTTTTTCCTTTTCTTACTAGTTTATGCCCCATTGTTTTCTGTTTTCAGTCTTTTTTTGGCCATTTCTAACACATTTTTGCGATTTTCTAACCCGTTTTAATTCATTTTTCCCTTTTCTAACCAACCCAGTTTTGTCAAATTCCAGCCCTTTGGAAACCATTTTTGTTCTTTTCTAACCCATTTTTGTCCTTTTCTAACAATTTTTAGCAGTTTTTTCCCCTTGTTCCCATTTTTGCCCATTTCTATCAATTTTTCTAGCAGTTATTTTCTTTTTCAAACCCATTTTTGGCCATTTCTCACGATTTTTAGCAGTTTTTTGACGTTTATAACCCATTTTTCTATATTTCTAACCCTTTTAAATCTTTTTTTTCCTTTTCTAAGCTGTTTTTGTCAAATTCCAACCCTTTTTAAGCCATTTTTTTCCTCTTGTAACCCTTTTTTGTTAATTTCCAACAATTTTTTAGACGTTTTTTCCTTTTCTAACTCATTTTTGCCCATTTCTAAGTCGTTTGAAGGGTTTTTTAATTTTACTTTTGTAACCCATTTTTGTCCATTTCTAACTTTTTTAAAGCTATTTTTTTCCTTTTCCAAGCTGTTTTTGTCAAAATCCAGCCCTTTTTTAGCCATTTTTTCCTTTTGCAACCCTTTTTTCTTAATTTCCAACAATTTTTTAGATGTTTTTTTCCTTTTCGAACCCCTTTTTGCCCATTTCTAAGTCGTTTGAAGAGTTTTTTAATTTTACTTTTGAAAAGCATTTTTTGTCCATTTCTAAACCTTTTTAAAGCTATTTTTTCCTTTTCTAAGCTGTTTTTGTCAAATTCCAGCCCTTTTGAAGCCATTTTTGTCAATTTCTAACATTTTTTAGCAGTTTTTTTTTCCCTTTCTAACCCATTTTAGCCCATTTCTAAGTCGTTTGAAGCCTTTTTTGATTGCCTTTTCGAAACCATTTTTTGTCCATTTCTCAACGCTTTTTGGCTGTGTTCGGCTATTTCTAAGCAATTTTTGCCTTTTAAATTCCCCTTTTGCCCATTTGAAACCGCTTGAAAGCCATTTTTGGCCATTTCTATTGTATCTTTGGCAAGTCTCAAAGGGTTTTAAGGCAGTTTTTTCCTTTTCTTACTAGTTTATGCCCCATTGTTTTCTGTTTTCAGTCTTTTTTTGGCCATTTCTAACACATTTTTGCGATTTTCTAACCCGTTTTAATTCATTTTTCCCTTTTCTAACCAACCCAGTTTTGTCAAATTCCAGCCCTTTGGAAGCCATTTTTGTTCTTTTCTAACCCATTTTTGTCCTTTTCTAACAATTTTTAGCAGTTTTTTCCCCTTGTTCCCATTTTTGCCCATTTCTATCAATTTTTCTAGCAGTTATTTTCTTTTTCAAACCCATTTTTGGCCATTTCTCTCTATTTTTAGCAGTTTTTTGCCTTTTATAACCCATTTTTCTATATTTCTAACCCTTTTAAATCTTTTTTTTCCTTTTCTAAGCTGTTTTTGTCAAATTCCAACCCTTTTTAAGCCATTTTTTTCCTTTTGTAACCCTTTTTTGTTAATTTCCAACAGTTTTTTAGACGTTTTTTCCTTTTCTAACTCATTTTTGCCCATTTCTAAGTCATTTGAAGGGTTTTTTAATTTTACTTTTGTAACCCATTTTTGTCCATTTCTAACCCTTTTAAAGCTATTTTTTTTCCTTTTCCAAGCTGTTTTTGTCAAAATCCAGCCCTTTTTTAGCCATTTTTTCCTTTTGCAACCCTTTTTTCTTAATTTCCAACAATTTTTAGATGTTTTTTTCCTTTTCGAACCCCTTTTTGCCCATTTCTAAGTCGTTTGAAGAGTTTTTTAATTTTACTTTTGTAAAGCATTTTTGTCCATTTCTAAACCTTTTTAAAGCTTTTTTTTTCCTTTTCTAAGCTGTTTTTGTCAAATTCCAGCCCTTTTGAAGCCATTTTTGTCAATTTCTAACATTTTTAGCAGTTTTTTTTTCCCCTTTCTCACCCATTTTAGCCCATTTCTAAGTCGTTTGAAGCCTTTTTTGATTGCCTTTTCGAAACCATTTTTGTCCATTTCTCAACGCTTTTTGGCTGTGTTCGGCTATTTCTAAGCAATTTTTGCCTTTTAAATTCCCCTTTTGCCCATTTGAAACTCCTTGAAAGACATTTTTGGCCATTTCTATTGTATCTTTGGCAAGTCTCAAAGGGTTTTAAGGCAGTTTTTTCCTTTTCTTACTAGTTTATGCCCCATTGTTTTCTGTTTTCAGTCTTTTTTTGGCCATTTCTAACACATTTTTGCGATTTTCTAACCCGTTTTAATTCATTTTTCCCTTTTCTAACCAACCCAGTTTTGTCAAATTCCAGCCCTTTGGAAACCATTTTTGTTCTTTTCTAACCCATTTTTGTCAACTTCTAACAATTTTTAGCAGTTTTTTCCCCTTGTTCCCATTTTTGCCCATTTCTATCAATTTTTCTAGCAGTTATTTTCTTTTTCAAACCCATTTTTGGCCATTTCTCACGATTTTTAGCAGTTTTTTGACGTTTATAACCCATTTTTCTATATTTCTAACCCTTTTAAATCTTTTTTTTTCCTTTTCTAAGCTGTTTTTGTCAAATTCCAACCCTTTTTAAGCCATTTTTTTCCTTTTGTAACCCTTTTTTGTGTTTTTCCAACAATTTTTTAGACTTTTTTCCTTTTCTAACTCATTTTTGCCCATTTCTAAGTCATTTGAAGGGTTTTTTAATTTTACTTTTGTAACCCATTTTTGTCCATTTCTAACCCTTTTAAAGCTATTTTTTTCCTTTTCCAAGCTGTTTTTGTCAAAATCCAGCCCTTTTTTAGCCATTTTTTCCTTTTGCAACCCTTTTTTCTTAATTTCCAACAATTTTTAGATGTTTTTTTCCTTTTCGAACCCCTTTTTGCCCATTTCTAAGTCGTTTGAAGAGTTTTTTAATTTTACTTTTGTAAAGCATTTTTTGTCCATTTCTAAACCTTTTTAAAGCTATTTTTTCCTTTTCTAAGCTGTTTTTGTCAAATTCCAGCCCTTTTGAAGCCATTTTTGTCAATTTCTAACATTTTTAGCAGTTTTTTTTCCCCTTTCTAACCCATTTTAGCCCATTTCTAAGTCGTTTGAAGCCTTTTTTGATTGCCTTTTCGAAACCATTTTTTGTCCATTTCTCAACGCTTTTTGGCTGTGTTCGGCTATTTCTAAGCAATTTTTGCCTTTTAAATTCCCCTTTTGCCCATTTGAAACTCCTTGAAAGCCATTTTTGGCCATTTCTATTGTATCTTTGGCAAGTCTCAAAGGGTTTTAAGGCAGTTTTTTCCTTTTCTTACTAGTTTATGCCCCATTGTTTTCTGTTTTCAGTCTTTTTTTGGCCATTTCTAACACATTTTTGCGATTTTCTAACCCGTTTGAATTCATTTTTCCCTTTTCTAACCAACCCAGTTTTGTCAAATTCCAGCCCTTTGGAAGCCATTTTTGTTCTTTTCTAACCCATTTTTGTCAACTTCTAACAATTTTTAGCAGTTTTTTCCCCTTGTTCCCATTTTTGCCCATTTCTATCAAATTTTCTAGCAGTTATTTTCTTTTTCAAACCCATTTTTGGCCATTTCTCTCTATTTTTAGCAGTTTTTTGACGTTTATAACCCATTTTTCTATATTTCTAACCCTTTTAAATCTTTTTTTTTCCTTTTCTAAGCTGTTTTTGTCAAATTCCAACCCTTTTTAAGACATCTTTTTCCTTTTGTAACCCTTTTTTGTTTTTTTCCAGCAATGTTTTAGACTTTTTTCCTTTTCTAACTCATTTTTGCCCATTTCTAAGTCGTTTGAAGCGTTTTTTAATTTTACTTTTGTAACCCATTTTTGTCCATTTCTAACCCTTTTAAAGCTATTTTTTTCCTTTTCCAAGCTGTTTTTGTCAAAATCCAGCCCTTTTTTAGCCATTTTTTCCTTTTGCAACCCTTTTTTCTTAATTTCCAACAATTTTTTAGATGTTTTTTTCCTTTTCGAACCCCTTTTTGCCCATTTCTAAGTCGTTTGAAGAGTTTTTTAATTTTACTTTTGTAAAGCATTTTTTGTCCATTTCTAAACCTTTTTAAAGCTATTTTTTTCCTTTTCTAAGCTGTTTTTGTCAAATTCCAGCCCTTTTGAAGCCATTTTTGTCAATTTCTAACATTTTTTAGCAGTTTTTTTTTCCCTTCTAACCCATTTTAGCCCATTTCTAAGTCGTTTGAAGCCTTTTCTGATTGCCTTTTCGAAACCATTTTTGTCCATTTCTCAACGCTTTTTGGCTGTGTTCGGCTCTTTCTAAGCAATTTTTGCCTTTTAAATTCCCCTTTGGCCCATTTGAAACTCCTTGAAAGCCATTTTTGGCCATTTCTATTGTATCTTTGGCAAGTCTCAAAGGGTTTTAAGGCAGTTTTTTCCTTTTCTTACTAGTTTATGCCCCATTGTTTTCTGTTTTCAGTCTTTTTTTGGCCATTTCTAACACATTTTTGCCATTTTCTAACCCGTTTTAATTCATTTTTCCCTTTTCTAACCAACCCAGTTTTGTCAAATTCCAGCCCTTTGGAAGCCATTTTTGTTCTTTTCTAACCCATTTTTGTCAACTTCTAACAATTTTTAGCAGTTTTTTCCCCTTGTTCCCATTTTTGCCCATTTCTATCAATTTTTCTAGCAGTTATTTTCTTTTTCAAACCCATTTTTGGCCATTTCTCTCTATTTTTAGCAGTTTTTTGCCTTTTATAACCCATTTTTCTATATTTCTAACCCTTTTAAATCTTTTTTTTCCTTTTCTAAGCTGTTTTTGTCAAATTCCAACCCTTTTTAAGCCATTTTTTTCCTCTTGTAACCCTTTTTTGTTAATTTCCAACAATTTTTTAGACGTTTTTTCCTTTTCTAACTCATTTTTGCCCATTTCTAAGTCGTTTGAAGGGTTTTTTAATTTTACTTTTGTAACCCATTTTTGTCCATTTCTAACTTTTTTAAAGCTATTTTTTTCCTTTTCCAAGCTGTTTTTGTCAAAATCCAGCCCTTTTTTAGCCATTTTTTCCTTTTGCAACCCTTTTTTCTTAATTTCCAACAATTTTTTAGATGTTTTTTTCCTTTTCGAACCCCTTTTTGCCCATTTCTAAGTCGTTTGAAGAGTTTTTTAATTTTACTTTTGAAAAGCATTTTTTGTCCATTTCTAAACCTTTTTAAAGCTATTTTTTCCTTTTCTAAGCTGTTTTTGTCAAATTCCAGCCCTTTTGAAGCCATTTTTGTCAATTTCTAACATTTTTTAGCAGTTTTTTTTTCCCTTTCTAACCCATTTTAGCCCATTTCTAAGTCGTTTGAAGCCTTTTTTGATTGCCTTTTCGAAACCATTTTTTGTCCATTTCTCTACGCTTTTTGGCTGTGTTCGGCTATTTCTAAGCAATTTTTGCCTTTTAAATTCCCCTTTTGCCCATTTGAAACCCCTTGAAAGCCATTTTTGGCCATTTCTATTGTATCTTTGGCAAGTCTCAAAGGGTTTTAAGGCAGTTTTTTCCTTTTCTTACTAGTTTATGCCCCATTGTTTTCTGTTTTCAGTCTTTTTTTGGCCATTTCTAACACATTTTTGCGATTTTCTAACCCGTTTTAATTCATTTTTCCCTTTTCTAACCAACCCAGTTTTGTCAAATTCCAGCCCTTTGGAAGCCATTTTTGTTCTTTTCTAACCCATTTTTGTCCTTTTCTAACAATTTTTAGCAGTTTTTTCCCCTTGTTCCATTTTTGCCCATTTCTATCAATTTTTCTAGCAGTTATTTTCTTTTTCAAACCCATTTTTGGCCATTTCTCTCTATTTTTAGCAGTTTTTTGCCTTTTATAACCCATTTTTCTATATTTCTAACCCTTTTAAATCTTTTTTTTTCCTTTTCTAAGCTGTTTTTGTCAAATTCCAACCCTTTTTAAGCCATTTTTTTCCTTTTGTAACCCTTTTTTGTTAATTTCCAACAGTTTTTTAGACGTTTTTTCCTTTTCTAACTCATTTTTGCCCATTTCTAAGTCATTTGAAGGGTTTTTTAATTTTACTTTTGTAACCCATTTTTGTCCATTTCTAACCCTTTTAAAGCTATTTTTTTCCTTTTCCAAGCTGTTTTTGTCAAAATCCAGCCCTTTTTTAGCCATTTTTTCCTTTTGCAACCCCTTTTTCTTAATTTCCAACAATTTTTAGATGTTTTTTTCCTTTTCGAAACCCCTTTTTGCCCATTTCTAAGTCGTTTGAAGAGTTTTTTAATTTTACTTTTGTAAAGCATTTTTGTCCATTTCTAAACCTTTTTAAAGCTTTTTTTCCTTTTTCTAAGCTGTTTTTGTCAAATTCCAGCCCTTTTGAAGCCATTTTTGTCAATTTCTAACATTTTTAGCAGTTTTTTTTTCCCCTTTCTCACCCATTTTAGCCCATTTCTAAGTCGTTTGAAGCCTTTTTTGATTGCCTTTTCGAAACCATTTTTGTCCATTTCTCAACGCTTTTTGGCTGTGTTCGGCTATTTCTAAGCAATTTTTGCCTTTTAAATTCCCCTTTTGCCCATTTGAAACTCCTTGAAAGACATTTTTGGCCATTTCTATTGTATCTTTGGCAAGTCTCAAAGGGTTTTAAGGCAGTTTTTTTCCTTTTCTTACTAGTTTATGCCCCATTGTTTTCTGTTTTCAGTCTTTTTTTGGCCATTTCTAACACATTTTTGCGATTTTCTAACCCGTTTAATTCATTTTTCCTTTTCTAACCAACCCAGTTTTGTCAAATTCCAGCCCTTTGGAAACCATTTTTGTTCTTTTCTAACCCATTTTTGTCCTTTTCTAACAATTTTTAGCAGTTTTTTCCCCTTGTTCCCATTTTTGCCCATTTCTATCAATTTTTCTAGCAGTTATTTTCTTTTTCAAACCCATTTTTGGCCATTTCTCACGATTTTTAGCAGTTTTTTGACGTTTATAACCCATTTTTCTATATTTCTAACCCTTTTAAATCTTTTTTTTTCCTTTTCTAAGCTGTTTTTTGTCAAATTCCAACCCTTTTTAAGCCATTTTTTTCCTTTTGTAACCCTTTTTTGTGTTTTTCCAACAATTTTTTAGACTTTTTTCCTTTTCTAACTCATTTTTGCCCATTTCTAAGTCATTTGAAGGGTTTTTTAATTTTACTTTTGTAACCCATTTTTGTCCATTTCTAACCCTTTTAAAGCTATTTTTTTCCTTTTCCAAGCTGTTTTTGTCAAAATCCAGCCCTTTTTTAGCCATTTTTTCTTTTGCAACCCTTTTTTCTTAATTTCCAACAATTTTTAGATGTTTTTTTCCTTTTCGAACCCCTTTTTGCCCATTTCTAAGTCGTTTGAAGAGTTTTTTAATTTTACTTTTGTAAAGCATTTTTGTCCATTTCTAAACA